>NW_004955466.1:4136271-4245171 GCF_000276665.1 Chinchilla lanigera | reverse complement strand
CCAGGCTGAGTCTGAACTTGCAATTCCACCGCTTTAGCCTCCTGGGTAGCTGGGATTACAGGAGTACACCTTGACAGCAATATATCCAGGATCCTATTACTCGTATTCAATGGGTCCAGGCTAATAATGTAGTTCTCAAGCTTTTTTCAGAAGTGGGTCATCTAACAAGGAAAAGATCCAAATCCTTTTAATTTAATTCTAATGGCAGGGATTTTAGGCACCAAATCCTCATGAAGAAAGTATAACAGTGGTGATCCAATAGCAGCTTTCCCAAAATGACAGAAGGAATCACTATTACATACATGATGATCTACAAAACAGTGGCTCTAAAAGCTTCTGAGAAAAACATGGTGAGCAGTATCCCTTCGTCATTCACACGTGCAAGGTTAACAATTTGCTTAGTTCTTCGCCTTTGTAAGACTGCCCTACTCCTACCATATTTTCTCGATTCTAAGTCTCACCTTCAGAGCTTCATTTCGTGTATGACAGAGCAAGCTCTTATGAACCAGTCTAACAGTTAACAGCTATAAACTTTCAAAAAAAAAAAATACAAAAAACCACCTGAAGGTACTGAAGACTGAACAAAACCCAGGCAAATTCTGGACAGAAGTTGAAACTGGAACAAGAGAATAGCACAAAGTGAGTTTCCCCTCTTTATGGCTCTTGGGATTGATAGAGCCATGAATCTCTGGGATTCATGGACTCCCAGTCTTAATCCTGGGTTTCATTGTGTCCCAAATGAGTAAGACTAGTTGCTTCCTTCTTTGAGGTTTATTTTTTCCTGTACATAAACACTACTTACCAGATTCCCTCTTTTTTTTTTTTTTTTTTTTTGAGACAGGGTCTTGCTATGCACTTCAGGCTGGTCTTGAGCTCACTTTGTAGCCCAGCGTGGCCTCTAACTCGCAATGATCCTCCAGCCTCAGCCTTCCAAGTGCTGGGATTACAGGTGTGTGCCACCATGCCCAGCCCCAGATTCTCTCTTAATTAAGTTGAGAAAATGAACAGCCCTGGCTTCTGGGGAAGTTGAAGTTTAAGAGAGGAAATGCACATTTTAAAAACTACCTCCTAGAATGATTATTGTCATCATTTAGTTTTGAGCAAAAGCAGTCATTATATTTCAGTGCAGAAAAACACTGTAGTCTAGATACTGTCTTGAAGAGTCTCCTCTGCCTTACTGCAGGTTCATTGAAAGCAAATCTCTCCTACTTGAGAGGAAGTGCACAGGTCCCCTTTGGTCATAGCCAACTGCTGGATAATTCGTTTGTGCTCCCAGGACACTGCAGTAGGATTGATAGACTTATACAGAATGAGTGTACAGCTTGGGGGTTGGTGAGTTTGGGGACTTAATTACAACATCCTAATTTATGTGGGATACAAGTCTAGGGAAATTTTTAAGTGCAGCGCCTCAAGAAAAACATACAGGAGACTCTACCTCTATCCGTGTTCCTGACAGTGGTCTCCTGCATGGAAACATGGCAGACCTATACCAGGATCCTTGTTAGGGAAGAGGCAGGTCTGAGAAAGTTCTCTGGTTTCACGTCATACTTGCCATTTCTGCATCATTTTTGTTCTGTATGCAAGTCAGAAGCAGAGAGGCAGGTGACAGCTGGACTGGACTGGACTGAACTGGACTGAACTGGAGGTAGCAAGGCTGAATAATTCAGTTGCTATGTGCCTTCTCTTGTTATCCTTACTACTACCTTGATTTTGTACTTCTACTACCTTTAGAGAACGATTTCATGTCCCTTGTACTGTTCCATTCCTCATATAGTCCATAGTCCTAATCACTTTGATAGGTAACCATTTTGCCATTAGCATCTGTAAGAAATGAAAGGGAACCAAATAACTTGTGGGGAGTTTTGGGTAACATATTTGTGGACTTTAGTTATAATAAACCAAGGTACTATGCATACATATCCATTTAAGCTAAAGATTTCCAAGATTTTTATAAATCAGGGTCACTATACTTAAGAGTGTGACTAGGGCCACAGCTTTATATAAAACTATGTCAGTCTGAACACAGCTTGTACTTTTTCAAAAGCACTATATTAAAGGCTATGGCCATGGCCATTGGATGGTTTGCGAGAGATCCAGGAAAAGAGTTCCAAGCTCCTCCTGACCTCCTGCCATAAGTAACCGTTGTCATCATTAACTGTTCTCTGTAACCTCTCTTCCCACGTCAGTGTCCTATGGAGGCTGTTATTCCCTAACTGCCTGTGTGGGTAGAGAAAAAGGCCATTAACAAAAAAAAAATGCAACATGTTTGTTCTAAGTATGAGAGCATCTGTGGAGGCTGCGAATGTGCAGTGCTTGGTGAGCACAGATACTGTAGGCTGTGGGGGTGGTCAGCAGCCTGAGGAATGATGGGGCCGGGCATCCCTATGAGTCTTACTCCTATTGGATGACAGCCCCTAGGAGTGTCTGGCTCCGCAAAGGAAGTGGAGGGCGGTGTGAGCAAAGGGAGAAGACTGACTTCTCAATTTTGCTTCCTCTCCAGAGTGCCTACAAGGAGGTAATGTCTCTGAATCTCACGTTCTCTAAGGATTGTCAGGTTGTGTTCCACATGTCTAGGGAGGGTAGCAGCTGTGCAGCCTCAGCTGATCATTGTCCTAAGGACATAATGTAAGCAGATCTTTATTTTACTAGACAAGCAAAATCTGGTTTTTCTGCACACTCTGTAAACTGCAGCAGGTTAATTTTAACATCTATAAAACAGTAAAGGAACCAAATACATCTGTGGCTACTTTTGGTCTCTGGTCCATTAGTTTATAACCTCTAGACTAGATAGAAAACTTCAAGATAGTATGTCTAGAAAGGATTGGCAAGACGGCAACACGTGTCTAATACTTTTAGGTTTAGTTCTTGCACGTGTTCCAGTTATTTGAAAATATCTGTTTGGGTGAATCATGCAGAGCTCAGAAGTTCCTTAGTGTGTTAAAGGACAGCTGTGCTGCAGCACCTCATACACTGGCCTGATAAGAGGGCAGATAACTTCTAAGTCTCATCCAGCCCTGAATTTCTGAGAAAGGTCACGGTAGACTCTTGAGATGCTAACAGTGTTGTAAGTGGTGCCAGCTGGGACCTATGTAGATAAGGATCCTTGGCAGCTTGATCTGGTAGCAAGATGAACAAGAACCTGTGACCAAGTGGTTAGGTCTTTTTCTAGACTTGTTACAACAGAAAAATTGCTTATGTAATTAACAGGCTATTTAAAACCACTTGTTTATATTTGTAAATTATTTTGTTTTCTTTCCCACCTTTGCTTCCTACTAAAGCTTCTTTCATAGAATCACAGCTTTGTCCCAGCTAAATTAAGAGACAAGAGATTTGTAGATAATAAGGCCAAGAGACACCAGAGGTGTCAGGGTTTTCTTAGAGGTGGTGGTGGGGTAATAGCAAGATAATTGGATTAGATATGACTTTCCTTTCTATTCAAGAAATCAGAAGTATGAATGGGTATCCACCATGACAAGTCCTTTCTGGTCTATTTCATTATATTTTTAAGAATTGGCCACAAACATTGGAAATTGTTTGCAAATATACCTCACAGTCATGTGCTGATGGGTCACAAGGCCAGGAATGAGAACATCAACTTTTGTTAGGTTAAAATACAAGGATTCAAAATCAGATTACTCTAACTTCAGGTTTTGACTTCACACCTGTTGAAATCAACAAGTTCAATCTAACTGAGGCCCCAAAGAAAATGATGTCGATATAAATAGCTTATAATGAAACCAGAAAGATGTGCACGTACGAGCTGCACTGGAAAGGTACAACCTAACATGAAAAGTTATGCACCTTTGAATTAATTCAAACGCTCACACTTAGTGATCTCCTGCTATATTGCAGCTGTACTTCACATGTATAATCTTCACATCAGCCCTATCAGGTAAGTATTACTGTCTCCAGCCTACACATAAAACAATGGGTTTCTGTTATTCATTTCTGTGTTCCAGACACTATTCCAAGTGATTTACATATTTTAACTCACTTCATCCTCCAACAGCCTGAGATATATACTGTTATTATTCTAATTTTTCAGGTAAAATTTATTTGCAGAAATTTTGTGTCTTCCAATCTTTTTCACATGGTAGCACACAGAAAAAATATAATCTTTATTTGGCATTCTGGAATGAGCGAGACGTGGGGCGTCTCGGTGGGGCTTGGTGATAAAGTCCGTATATCCCCATCCGTGACATGACCAACTGGAGTTACTCGGCGAGGCTCTAGAGAGGTAAGTGTCATGTGTCACCTGAGACTGCTCTCTGGCAGTGGGCACCAGCTGTATCATGAATAGGGTGATAAGTAGTGTGTAAAAAATCTTGAAGCCATTATACCCTTCAAATGTGATTTCAAATGTCCTAAAATGTTGAGTAGAGCAAACACAACACACCTACATGTATTTTAGAGAACCCCCTACTCGCTCAAGTGAATATTCTGCCAACTGAAACTGATGTAGGAATTATTTGAGACGCATTGTTCTAATATGAAGCTTTAATTTTACCTAACAATGCTTTGTCTAATTTCCAAGCCCACCCAGCTACATTTGAATTTTACACTGCAGGTTTTGTTAGAGTGGAGAGAGCAGGAGGTAGGAGATGCAGGCAGTATTTTATTCCTGACTCTGTCTGGCTTGCTGTGATGGTGGTGATACGTAGCAGGACATCTGGGGCAAGGTTAGTGACCCATTAAAGTGTCCTGAGCTCTGATTAGAGAGCGCTTAGGGCCAGCAAAGCTGTCAGCACACACACTTTTTTTATTAAGATTTTGCCACTTAACCCCAAGAGGCCACTTACCCTCCTCACCTCCAAGAAAAGACAGAGTTAAAGCCTGAGGCCATTGCTTAGTGGAAGCCCCAGGAGCTGAACGGACCAGAAAGGGCCCCTATTCGCCTCTCAGAGCCATTTCATTGTCAGGCTTCTCTCCTGACAGGTGAACTTAGGCTCCACAGAGCTCCTAAGGCACAATGGCTCTCACAGGAGCGGCTTCAGGCAATAGGAAAGATGCTTACAGAAGCTCACTGGTAAGGCAGGGTTATTAATTATTGGTGCCTCAGTTGTGCCAAGGTTTTGTTTTATGTTTGTTTGGTTTTTAGCTCATTCTGCCCATCAGTATATATCCTCCCAAATAACAAGAACTGTGTTAGCTTTTCTCGCTGTGATTTACTTTGACTCATCTCAATCAGCGTTACTCTGAAAGCTCCCCACTGACCTACAACTCAAGGACAAAAATTATATCTTACTGTATTCTGAGTGCATATGTCTGACATATGATAAGTGTCTGACACATGATAAGTTTTTTTAATGTACTGTGCTGAAATAGTTCCAGATTTAATGATTCGGTGTCTTGGATTTGCTTCAAAGTAAAATAGGTGGAAGTAGGAAATTGGGTGGTAATATAGATGAAGGAAGACTAACCTTGAGACAAAATCTAAGCCCAATGATACGTCATGGAGGTTTGTCACAGTATCCTGGATTATATTTGCTCAATGTTTTTCATGTTTTTAAAATTAGTATCAGTTAAGTACAGCAAAATATTGAAAGATGTGGCAAAGACTGGCCAATGTTCAAAGAGCATCCTTTTTCTTAGGCATGTATTGTGTGGGTTTTGTTTCTTTTTTTTGTACCGGGAATCAAACTCAGGACCTTGTGCTTGCCAGGCAGGTACTTGTACTGCTGAGCTATATCCCCAGCCTGTATATTGTGTTTTGTAGTCCGTCATGTGACTTAAGTTCTTCTGGTCAGTGAAATATGACCAGGAATGGTGCAACCCTTGGGAGATCCTTTAAGCCTTCTCTCTCCACTGTCTCCGGAGTGGACCTAGTGAACAACTCTAAGCTCCAGTGATGGCGAACTTTTTAGAGTTTTCAATAATACAAACAGCTCACTGGGGTGCACATGCCATAGATTTGCGCCCACTGTGACCTAGGCGGTAATGAAGCTCAAGTGAGAGCCAGGACCACTGCATTAATGGGGCAGAACTACACCCTCCTCCTACTTATCAACCTGTAACTGACTATTACGTAACTCATGTATATTTAAGGACAGTATGCAATTGCCCATAATCTTGACAAATTAATTTTTTTGTTTGGTTCTTTCATGTTTTATTTTTTGGGGGGTGGGGGTAGAGGGTTGTTTGTTCAATTAAAGAAGCAGAGTTATCACCAGGTTGATCCTCCTGTCCCAGCCTCCTAAGTATACCATCAAATTGCAAAAGTTTTGAGCCTACGTACTTTAGACATGGAAAGAGACCATCTGTAATTTGACTTTTTAAGAAGTCTAAAGTTATAAGTGAACTATCTCTGAAGATGATAAAAATGTCCATGATAATAAAGCTAATACTGGGGCTGGGGATTTAGCTCAGCGGCAAAAGCGCCTGCCTGGCAAGCGCAAGGTCGTGAGTTCGGTTCCCGGTACCGGAGAAAAACCAAAACCAAAAAAAAAATAAATAAATAAAGCTAATACTTCTTGAATAATTACTGTACGCTAAGTATTGTTTTAAGTGTGTGTATATATATATATATATATATATATATATATACACACACACTCATTCCACCCTTATCACAAATGGATGAGGAAGAAACAAGCATTGTTCCAATTTTATAGAAGTGGAAACAAGATAAGAAGCTTGCTTAAGTCAAACAAATTATAAGTGGCAGAGCCAAGATTCAAACCCAGGCACTCTGGCTTCCAAGGCCTGCACTTGCCACTAGGAGAAAATATTTGAATATTTGCCATCTGATCGAGCTACCTCCCTTCCGTCCCGTCGCCCCCACCTGGCCTGCTCTTCGTGACGCCCTCCCTGCACCTATCACAGAGCCTATGTTCTGTCTTCCAGGCAGCCCAGGGCCTGCCGTTGGAGCAGAGGCGTGGAAGTGTGGATCCCCCGCTGAGCTGACCACAGCAATCAGTCACGCCCTTGTTTCTGATCCCCCTCACCTGCTGCAGATGCTGCCTCAGCCAGCAGAGCCGAGAAGGGCGCACTGCCAACTGTTTTGCCAGTGTTCTACCTAGGACAGCGGTCTTCAGTCTATTCCATGGAGAGGCTTTGAAAGCCATCTGAGAAATGGGAGAAAATACGGACAATACTGAATGCATAGGGCGCTAAATGGCCCAACCCCACTCCTATCAGCGCAGTTCCCCTCTGTGCACTCTATATCATTACATTTGGAGAACCGACCCATTCCTGAGAGAAGAGACCCTCTGGAGCACTACGCTTTTGAGCCCCTTTATTTTTTGAACCTCTGAGACCCCACCGTTCCTCCCACCTAGAGCAGAGGTGGGAAGGAAGTCCGGGTGACTCTCCCAAGTCCCAACAGAGCCAAAGAGAACTACAGCAAAACAACTCGTAGGTGAGGTAAGGAGCGGTGATAGCTGCTCCCTCCGCAAGGTACGTGGCCCTGGGTTTCACAGTCTCCGTAGAGTAGCCGCTAAATGAACGCATGACTGGATGACTGACAATCTCAGTCTGCAGAGTTGCAGTGTAGGGGAGAGACTTGGGCACGATATTCTTCCTTCAAGAAAGGCAGTTTGGCATAGGTGTAATAATGTGGGATCCAGAATCAGACTCTGACTTCAAATTCTGGCTCTGCCACTTGAAACGATGTGACCTTATCCTTATAAATATGAAAATTCTTGTAATATGAATAATTCTGTTTCCCTCCCGCGGTGGTTGTGAGAAGGGGCTCACACACTCATCGGAAGGAGTGTGACGTGCCTGGTGCCCCGCGTGCCGGGGTTCGATGTCAGCTCCACTCTCACCACCGCTGTTGCTCTGCTCACCGGCCTCCCTGACTCTTCTAAGCAGAATTTCTTATTCTTCTCTGAACTTTCACAGCAGTCTGCTCAGAGACTTTGAGGACGTTTTTGTCCAAATCCCAAATCTGCCTGGGGAGTGGGGATAATAAAGCAGATTTGTTTGAAACCACCGTGCCTAGATAACCCAAATTAAACTCTCTTGTTACAGCAATTACAGCTAGCTAGTGCACCCCCTGCCCCCCATCGCTCACCTCTCATCTCTCATCTGTCTCTCCTGGCTCCGTGGAGGGCGGTCCCACACATTTATCTTTGTTTCCCAGGGGCCTGGTGTTCACTGCAGTCAGATGAATGAGGAAGCAGTGCTGATCCTTGTCTGGATTCGGGGATAATCCTGACCATTTCCTCCTGGCCTTCCTGTCTGCTTGGCTTCTCGGAGGCCCAGCTCCTGTGTTTGTCCAAGATGAGGATGAGGGGAAGAGTCAGCACTGGGGCCGGGGAGTCTGTGGTACCTGGGGCTAAGACGCTATGGGCACTGACAGCAGCAGAGGAGAGCGCCTGCCATACTCCTGGACTGTGCTGGCACCTGCCTTTCATTCTCAGCTGAATGGAGGTATACTCTGGTTAGTCCTAGTTGTACACAGGACACCAGTTTCAAACATTTTCACAGGCTCCATAGCTGATGAGTCTGAGATAGAAATCCAGCCTGCATCTGACTTGGAAGCTTGTGCTCTTTCCGTGCTTCTTGCTGCCTCCCAGGGAAGCAAGCCACATCCACACCATCCCATCTCCGTGTTCCACCCCACTCGCCCATCACTCCTCCACGCCTCTCTACCCTGCTGTTATCTCTGTTCTTCCATAGTAGTCTAATATTATTTTTTCCTCAGCTGGCTTATTTATCACTTGGCCATGTCTCCTTATTAATGTAACCTGAGCTTTCAACATTATCCATCCCCACTGCCTCGTTTGCCAGCACGGTGCTGAGCACTTACGAGCATGGCAATTAGACTGAGCTCAAAGGGGCCATAACATCTGCATCTGCAGCTGCTTTCACAGGGAAGTGTCGTGGAGAGAAAGGGATGTGAGACGCTGCTGTGCAGAGTAGTCTGTTGTATGCGGAGGAGGAACAAGTGGGGGCCAGCAGGGTGAGACTGCCAGCAGGCACTTCTGCACCAATACTCGGCCTTCGCCCACAACGACCTGCTCCCGACTTGGGGCGTGACCCTCTAGGGAGGGCATACGTTTGTTTCTGCTAAACAGATCTTTCTGTCTTATTCACATGATTGGTGTCAGCAGCATCAGCCACCACTTACTGAGTGTGTACTCTGTACTTTACACACAAATCTCACTCTGCACAACAGTCCCATGTGCTAAGGATTAATACACTATTTCACAGGTGAAGAAGCTGCACCTCAAAGAATGTAAGTAACTGTTGGAGCTCACACAACTAGCAAGTGACAGAACTGGAGAAAAGGCAGGAAAACTTGAAAATGAAGGAAGAGGGGTAATGACGAAGGGCAGCTGCCAGCAGAGCAGCCCTGCCCCTCTCTGGGCATCTGCCCGAGTGAGCTGGCAGAGTGTGGGAGCAATTGAATGCCCCTGAAAGCTCACCTCATGGCCTGGCTGGGAAAGAAAGGTCTCCAGGTCCCAGGGATTTATGCCTGGATTTCCTCCTAACCTTCCAAGGAGACTGCAAGATTGACAGAGGCCTCCCAGGGACCAAGGGCTAGCTGCGGAAAAGGGCAAACACCAGCAGGCTTTGTATTTCTAGGACAAGTATACTGTACCTTGAGCCCGCTGAAGGGACTTGCCCAACTAACTCTTCTTTCCTGGTACGTTTCTGCCGCTCTCCTACTTCTTTAGTCTCTTATTCCACCCTCAAGATTTGCCGGCCCAACCCTTCTATCTGGAGGCACTGTGACAAATATTCCAAGACAGTCCCACCTGAACCGTAAGACACAGCCAATTCCCAAGGAAACAAGGCTGTCTAAGAGTTCATCCATTTCCCAGGAGTTGACTCCTCCATCCTGGGGCCTCTTAGAACCCAGCATTGGTCCAATTCACAGATTCAGGCTATGCTAGGTATCTCAGAGAAGTCTATCCCAAGCATCTAGTTAAAAATCTTTGCTAGAACATTGGCTTTTTAAAAAGGTTTTTAAACCATAATAGTTCAGTGCGATTAATACTGCAGGGGCGAGTACTAATAAAGCAGGTGTTGGTGGAGACTGGCTATGCTCAGTGGCCCAGAAATCCCTATGCCTCGCCGCACCTATTTTCTTCTCTCCCACCCTTATGCTCCTCTTGTCCCAAACAAACAAGCTGGGGTAGTTGGCAATTCCCAGTGTTTCTGCCTGAAAAACCAAAGTAGGGCTCACTGGATCCTTCATGTGGGATTACCAGGACATGGCGGTACTGGAAGGATGTTGGAGACTATTTATTCAACAAATATTTATTGAGCACATACAATATGCTGGACACTGAAGTCAGAGATAGGACAGAAGACAGACAGATTCCTGTCCTCTTGGGGTTTATGATCAAGGAGAGAGACAGAAAATAATCACAAATTTATCACTTGTGCAATACTAAGAATGACCAAGGAGGCAGAGAACAGAAGAGTATAAAGAGTGCTGCGGTGGGGTAGAGTTTTAGCATCTTAAATAGGCCGGTCAGGGGCAGCCTCAGGAGGCAGTCCTTGAGCACAGAGCTTCAGGAGACTAGAGTAAGGAAACTGGCTATGAAGGAAGAGCGTTCTAGGCAGAAGGAAGAGCAGATGCAAGGGATCTGAGGCAGGCATGTGCCTCAGCTGTGGAAGAATAGCAGGGAGGCTGGTGTGGCTAGAAAGGACAGCAGCTGGAGGGGGAAAGGGGGTGGAAGTCTGGGTGGTGCAGAGTGTTGCAGCCGAGCACGCCGACTTCAAGGGAATGGGAAATTTTTGAAGCGTCTTAAGCAACACAGTGACATGTCCTGACTTACACGATAGCAGTGATTCTTCTGGTTACCTTGAGAGCAGCCTGTGGGGACAGAGGTAGCAGCAGAGAGGCTCATTATCAGATGCTCATCTGGAGGGGCTGTAGAGCTCAGAGATTAAGAGTAGAGTGTTAGAGCCTGAATGCCTGGGTTCAAATCCCCACTATCCCCCTCTAGCTGTGTGACCTTTGGCAAGTGACCTCATCTGTGTCTGTTTTCACATCTGTGCAATGGAGAAAATTTGTACCAATTGCATTTTTATAATGATTGAGTGAGTTCATAGATGTTAAATAGAACATAGGGTGTGAAAGTTAAAACACCTGGAACAGCGCATAGTGAGTGCCGTTCTATGCCTGATGTTATTATTGCTGTTATTTTCTGACTGAGAGATGATGGTAGGTCAGGTTGGACACACTTGGGGAATGTTTTGAAGATAGAGCAAATACCTGATAGAGTGGCTGTGTACATGGAAAGAGAGACACTTCTCACCTCACCCTTAGTTACAGATAAGAACACAGCACAATTGAGGCTGCTGTTATTAAAAGCACGTTGTGAAGTGCACTTGTTGCTGAACTGTTCAACAGAAATGAAAATTTAAAAATAACGCCACGCATGACATAACATAAAAATCCCTATGTGATGAACTATTTTCACCTTCTCTACTCCCTTTCATCCTTATCTTTATTCACACATTATTTTTGAAATCTATTTTATTATTTCCAGTTTTACTGAGGTTTAATTAACAAATGCAAATTGTATATATTTAACGGGCACCATGTGATACTCAGTTATACATATATGTTATAAAATGATTACTGCAATCAAACTAATAACACAGCCGTCACTGCACGTAGCGTATTTTCCCCTTGCCAATCACCTTTTTTTGTTGTTTGTGGGGCTTTTTTGTAGGTGGTGAGCACACACTTAGGATCTACTCTGTCAGCAATTCAAGTGTAGAACCTTATTATGAACTACAGATGCCATGCTGTATATTTGCTCTCCCAGTTACTGATCTTTACAACCTTTTCAAGCAACGCCATTTCCCTAGCCCCCCAGCCCCTAGAAACCTCCTATTCTTTGTTTCTATGAGTTTGACCTCTCTCGATTGCATAGGTAAGTGAGATCATACAGTATTTGTCTTCTTATGTTCCGGTTATTTCTCGTAGCATAATGTCCTCTGGGTCCATCACGTTGTCATACGTGGCTGGATTCCATTTATGGCTGCCGTGAACAATGCTGCAGAGAGGTCCTGTGTAGCAAAGGCAATAATCAACAAAACGAAAAGGCAACCTATGCGATGGGATAAAATGTTTGCAAGCCATGTGTCTGATAAAGAGCTAATATCAAAAATACAATGGAGAATTCATATAACTCAACAGTGAGGAACCAAATAACCTGATTTTAAAATGAGCAAAGGGCATACAAAAGGCCAACAGAAGTGTGAAAATAATGCTTAACACTAGCAATCATCATATAAATATAATGTAAAGTATAGATCAAAGCACGATCACTTCACATCTATTAGGATAGTTATCATATAAAATCAAATGATAATAAGTGTTGAGGAGGATGCAGAGCAAAAGATTCCATGTACCCTGTTGATGGGGTTGTAAATGGATACAGTAATTATAGAAAACTGTATGGAGAGTCCTCAGAAAATTTAAAATAGAATTACTGTATAAGCCAGTGATCCCACTTCTGGGTATATAGCCAAACAAAATGAAATCAGTATCTTGAGGAGATATGTCCTCTCGTGATCATTATAGCAGTATTCATGGTAGTGTGCATGATTCTGCATCAACACAATCTTATGTTCTGCAAAAGAGAAGTATGTGGTACTTCACGACTCCAGTAAGGGTTCATTGCCTAAATGTTAAGCAAATTAATGTGCTCCATGCCATTTATCCTCCAGGATATAAAGAGGGCTCAAAATTCCATTTTAAGATGAAATAGCATACATTCCTGAATTCAGCTGCTAAAAATAGAGCAGCAGATGCAGAATCATTCATTTATTTACTCTGAAATTTTTTCATTAAGTGGGCCTATTTTTAAGCACCTAGATAAGTAGATTGATAAGGAAATCAGGCTTTATATCAAAGCGCTCATAGTCTTATGAAGATAGGTCATATTGCTATAATTGGTTTTTGTTTTTAAGGGCTATACGGGGTGTATATGTGTACAAATTACCCTGGAAGCACATGGAGAATGTACTTAACTCACAAAGGCAGGGAACCTTCCAAAGACAGGAGATACCAGGACAGATAAAGCTTATTTTTCTATATGCTTTAGATAGGGCGCAGAAGAGACTTAGCTCAACTTGCAGTCATCACCCAGTGACTTGTGTTATTCATTGTCCTAGCTACCTTCCTCACTAGACTAGGTCATTGAGAGTGTGCCCTCAAAGGAGACATTGGGGCCCCAATATCTTTCTCATCTTCTCTTTCACCACCTGCCCAGCTATGAGGCAAGCAGTTTCACTCTGCCACACACTTCTGCTATGGTGTACTGCCTTGCCACAGATCTAAAAGCAGTGAGGCCAACTAGTCAACCACTTGAAACTTCTCAAACCCTGAGCCAAAATAAACCTTTTCTCTTCATAAGTAGATCATCTCAAGTATTTGTTATAGTAATGTGAAGCTAACAACCAGTACACACAGCTATTAAACTAATTTATAGCTTACCAGCATTTACTTAACCAGTCTCCCACTGGAGGAGGTCTAAGCTCAGTGAGGGTGAAAGTGGCTGCAGATAGCAGGACGGCCTGCCTGTCCCGCATCACTTCTGGGTTCACAATCATCACCCTCCCCTTTGGCTCTTGTCATATCTAGGCCCTGGCTTCCGAGGGTGAGGGCATCCAAGTCACCAAAGCTGGGTTCATACCTGTAGTGGTTACAGTGTTGGCACCTTCCTCTTTTGGGGAATGGTGATCAGGTCTGGTCTGGTTCTGAAGATACTCTTCTCCAAGCCCTAAGAGCTGATAAGCCGTGAGCTGTGTGCTTAATGAACTGCCTGTCTGTGAGACTCTCTTTCCAAGTCACTATTTACTTGTGCACTGTCTCCCATTCCCACCCTTTTCTCTGGAGAAATCCTTGCCTCGTGAATCCCAGAGTTTGCTCTTTTGCCTTGATTCTTCCCTATCCTTTTCACCATTCTGGAGGACCTGGAAACATAGTACTGTTGTGTGGTCACTGAACCTCAAACCTGGGGGTCAAATGAGGTGACATTGGGGGACCACATCAGGGGGCGTGGTGGTGACAAAGGTCTTGTGGTCTGCTGGGTCCTAGCAGAGGAAGAGGGCTTAGCCAACATTAGACCTTCTGGATGGAGAATCTCTTCAGTGATGGTTACAGGGAGGTAGTTAGAACCTATACCAGTAAGATTGGCCCAGTCCCTACTCTTACAGGAAGTGTGTAAAGAGACACTCTTTTGTATTTTGGGTTAAGTTCTTAATGCCACTTATATGAGTTGGATACGTATTAAGAGCAAAGCATTCTGTCGGATGGTCTGCAGTCTCCATTTTATTGTTTTATGCAACATTGTGGTTTTGCCTCTCTTGCTACGTTGTGCAGATCCTTTCACTGTTATTGTCACAAACATTTGTGGTCTTTCAAGCCCTGTGAGTTTTGTTGGCAGGGCCTGTAAAGTAGAGGGCAAGTCCTTGAAAGGCAGTTTAAATCAGGGCAGTCACGAAAGTAGACATCTGATTAGGATGGTACATACAATGTGCTTATCCAATATGGTCGCAAGGGAAACAATCAGGGTCAGTGAAAGTCTTTTGTGCAACCGCAAGGGGTGTCACACGCCCATGCTCAATGGAAATAATGGCCTTGGGAGCAAGTATCAGCCTAACTTCTTTTTACATCAGTGTAGATGTGATGCCTGGTAATATATGTATTCTACCTTTAATGGTGTTTTAATGATGAAGAGGATCAAAAGCATTTTAGATCTGAACCTGCACCATTAGTCTCCATTCCAGAAATTCACTGTAATTACTGCAGCTGCTTCCTCCAGCCCTGCAAGAGCAGCGAGTTCCTGTGAACAGATCTGCACCGTTAATCACAATCAGCGCAGAGTCAGGTCTGATGCAGGTTTTGGAGGTGGTTGCTGGAAGCGGAGAAAGACAGCGGAGTAGCAGATGGGGAGACCATGTGAAGGAGCGAAGGGCTGTCTGTCATTCCGAGCCTGTAGTGTTAATATCTCTCAGCCTGCATCCTCTCCTCTGTCCTCATAGAGAGATCTGGACTTAAAGAGAGAAATACAAGTGCTATCACACAGTTTTCTGTTGGGTTCTGTACTGGAGACATATACGTCCATATTAAGAAAGGCTAAAGACTCATGATAATTCTGCATTGTACATATGAACGTTCTGCAGGGCTGAGGTCATGGGGCTTGTGACATAGGATGCCCAGTTGGGACAAATAATTGAATGTAGAGAAGCAGAGCTTTGGAGGAAGGAGCACAAAAGGAAAGATGCTGTGATACTTCCCAGGGAGGGGAGGTTTCGGGTTAACGTGCTAGTTGCCTCTTTGCATCCTTATCCCCAAGATCCCTCATCTGCCATGCTCTGTGCAATTGGAGTCTGACCATTATGGGGCATCACCCAGCCTTTCTTGACCTCTTTCAGTTGGTTGAAGCCAATAAAAAAACACTGACAGGAAATTTAGTGCAGAAAGAGAAAGTCCAGGGTATTTGTTCCTCCATTCCTCACCTGCTTCTGTGGCAGTTTTGGCAGTGAATGCATCCCTCTATTGAAAAAAAAAGGTCCTATCCAGAGGCACTTCTTCTATAGTTCCAGATCTTATTGGGCTCTGAGAACATGGTGTTCTGTCCTGTCTGAGTTCTAAGGTTGGTAGAGGATTCCTGTTGTTAATCTCTGGGTACCTCAAAATCCTTCATAAGTTCCAACCTTAGTCCAGTTCATATTTCTGTAAATAGTATCCTCATTAAATGCAAAATTGCCACTAGGTGTGCCTTCTGCCTCCTGTGGGAACCATAATTGGTATAATGCATTGTACCAGCCAAAGACTGATGAATGTGTATCAACCCTATTTCCTTTCCCTGGACATACTGTTTTCCAGTGTCCTCTGTGCAAGACTCTTACTTGTTTCTACTCAGTGAGATGATATGATACTCCCAATCCTGGCCATAACCCCTGTGCCTACTTTGTCTCTCTTCTACAGTAACAGTGGTACAGGTTTAAACTTGCCATGTCTCAAGATGGAAAAAGCTTGGGTCCCTGAGTCATGGATTGGAAGAAAATTGCCCAACTGCATTGCACTATGTTTTGTTGTTTTTTGTTTGTTTGTTTTTTGTCTTTTTGAGACAAGGTCTCACTATGCAGTTCTGGCTGACCTTAAGCTCGCTCTGTAGCCCAGGATGGTCTCGAACTCACAACAATCCTCCTGCCTCAGCCTCCCGAGTGCTGGGATTACAGGTGTGTGCCACCACACCTGGCTGCATTGCACTATGATACTAGTGAGAAACAAAGTTTTACTGTACTTTCCGCTTGGATCCTAACAGTGGTTTGTTATAGCAAATGACCCCGACTAATGCAGTGGAGGTGTCCATGGGAGGCCACCTAGGGCAAGGCAGTATCTAAGTCATAACTATAAGGAAGTACGTAATTATCTTAGATGGCAGTGAGAGTTCACAGAGAGCATAACATTACTCTTTTGTGAAGAGTGTGATTTGAATGCACAGTAAAGTCTAAATCCATGCTTCACTACTTCTAGCTATGTGCTTTTGGACAAGTTACTTTATCTTTTTAGGTTTCTCACCTGTAAAATGGAGGAAAATGGATATCTCACAAAGTTGTTTTGTAGGTAGGTGATTTATTCATCTAGCAATATAGTTGATGCTCAATAAAAGTTCCCTCTTTATCCACTCAGCTCTGAATTCTAAACTCAGTGCCTCTGGCAACTGGTAAAGATGATTTCAGTATGGGGAGGTATTTCAACTTTTGAGTGACATTTCCTAATCTACAGCAGCAGAGAACAATTCACATTGTTCTAAGAATCCTGGAAAGTGGATTTGAGTCCTGGCTGGGAAAGAGGATGTCTGATACATCTTGGACTTAGGCATCTTCTCCTTCTCTGCCTTCCACAGCCATATCTCCACTTGAAGCTACCTAAGACTTATCTCAAGACAACCAAAATCAAGACTTTACCATCTCAGTGTGTCTCGGTTACTTTTCTCTCATTGCTGGGACAAAATATCTGATGCCCAAAATTAAGGAAGGAAAGGTTTATTTCGCTTAGAGTTCGTGGAAGTTTCAGTCCGTACTTGGCAGACTATAAGGCAGAGTGGCACATGGCAGAGGGCTACAGCTCATGGCAGCAGAACACAGCTAAGCCACAAGCACACACCAGGGCGGAATGGGGGAGGAATGTCCTCAAGCACTCTTTTCCTCTCCCTTACATATGCAAACTATCCACCCCAGGGCGGGTGTAGCTCTCACACCCACAACCATTCAATTCTAATAGCCTGCCCCATAGTCGCATGAGGCTTTGGAGGGGACACACAGACATAAACCATAACACAGTGTCACCTTATTTCAGGAGTGAATGTGGATCCTGGGGCTAAATGTTTTCTGATAAAAAAAAGGGGTTCCTGATGGAAACTTGGTTCGGCATGAGGAGAGCTTAGCTGTCTATTCCGCTGCCCAGGGCTCCATGCCTGGCATATGTGGGGATCATTTCTATGCCTTGTAATAGACACAAAGGTAGACACAGACTGCCCTGAACAGCTTTCATTTTTGCAGAAAAGAAAGTAATTTATGCTCATAAATTACTATAAGACAGACCAGAATGTGATAAGCAGGCCTAGTAAAAAGTGGTGGGGATTTAGAGGAATGGAAACTGCTTCCAGGTAGAAGGAACATGGAGTATTTGAGGCATTCTTGAAGGTGAAGGTGGGGCAGGACTTGAACCTGGGCAGATGAGGGAGAACAGTTTTAGAAATGTCACCAGAGGTCAAACTGCACAGAGCCCGAATTCTAGACCAAGACCCTTAGGATGAGGGCAGGCACACGTCCTCAGAGGTTTCTGAGCACTCGAGTGGCTGTGCCCTGCGAAACTCAGTTGGAAAGCTGTGCTCTGCACAACGGAGGCAGCAGGAGATGGAGGCGATGAGGAGGCCGGTGAGAAAACTGCAGCCATCTAGGTAAACTTTACAGAGCCAGAGGCTGAGAGTGTATGGGGGATTCTGGGCAGTCATCCAGCTGTGTTTGCCCCAAGTCCGCCATACCCTCCAGCTATGTCAGTCGCTGTGAGAGGTGAAAACTCCTCAACTTCTCTCCTAGGTGTTTACAGCCTGACTCCAAGGTCTCTCCTAGGTGTTTACGGCGTGACTCCAGGGGTGAATTGGTCAAGGGAAGCTTGTCCTTTCCAAACTCTTCCTCTTTCTGCGGCCATAACACAAACCTGAGCACAGCTGGGTGGCTTCTGTCCCAACACGTAGGCCCTGTTTGGGGCTCCCTCCTCCCCCAACACCACCAAAGTGGGCTTAGGTGTTCAGCCTGCTCTGCTATCCATCCTTGCTTGACAAACGTGGCACTTACTAAATGCTGTATACTGTTGTAAGATTGTCATAAATACTGTGTGATTTTACTCTCTTTGCCGTCCTGCAAGGTAGATACTATTATCGTTCCCATTTTATAAATGAGCAAATGATAAATCATTTCCCAAGGTCATGCAGCTCATCAGTAGGAGATACAGGATTTAGAACCATAGCAGCTCCAGAACCGGTGCTGGTTCCAGAAGCCTCACCCTTGCCCACGGCATGACCTCCCCGCACCACTGCTTTCCCTTCTGCCCACGTGCAGTCGGCCGCAGTCGAAACAGAACTGCTGGGCTTCAGTCACCCCTTACTCCCCCGCAGCGAAATGCGCCCAAGGTCACAGTCACAGGGAGAATCAGACTCACCCATGTGGTCAGTGCCGCACTTCACACACACACACACACACACACACACACACACACAGTCGAATAAGCAGATAAGATGGCTGGGCGGGGCAAATCAGCACACTGGTGAGAAACAGTGGTCTTTGAGAGGTGGTCCTAACCTATAGGAGCTTTCACCCTTTCTCCAGAGCTACCAAGTTAATGCTCAGCATGGCACTTAGGAAGAGGAAGGTGGAATGGCAGAGCGGAGGGCATGGGCTGTGGAGCTTTGGAGCTGTTCATTTGGGTGTTCAGCGTACTCCCCTCACTGAGCTGTGGTAGAGACTAAATGCAATGATCCATGCAAAGCACTAAGCACTAAGCAGTGCTGCATAGCAAGTGTTCAGCAGAGTTAGCTGTTTTCATCTCACCAAGTTAGGAACAAGGTCTCTGCCCGATCCAGCCAGATTCACATGTGTTGGGAGGGCTCTTTAGGGCCAGCGCTATCCTATCAGCCTTTTGGGATGGAGGAACCTGCAGCACTGGGCTCTACCACAGAATTGTGTGTTGTTGTCACTACATTGCATCCGGTGTTGGCTTCGAAGGAACTACTGAATCGTGGTTAAACAGGTGGACTCTGGAGCTGGAAAGCCTGAATTTAAATCTCAACTCTGCTGTCTACCAGCTCTGCGAACTTGCACAAATCCACAAACTTGGGCTTGTTTCATTGTCTGTAAAATGAGTCGGTGATGATATCCTCCTTGTGAGCTGTTGGAGGATGGAGTGAATTAATATATGTAAAGTCCTTACAACAGTACTTGGCCTATCAAAGGTTGTTCCTGACGTTTAACTATTCTCACTGCATTCCTTTGGGTTAAACTTTTAAATTCTCTTTCTTCCAGAAAGGAAGGTTGTGACAGCTTTTCCTTCTGTAGTAGGGTGAGATAACTCATAAAATCCAGGAAATGAGATAAAGTAGATCTTGAGCATGGGAACTTCCCCTCACCCCCATGGTAACTGGGAGATAGGGACAGGAGCTGTGTCCTCTGAGACTGCGGGCCTTAGACATGAGCTTGGCACCAAGACTAACCCTGGGCAATCGCGCTGAGATGGGGGTGAAAGAAAGCAAAGTGAGGAGGACGGGACTCTTACCTGGGGCTTCTTGGGGTCTCCATGAGTAAGGCTGCCACCCCTGGTCTTCACTGGAAAGAACAAGGAGGCTCTGAGCTTCTGGCAGCGCCTGACCTCCTTGCTTAGGTTGGGGTGCTCCACCCATAAATCTTTCAGATGAGGCACACACGAAAAGACGCTGAGGTGTACGCTGTGTGACAGAGAGAGACCGCGGGATCGGGGACTCTCAGGCCCACTCCTGCCTCTACCGCTTGGCTGGTCAGCCTTTGGTAAGTCACTTCACCTTGCTGAGCATGCATTTCCTCATCTGCGAACTGCCACCTTCCCATGACTCACTTAGCTGGTCACTAAGTGACACCTTCCCAGACCTGTGATCCTGTACATGTTGGGATAATCCTTCCACTAAGAGGTTGAAGGAGGGACAGACCACTGGGCTGAAGTCAGAAGCTTCTACAGAAGAGGTGCCCTGGAGGGTTTGTGTAGGCAGAAGGGAAGGAGTCCTTTTACTTCCTGGCCCTCAATCCCCATCCTGACAGCTGATGACCATTCACCAGGCCAGAAGAATGTCTCTGCATGGAGCCGCACCCCCTCTTCTACCTCCATGATGTGGAGGACCATCTAGACAGCTCTCCTTAAAAGAGGAGCAATTGCCTCCATGTTGGCTGAGCCTGACCCTAGTTCCATGTATTGATTATGTACTGAGCTGGCTAGGACTTTTCCTTATCCTTTCAATTGGCTTTAAGCAGTGCACATCAGTCTAGCTCAGGTGCTGATGGTAATCTTTGGAGATGGCAGGCATGTATCCCTGGACCCCTCGTTGCTCCCTTGAGTGAGCTCGGATGAGGCAGGATGTGTGAGCCACTGCTCCAGCTGTCAGCTGGGATGGAGCCTTGGGATAGATGCTTGAACAATTACACGTCAGAGCTGAAGCACTGACCCCAAAACATTAGATACTATCTCAGTTATGTTACGCAGATTAGTCTTTCTGCACAGCCTTCTCTCTGCATGTTGCAGAGGTGATTTCAGGCCTCATACCTAGCTCACAGCACTCACCTACTTCCCTTGGTTCTCACAGTCACTCACCCTCAAGCCACTCCCTTCTTCATGAATGAATAAAACCTAGGTTTGGCCTTGGGTGGAAGCCTTTGTTGCAGATGGCCATCATCTTGGCTGGACTTAGGACCCCTTGGTTCCCCACAACTACAAATATGCCTTACTGTCTTTATTCTCACCATGAGTTGCACGGGAAGTGGTGGATTGGAATTAACCTGCTAGGATTCCAACAACTTTTTATAGGATTGCAAATAGAACCTTCCTGGGCCATGATGAGGACTGGGAAGGGCTCTCTATACAAGATGCTATACGGTCATGTCAAGGCAGGCAGCAAGGCCTCCCATGAGTGTACACTCACTGAAATGTCTTCTGCCTCAAGACCCAAGCACCCAGGACAGTTTCCTTGCTCATCAGACAGTTGCTTTCCATTTGTCATTATCAGCTAAGCACTGTTCTGGTCAAGAGGAACAAGTGTCGCCCAGTCTTGAAAGCAGTACCGTGACATTTCACCAGGGCTGGGTCCCGTAGTTCTCTTAGAATAATGGCCAATGCTTATTCATTGGGTGGCGATGGGTGGAGGTGCTCAAGGGCTTGATATCCCCTGTTTACTTCAACCCTGCAAAGGCCCACCAAGAAATCCATTAGAAAAAGACCTACCCCTACCTCCTGCCCCCCAAGATGGCTCCAGCTGCCAAGTCAAGCTGGCTTCCTTGACAGATCCAATTTAATGGCACAAAAGACCCTGGCTGTCTTTCTAACCCAATGAGATGTCCAGGACAGGTTGGCAGGAAAGGACAGAAATCAGACCTGACAGAATGGGCCTTGGGAGGGCATTGCAGAAGCCTATGGGAATAGGCCTTATGCTGTGTGCCTTTGCTCTGACTTCAATTTTTCACTCTTGATCTTTCTCACACCTTTCTGTACCTCCTTGAAGAGCTGTGCAGTGAGGTTGCCCTTCATAGCAGAGGCCACCTTCCCATCATCTGTTAGGAAGGTGGCATATTTCTCTTTCCTCCTAAAGGTCAAGCCAATTTACTCGTGCATGGGAGTCCAGTGTGCTTGTCAGGAATGGCAGCTGTGTCCTGATGGATGTCCAGTGGTTGCAGCAGCTCCCAGGCGGAGACCTGCCTCTTCTAGGCGAGCAGCCAGGGTGCTCGGTGGCTTCAGGCTGAGGCCTCAGAGTGAGTCAGAGTGAGCGTCCAGAGGTCCGTGGTGATAGCTGGCCTTCCATAAACCCTCCTAATCATCAGTTTGCTGCAATCTCCTCCTTCTAGTCCTCCGTTCTCCTGTTTGCCTCCAGAGTCACTGAGGAACAACCCTGCCTTCTTAGCAGCAGTTCTCTCAGGTACCAGACCCTGGAGCTGCCCTCAGATTTTTCCAGTTAGTGACATGGAGTGGGGGTCATCATTTCAGATGTCACAAGCAAAGGGTTTGTCAGCCTCTTTCCTCCCATTGCCACCAGAGTAGCGTGCAGCAGGGGCCAGGGGTCTCCTGTGGGCTTTGTTGCTTTTAATTGTACCTCACCAGTAAAATCTTGATTCTTCCCATGTCACATTATTTTTCTAAAAATGTAAGGTGATTAATGCTAACAAACACAGTATCAGAGAAGGTGATGATACCCTGTTCCCATGATGAGAAGTCCTCTTTCTCACCTCTTTATTCTAATGTTTCTCTTTAAGGAAAAAGCCCACAGTCATAGAATGACACAGCTACAAAGGACCTTAGGAATCATTTATGGGGTGCTTGACCCTCAGGAGCTCCGCTCACAGGCTGACCATCTGCCAATGGGATGGCATAAGGGGCACAAAAATCATGGTTAGTTGGTTGTGCCTGCTGGAACCATATGATCACACACATCTGGGTCCTAGGGTGACCCTTGCGCAAGGCTAGTAAGCAAAAAGTATTTTTTCAGTATTAGGGATTGAGCCCAGCGTCTTTACACTGAGAGACATCCCTGGCCCTTTTTGTAGTTTTTACTTTGAGACAGGGCCTCTCAAAGTTGTCCAGTGGGGTCCCCAACTCATGCTCCCTGTCTTGGTTACTTTTCTCTCGTTGCTGGGACAAAATACCTGACGCCCAGAATTAAGGAAGGAAAGGTTTATTTCACTTACAGTTTGTGGAGGTTTTAGTCCATACTTAGCAGTTTACAAGGCAGACTGGCACATGGCAGAGAGCTACAGCTCAGGGTGGCAGAACACAGCAAAGCAACAAGCACACACCAAGGTGGAATGGCCTCAAGCACCCTTTTCCTCTCCCTTACATATGCAAACTATCCACCCCAGGGCAGGTATAGCTCTCACACCCATAATTAAACTCTAAAAGCCTACCCCATGGCCGCATGAGGCTTTGGGGTGACACACAGACATAAACCATAACACTCCCAATGTGCTAGGATTACGGGATTACAGGTGCCTGGCTAGGATGAAACACGGGCATGAGCGATTTGGTTTCCCAGGAAGATGAAATGAGGGGCTTTGTGGTACCCTGAGCATCTGCCCTTCCTCCGTTGGCCGGCATGGATTTTCACAACCTCCTTTCTCCTGCCCCGTATTTGTGCTGGCTTCACTCTCGCACAACCTCAGCTTCCCCAACCAGAGCATCATCTTGTACAGTTCACACTTATCAGCGTTGTTCCTCAAAGCAGGAAGGAGCTCTCAGAGGCCAGATACTGAGGTCTGAGTCCTTTGAAAAATCTTTCTGGGTAACCTGTGCACATGCCAGCTGTTGAGAGGTTGGGCTGGAAGGCTTTGTGGAAATCCAGTTGTACAAACCCTTTTAAACATTTATATCAATTGGCCCCAAGGAAGCCTTTCTGAGCTGTCCAACATAAAACTACTCAGCACTAAGTGTCACTGTAATTTGAAGGGAAAAGACTGCCGGCGTGTCATATGCGCCCTAATTTCCCCAGACTTCCTGGCTGGCAGGTTGGGACGGGATAACGGACTGTAATCACACAGCAGGCACCGGCTCCTGAAAACAGCAGGTGAGAAGAACTTTGCTTCTGTCACTTCCACCCAGGAGCTTGGGCCTCTTTCCGGAACTCATCCCCTGCAGCGATGAGCTGAGCTTTTCCTGGAGCTGTCCTCATCTTCTCCAGCTGGAGGCGAGTCTAGGCCTTGAACACGGTGCCTTTCCTATCTTCCTGGTGTTGTCAGGAGATCAACCGAGCAGGAAGAGAGGGAGCGCTGGGCAGCCAGGTGTCGGAGTAACCCATTAAAGCGACAAACCAAAACTGAGACAGTTAAGCTTTCAATCTGGCTGCCCTGGTGTGAGCAAGAGTCTAAAACTAGAGAAAGGGCCTGCTCTCCCGTTCCATCCTCCCCATGAAGCAGCAGAGGTTGAGGTTGAGGTCAGGTCAGTCAGCACAGATGTGGGCCCTTCTCGCCGTGGAGGGGCTGGGACAAAGGTACAGGCAGTATTATGGGCCCTGGGGTCAAGGACAGAGGATGAGAGTGGAAAAGTTCCAGTAGCCGAGTCCAGTGGAGGACAGCAAGTGTCCTCCAAGTTCCTCCCCTTCCCTGGCCACCCAGGGAGGCCTCAGAGGAGGCGCCCAGATGCCCTCGGTGGAGGCCTCAGATGGACACCCCGGAGTGCAGTACGGAAAGATCCCCTCAGAGGCTGCAACTGCCTGGCTGAGTCCCAAGTCCAGGGAGCAGAGTCCTTGAGGCAAGGACTGTGACGACTCGAGGTCAGGCTTGAAAAGTCACACCGGTGACTGTGTCCCTCTCCACAGCCCTCCTTAAAACAAGAATTACTTTCTGCTGAAAGCAATTAAGAAGCAGCGAAGGCAGGACAGAGATTTACGTGTCCCTCCTCCCTTCTCTACCTGGAGGGACAAAAGTTATCACTGTAGACCTTTATGAGCCTAGAGATAGAACCCGGAGAAGCCACGTTAAGAACTACACTGAACTCTGTGGTTAGTGTCCCCCGCGTGTGCCCTGCTTGTCCATCAGACCACACTTCTTCGCCCTGACATCCTTACATACTTTTTGTTCTTTGATGAAGATGCTCCCTAGGCTGGGCTCAGCCACCTCGGAGTCACTCGTGTTTGGGCTCTGCCGCGTGTGACGGCACAGCACGCATGTTCATGAGCATGTTTGCGTTTGTCTTCTTAGTCCGTCCTTTAGTACAGCAGCTGAGAACCTAAGGTGGGTGGAGAAAAACTCTCCCCGTCTCCTTCTACCTCCTTTCTCTCTCACACATCCACCCCGTTTGATCCTCCTCCTCCTCCTCAGCTACGATTACTGCTGTCACAACAAATAACCCAACACTTGGTGGATTAAAACAACAGACTTTTATTACCTCACAGTCCCGGGGGTCAGGAACGGAGAGGTGGTGCAGGTAAGTGCCTGTGGGTGAAGGTCTTTTATAAGGTTGGGAAGTGTCAGGCAGGACTGTGGTCTCATTTCTGCAAACAGGGGACCCCTCTCCTCACAGGTCGCCAGCAGTGTGTGGCTCCCTGCTCGCTGCGGGCAGGAGGTCTTCCCCTGTTGCTTGCTGTGTGACACCCCTGCCTGCCCTGGGCATCTCTCAACATGGCAACTGGCTTCCCCCAGAGCAAGTACACGAGGAGAGAAGCACCCATGGCGGGAGGCACAGTCTTCGCCGAATGTCCAATGCAGGGACAGCCCATGACTTTCCCAGTCTTCTGTCAGGAGCAAGTCAGGAAGTCCAGAACATCCAGGAGACGGGGTCACCTGGCCCTGTCTGAGAGGCTGCTGAGTACAGAGGCCCAGGTTACACTGCGCCCCTTTCCTTACTGTAGTGTTAGTGCCTACAGAACCGCTTTCTCTACTAACTAAGCGCTCCATAACTCCTGTGTTGAGTTTCCGAGGCTTCGCGCCTAACAGACTCCAGACTCCCTAAGCAAAGTCAGCCCGGTCCAGTCTCCTGCTTCTCCTGTGTTCTCCACGGTTACCGACCTAGGGCTTGAACTATCAGAAACATTTATTGATTATGATCAACTTATTTCAACCTTTTCAAGCCTAGCTTTGTGGGGCTCTGGCGTTTCTGTGGGAACCTCTCTATTCACCTTTCCTGTGAGAAACGGCCCTTGTCTGGGTGGGAAATCCTCCCTGGCGGTGAGCAGGGTAACGTTTACACCACAGAGCTGTCTTCCGTTGCCTTCAACTTTGGAGTTTAGCTATTGAGAGGACCAAGAGAGATGTGGATCCCTGTAAGAACAGAGAAAAGGGAACTAGCATTTTATATTGAATGTCACATTTAATCCAGGCAAACAAGGTTGGAATTTTAACACCTTATAAAATTTGCACATGGGGGCCCACAGTTAGCAAACAGTGAGGCCAGAGATTGAAGCCAGACCCCAGAGCCCTCCCGAAGCCTGCCCGTTGCTTCTAGGTGTGACTGACTGATCTACCCATGGTGCTGGAGCCAGGTGTTGCTTCCAGCCCTGCTGCCTGTGATTTCTGCGGCCCATGGATGGACCCTGAAATGCCCAGGAAATACCTGATGAATGGCTGCTCCCCTGTCGTGTGGGATAGAGGGGTGACGAAGGGCTTCCACACATAGTTCCCGAGCCCAGGGACGGCACTGAATGGACCGAGCCACTGCGCCTGACTGATCAGGGTGTAGAGGGAAGGCCTGAGACAGGGAGAAGCTGGGGCAGGTGGGAAATCTTGTCAGAGCTCTCACACCCCAGGAGGAGAAGGTGGCTTGAAATGCTTGTGGGACTCTGCCACACGGTTTTGTCTGCCCTCTTCGAAGGGGCCCCACCCCCCACCCCCAGTAGACTCTTGATGGGGAGCGGGTTGCACGGGACAAGGAACAGACCCAGATATGCAGAAAGAGGTTAACAGGGGACAGTGCTGTCCTTTGAGAGGCTGGCATTGGCTGGCATGTGGGAACGTGGCTCATGGGAGCTTTCCCCACCCTGATAAGTGACTCACACTGCCTAGGCTGTTGGTGCACACAGTGTGGATTATGTGACTGCTTTCTTCCCACAGTCAGGCATTTTTGATAGGTGCTAGGCAGCAGGTACCTATATAACCAGTCCCAAGTGAAGCCCCTGGCCCCGAATCACTAGTGGATTTCCCTGCTCCTAGCATACCATACATGGGGTCACCATTTGTGGCCGAGGGAAGTAAGCCAGTCCTATGTGACTCCCTGGAGAGAGAATTCTTGGAAACTTCTGCCAAGTTTCCCTGTGCTGATCTTGGTTTTTCTCCTTTCACCGTAATGGACCTTTGTGAGGATAAGACTAGGCACTGTGAGTCCTTCCAGGAAGTCTCCGCGCTGAGGGTCTTGGAACGACCATGACACATTAGGGAAGGAGTGGAGGGTGGGCGGGGCCAGAGCGTTCCTCAGCCAGCTGTCCGCAAACCTCTGAACTTCCCATCGCCCACGCTTCTCCTCCTGAATTTCCTTTCCCTCCCATGGTCCTAGTTTTCTCCTTTCCCCCACTGAGTGGTCACTATGCAAAATAAATGAATTGTGATAACAGAGGATGAGGCCAGGGCTCATCAATGTGACGACATCATGAAATCACTGATTAGTAAATAAAATGATAATAAAACACCTGTGAGCTCCCCACCCAAGCTCTCCTCTTTATAATACCTGATGCGGCATCCTTTATGTCTGTGAATGCAGGTTGGTGTACAATTCATGATTTCCATCTTCACCTCGTGAGTGTCACACACCGGAAAGAAAGTCATTTAGTGGAGACACAGGGTCACTGATGTAACTGTCTAATGTGCCAGGCCTTGGGCCTCATACCCAGCAGTCCCCTGCAGTGTCCCCGTCACAGAGGACTCTTGAGGTATGGGGAATAGAACAGGTGTGAGGTTTCTTACCAAGGCCTCAGAGGGGCAAAGGTGAGCACAGGGCTCAGGCCCTGTGGGCAGTGGACGCCTTTGTAAGAACTGAGTTTCAGCTCAGGGCAGTGGGACTAGAAGTCCTGGTGTACTTCCCCCAAGGGCCGAGGTCCCGAGTATCTGTTACAGTTCAGACCGTGCACAGGAGACCCAACTGCCTCAGACCGTCCTGAAGAAGGACAGGCCATTTTGGAGGACCTGGTACTGCAGTTTAATGCCCTTTATCATAATTTCTGGGAGCTGAGAGCCATTGTGTCATCGTCATCAGGGCTCCTGCCTCCTTAATACTCTTGTTTCTTCCCTGTCCTCCTTATATTTCTTTAAAAAGAGGTCCAGTCTGTGAAGAAAAACAGGAGTCCGTCTTCCCTGCAACTTGCCATTCAAATTAGTTTATGCAGTGGATGGGCCTGTGGTTCACATTTTAGAAGAAATAAACATCTGAGTTTTACCTAGAACTCTTGGGTAGTAAATCAGCAGGACCTCGTGGGCTGCTTCACCTGTCTGCATTGTGGTGGGGAGCACCACGCCGGGCACGAAGCTGTGGAGACACCGGCTGACCCAGGCACCAGCAGGGCTCAGACACCAACCTTTTCCTGTGCTGAGCCACACTTGCCACATGACTGCGTATGTAGTCTTGCCTGATTAACTGCATGATTGTGGGATACTAACCGTAAAAGCAAGTAAAACATGGTGATGCAAAGATCTGTCAGGGGATTCAACTGTAGCGTTTGCAGTAAAATCTTCCTTTCCTGATGGAAAATGACTTCCCCAGCTCAATTTCATTTCTTAAATATTTTATTCTGTGCCTACTCTGTGTATGGCATCGTTCTAAGCACTTTTGCTGTATTATTTAAGTCATCCCATAGACTTTTCTCTAGTAGGAACGATGATTACCCCCATGCGGTGGTTAATTTCATGTGTCAACTTGACTGTGCTGTAGGATGGATACCTGGATATTTGGATAAACAGGGTTTCTGGGGATGTCTGTGAGGGTCTTTTTGGATAAGATTAACATTCGAATTGGTAAACTGAGGAAAGCAGATGCCTTGCTCAGATGTGGGTGGGCCGCATCCAATCTGTTGAAGGCCAGATAAAAGGCTGAGTGAGAAAAAAAAATTTTTTTGTCTCTTCCTGTGTTTGAGCTGGCACACTGCTCTCCTGTCCTTGGACTCAGACTTCCAACGGACTTACATTGGCTCCTGTGGTCCTCAGGCCTTAGGACTCAGACTAGAATTACAGTGTTCTCCTGGGCCTCCAGCTTGCTGACTGCAGCTCCTGGGACTGCTCAGATTCTATAACTAACTAGCCATTTCCTTATGCTAAGTTCTCTCTCTCTCTCTCTCATAGACTTTGGAGTCTGAGACTTGACCTTCCTAATATAAACATGGCAGCAGGCAGTCTTTCCCTTGGTTCATTTCCCATTTCACCCGTGCAAACCTAGCTAAAACACTGCTATTTTCTCCATGTTATGAAAGTAGAATATACTCAGAAAGTGAGCAAAGAAGTACAAAGGAGTAGAAAATTTAAAGAATGCATAAAACCTATGATTTTCTCGGAATAAACACACGTAAGGTAAAAACTCTGCAGGAGCTTACCCGAGCTCCTCCTTTCCCCGAAAGCCTCGTGTCTAGCTGGCCCTTCTGAGCGCAGCGTGTGGCTTGCCTCCTGGGTTTAGTTTGTATTCTCTGGTCCTGAGACATCACCGATGGAAAAGAAGGTTTACTGTCAAATTTGTCGTTGATCTCAGAATGATCACATCTAACAAACGGAGTTAGAGCCCGAACCTCTGCATCCTTTAGTGTGCCTCAGACAGCTGGCTCCCTGGCAGTTAGCAGTTAGCGTCTATGGTGCACCTGGTGCTGGACTCCTCCTCAGCAGGGCCTCCCCCTGCCCTCCAGGGACTGGGCTGGAAGTGGCTGCCATGAGAGCCCACATAGAGCGAGAGGGCAGGGTGCCCATGTGCCTACTGATCTTACGCGACAGACTGGGTGGTTATACAAGTGGATCTAAAGAGTTGCAGAAATGATGCACAATGTGTAAATGCCATGGTAATATGCACAGAATATATATGTAAACTATAACATCAAAAAAAGTCAAGAACAAAATTCATCTACCCCCCACACAGCCTGCTGTGTATATTAACATGACTTCCCTATTCCATTGTCTCCATTAGCATAATTTTACTGCTCCAGAGGACTCATGTTCAGGAAGATAAAAATTACAAAACCCTTTATTGTTCACATGACAGACAATTTTGTGTGTCAGTGTGGCTAGGTTATGGTACCCAGTCGTTTGATCAAACACAAGTGTGTGTTGCTGTAAAGGTACATTTTAGATGTGCAGAACACTTACCAACATCACTGGTGGGTTCAAATGGAACGAAAATGATTTGGAAAAATAAGTATTAAAAATCTTACCTTGTCATCTTTAGGGGCTGGACTTATTCTTTTGCTTCTTCAATTTCCTTCCCTGGGAGACATTTCTCAAAGTGACAGCAGATTGAGTTGTTGGACGGAGGCTTGTCATACGCAAAGAAAAAAGGAAACTAGGGTACCATTTCTCTCTTTGTTATTGTGCTTTCATTTGAGCCACTTAGAAATTTTGCTTATTAAAGAAGCCTTTCATCTCTGCCGACAGAAAATTATAGGCTTAGTTACTTTATCGTTGCTCTGGGCCATCTTTCCCAACTCCCTACCCTTCCCCCCTCTCTCAGTGCTTGATCGGAAGCCTTTGGGATCTTGCTTCACTTGTCATTGTGTCCATAAGAATCGCTGAAACTCTGAGAAAACCCTGGCCTGGCCAGCTCTGGGGAACAACAGAAAAGATGCGTGGGAGACTCCTGGGCACTGCCAAATTATTTCAGTTAGAGAATTCTGTGTTAGAACTTTCTGAGAAGCTGTCCTTGTTGGTCTGGTGTCTGTTCCTTTTTATACCTTTACATTTTCAGAGAGACAGAATATGGAAACAGAAGGCTCTAAATCAACAAGGACTGCTGCTCTAGCTGGGATCATTCCAGAATGTCTTTCCAAGGCCCGTGTGTCAAAGGCCTGGCCCCAACCCCTGTGGGAGGAAGTGAGGTTATAGGGGGTGCTGGGAAGGATCCAGCCCCTTCTCGTCTTTTTCTCTCTCTGCTTCTTGGCTACCATGTTGTGAACAGGTCTCTTCTACCAGCGTGCACCTACCGGATTGTACCGTGCTGCCACAGGCACAGGGCCAAGTGGCTGGACTGAGACCTCCGAAACCGTGAGCTCAAATGAAACTTCCCTCTGTTTAAGTTATCTCAGGTATTGGTTACAGTAACGGAAAGCTGACTGACATAAATGCACCAAGCTTCCAGTAAAAGAAAAGTCAGATCACAGTGGTTTAAATGAACAAGACCATTTTTCTGTTAAACAAGAGCCTGGAGATGGGTGATTGCTGGTGTTTGTTCAGAGGTTCAGTAATGCCAGGGTGGAGGCTCCAGCAACCTTATGGGTTTCTTTCATGGCCATACAGCTGCCGTAGCTCCACCCACTACATCTTCATGTACTTTTCAGGTAGGAAAAACACAGAACATCCAGAAGGCCATACTGAGTTCATAGGGCAACCGTGCCTACATACAAGGGAGGCGGGCAACAGGGACACAGCCTTCTTGACACTGTAGGCGGCCCATTGGGAGAACAGGAATGGGAATGTATATCGGTTCTAGCAATCTTTAGTCTGCTACTGGGGTCCTTAGCCTGGAGTTTGTGACCTTCTCTGATTACCTTCTGTTTTCAGTGCATTTTCCCTCTGCCGATCACTTGAGTTAGCACGAGCTAATTTGGTTTTAGACCCTGTGAATTTTCTCTAGTAGATTAGCAAACTTCTTATATCGTGAGAGGGCTGGGGATTTAGCTCAGCGGCACAGCGCTTGCCTGGCAAGCACAAGGTCGTGAGTTCGATTCCCGGTACTGGAAAAAAAACAAAACAAAACAAAACAAAAAAAGAGAAAATCTTATACCATGAGAAAAGCGAACAATTGCGTAGGGGACAGAGGTGCAAACGGACACTGGGCAATAACAAGCTTTGGAAGAGGACACCACCTGAGTGTGGCTAGACTCTGAACTACATCAGCCTAAGACACCTTCTGTTCACTCCCAAACAGGTGAAAGCCAGCCTTGGTGTGAAGCTGGCTCAGAAGCACGTAGCTCTGGGGATGCAGGAGGAAAGGCAGTCCCCCAGGAATCCAACAGAGGAGAAACTGGGCTCCTTTTAGAATCAGCTGAACTTAGAGTCCTCAGAGCAAACCGTTCACTCCTCCAGTGCATCGTTGTGGGGCCCATTAGAGCATAATGGAAAAACGGACTCCATGGGCACACGCGGGGGGCCGTGAGAAGGGCCGGAGAGGGTTTCATCACCGTGTGGAGTGGCTGACTTCCCATCAGAAAGGCTTTGCAGGAGTGTGCAGAGTGGGCTGACCGGGCCAGTCATTTTCTCCAACCAGGAGGTACTCTGGGGCTCTCTGCACCCATCCATCCGCAGCTCTGTAACTCAATGGCTCCCTGCACCACTACCTCCTGCACCCTGATGGTCAGAATTGTCCATCACCATAGCAACCTCGAGAATGGCTTCAGATGAGCTCTCTTTGATCCTTGAGGATGCAGGTGTGCGGGCTTTTTCTTTCTTTCTTTTCCCCATGGGGCAGGGTAGAGCAGCTGGGGAGAATGATAACAAGATAAGGCTGGAATTAGCTGCTGAAGTTGCCACTCCACCAAGAAGCGGCACGTGCCTGGAAGCAGAGGGTGAGCAGATGGTGTGGGACTTGTGCTCTCAGCCTGTTGGGGCACCTGCCCTGAGGGGGGCCTCGGATCCTCAGACAAGGAGAGGGGCTTTGCGCTACAGCTACGGGAAATCAGAGAAGTGGGATTGCTCTCTCAGGTAGAATTGTGATACATAAACAAGAGAGTAAGGAGAATGTTTTCCTGTTATTGCTCTCTGTGCTTACTCATCTTTCAGAAGCACTCTGCTTTATGTGGAAAGATTCAACAGTTCAATAAATTCAGCAAATGTAATGGCGTGTCTTCTTTTTATTTTTATTTTATTGTATATGTGCTACCTCTTTCAACAGGAATTCTAGGCGGCTTACAATCAAGGATATAAAAGACAAGGATGAGAACACTGAAAATCAGTACCGAGGAAAGAAAAAATAAAATATTCTAACTGCAAGAGTTAGCAGAGTAGGAACTGAGAACTATTTTAACTTTCAGTATCTCAAATCCAGAGACAAGAAACATTTACATTCTCATCAGTTTATCCCACAAGGCATTTCTCTTCAGGAACTTGGACTTCATTCCCCTTGGGTGACATGTCCCCCTTTCGTCTTCATCATTGTTGCTGGCACTGACTAAATGCTATTTGCTGAGATTTATTGTTGACATTTATGGAATATTCTAGATACTGTGCTAAGCACCGTATAAGTGTACTATCTCATTTAGTCCTTGAAATAATCCTCTGAGGATTATTATCTTCTATCTATTATCCTTATAGTACATGATTATTATGTACTGTTATTATCCTTATTGTACAAATGAGAATATCAAAACAAGTAAGTCTTCTAGGCCTTCTACATGACAGACTTGTTTCCTGGACTATTCTTTTCAAGACATTTACCTGCTGAACCTAACAGCAAGGGTGATCTTCAGGGCCAAGACTAAACATGTCAAGGATCTTTTCAGCTATTCACATGGCCCAGGAGAGCTTTCATAGATGGAAGAACAGGGGACTTTGACCCAGTGGAGAGCATCTTGGCCTTAACTTGATTGCCATAGCGACCACCAACCTCCCCAGCTATTTCCTTATCTCCTGGACTAGTTTCTGGTCTTCACCAAGCTTGACTTTGTAGCTACCTAATACCCTACCTCTCTGCCGGGGTGAGGAAAGGAGACCAGTGAATGGTGGTCCTTCATAATTGCCTCATGAAATGGTGGGCTTGTGGAACTCTCTGACTGCTTCTAGTATCTAATGGACAGATCATGTATGACCTTCTGGGTATCCCAGTCATTATTTGCCTGGATAACAAGTTATCCATGTTCTGACTTGATATCTTCTGATCTGACTTTAAACAGTGCCCCCTGGGGCTAACATAAACATCTGCAGTTTTGAAGGCAAATGATGCAATTTTGGGCTGAGAGTTGTCTAGCTAAGATAGCTATATGATTTCAAAGTGTTTGAAGGCCACAGAGTAAGCAAAGGTGTGCAAGTAATTCAGAGCATTCATTGACACTTGTCAGTGCTTCATCTTCACTTTTATGCCCCAGGTTCCTAGTGTCAAAGCTCTCCCACAAAAGGAGTCCTTAGGTCTTCACCCCAGCAAAACTTAGGCTGGTACACGGGTATCATGGTTGGAACTTCAATGTCTCCCAAGGGCCCATATGCCAAAGACTTGGACCAAAATAAACATTTTCTCCTTCTAAGTTGACTATCTCAGGTGTTTGCCACAGTGAGGGAAAGCTAATAAGGGTCAGATCAAGCACTATTCTTAAAATGTTCAGAAATAGATGTATAACCCCAGCTGCAATTGCTCAGAGAGAACTGACATCTGGATTCCTTTTAGCCGGGGAATCTAGATATTAAAAGACATTTTCAGTCTATCATAAAATCAGCTTTCTCTTCTCATTTCTGGCTTCATATCTGTCTTCAAGGTCTTAGTTTTCTTTTTCTCATTTTATCCCATTCTGTGCCTTTCTTTTTTGCTTTATTCTTGAGGCTTTTTTGTCTCTAAGTACTTCAGTGTGGCTGCATTTTCTTGTATTTCAACTAGAAGTTTTAAAACCTGATGCCTACAATGTCAGCAGGGTAGTGTGTGTGTGTGTGTGTGTGTGTGTGTGTGTGTGTGTGTGTCTGTGTTCGTGAGGGAGTGGGTCTCAGTATTTGGAGTTACAACAAGGTTCTCCTCCAAACCATCAAAATAAAGGGAATTAGTTTTGAATTGAGTTAAACTCGAAATTATACATAATGGAATAATATAAACATATGTAAAAATTCATTACATCTCAGGTCCTCAAGAGTCAATAGCAATGTGATTAAAAATATCAGTGTAGCCAAACAAAGAAGGTTGATATGATCATGGAGCATAGAAAAAGAGAATTTTCAGAGGAGAATCCTTGCAGACTCAGTATAAGCATCATTCCTGGGAAGGCAGTTTTAGCTGATGAATTTCTAATAGTCTTGTCCCATTGCTAAAGTTGCTTGGGCTGTGGGAGAGGATGCCAGGGGCTGACTCTGGCCGAAGTCAGTTGCGTCTATGTTGGAGTAGGAACTCAACCATCAAAGCAGCTCCGGGCTGTGTGGTCCCACCTTGTGGAGACTCAGCATTCTGTAACCTGTTTTAACCAACAAATTCTACCTTTGTTGAGTGCTTCAGTTTCTTCAAAGTGCGTTGCCTTGCCTCACTTGTGCACTGGAGTGATAGGTACTATGCCATCCTGGAAAATCCTCTGACATGAGGATTTGCCAACATCCCACTCCAGTTAGTTACACCCCTGGGTGTTCTGGTGCAGGTGGCAGATGAAGGGGTCTGCAGCTCCAAGGGGAAAAGTCTGCCCACAAGTATTTTCGATTTAGCCAAGATACCAACCCAGCTGGCCTGTGTAGCTTATTCAAAATACCTGAGCACGTGGTGCTTGGGACTATGTTGTCGCCCTTGGGCATGGAATGTTCTAGAGCACAAACACCGAGGCACCCTTAGAGGGCTGGAGTGGCCTGAGCCACTGCTCCAACTTTCTTTCCCTCTTACTTTTACACAGGTAAGGTCCTCTCCCTACGTCTTATGTTTGTGTCTTCCAGAGTTGGCCAGGCTGCCCCTCTTTCTCTGCTGAATGTCAGGGCTTCACGCTAAGTCAGTGCTTACCTGTCTCTTGCATCGTACACCTCCCTGGGTGAAGTAGCCCCCCTCCAGCTGCAGTGGCTAAGTAAAGACCGTGACCCTTCACTCCGTCCCTCTTGCCTTTCCCTCCCCCACTCTCCGTGCCTGCCGTGATTTGCATGGACATGTTGGAAATGTCACACTCGTCTTTATGATAACATTACATTATCGTTTCTCAAGCGCTTGTTATGTGCCAGGCGTGGAACTAAGAGGTTCAAATAAATTAGCTCATTAGAGACTCCACTCTGTAGAGTAGAAGGTGATTACTGACATTTTCCTCCTGAAAAACCCACAGTTTGGGAAAGCGACCTTGCCACCAGATCCCGTAACTAATAAGTGGTAGAATGGGGATTTGATCCCAGGACACCGACTCCAGAGCCCATATTCTCACTGTTGCCCTGAGACACTGTCACCTTGTGTCATCCATCATGCAGCTGTGAGGACAAGTTTCATTACAACGGAGCACAGAAGTGCTTTTCATACCCCATTACCCACTGTGCATGCACACTAAAAAGGCAAGTGAAAAAATCAACATTATATTCAGTTTTAATTATCAGTGTTAGATTGTATTTATGTTGCCTTTTAACTGTGAATGGAGAGCTGCTCTTCAAAATACGTTTCTTAGGTCCCAATATGAAAAAAAAGTCCTTGTTAAGTATTTTATTAAATATTATTTTGTGTTACTGCCAAAGCAACAGAAAATAATTAAATAATTCCTTTCCATTTTGCGACAGAATTTACATAAGCAGTCATGCTCTTCTGAGCTGTAAATGTCAAGTGTCCTAGTTTGGGCTCCCTGTGGCAGCCTGTGGCAGTATAATCAGGATTCCGTGTTGGGAGCCAAGGTTGGGGGTGATTGGCAGTTCAATCTATGTGCAGGGGTGTGTGACTGATTCTTGATCTGACAGTATAGATCTGGACCAGGAAAAGGTCCTGTCAACCCTGAGATCCCTGAGCAAGTGCAAAGCCTTCAAGATTCCTGGGCCAGCCTTGCATGCTGTCCACCACTGCTACCCCATGGTGTCCGCTCCGGCACATCCCTGTCACTGGCACCCCGTGCACCGTGAAAGGCCGCTTCTTCTATGCCTGACTCCCAGCAATGACCTTGGCCTATCCTACTTTCTATCTGTGCTTTGGCTTTTCCCCTGGTATAATCTATTCTCTCCTGTAGGAAGAAGTGGCAGTTTTGTTAGACTTCTGCACACACTGCGAGGAGGGCAGTGTTCAACTAAAAACCATCTATTTTTCTATAGTGTATCTGAGCCTTAGCGACAACGCAGTCCATTCTCTGCATTCTGATGCATGTGGGAGGCAGGCCGGGGGAGCTGGAAGGAGAAGAACAAAGCGAGTCACCCCCATGTGCACAGGGACCCAGGGGATGAAAGGCATTTTTCCTGTTTCCTCCTCTAGTGTTTTCAGTGGAGCCTAAGTCCCGTCTACAGGCTTTGCAAAGTGGCCCTAGGTCAGCCACACAGGCCCGCAATACGGCTTTCATCATCTCCATTAAGGTTGGTCATGTTAATCAGCACTTTATGGTGTGTAGTGGGAGCTGGATTTTTTTTTTTTTTTAATTCTGAAACTTTCCCCCACCAGCTGGTGGTGGGTTGGCTGCTGTGGTCACAGGTCACCGTCGATACAGAATGTAATAGCAGAAGGCTTGCAGGGGTTTAACTACTGTTATCTGCTGGGAGGCCCAGGCAGCATCCTAAAGGTGCTTAAATCACACAGAAGAAAATTTTATGGCTTTGAAAGAAGACAACACGACCACTCTACCCCTGCTGCTTCCTATTAGGAAGGAAATGATTGGGGCGCCCAGGAGCCGTGGGGAAGCTTCAGTGCCAATGACCATGAACTGTGAGGGTTCAGCAGAAAAGGAAACAGTTTCACCAGCTCAGCCTCGGGAGGGATAGAGAGAAAGGAAACTAAAGAAAACCTTAAAACCAGAAGGAAAGTTGCAGGGGGAAAGTTTCCCTGGGCGATTCATTAAAGAGGAGAATTAATTTCAGGTCAGACCTCAGCTATTGCCGTCTTCTCTGACGGAGCAAACGGGGACCCGGGGCACCCGTCCACTTCTGCATGGGACTTAGTGATGCAATTCTGCTCTGATGAGGTCTCAGGATCCCCAGGTCCTCTGGGCTAAGGGCCTCATACCATGCCCTTCAGCTCCAGAGAGGTGCAGTGGCCGAGGAAGAATTCAGATGAACAAGACAGCTTCTGACAACTCTCAGTGGGAACCTGGCAGGGAGAGCAGAGGCCTCCCAGCCTCTGGCGAAGCTGCCTGCATCCTCAGCCCAATTCTCTAATTTTGCAGCTGGAATTCTCAAGCTCATGGGTCAGAGAGCAAACAGCAAGTAACCACACACACAGAAAACCAACTCCACAGTCATCTAAGGAAAGCAAGGTGGAATGGCACCAAAGTGGATGTAATGCCTTAGACTGCTTGTCTTTTCTGCATGCCAGGAAGACAGGACACCAGTTAATGCTTGATTTTGTAAGACCTTTTCCGAGGTCTTTTTGGGTACTCTGACACTTGGGGCTACCATGTTGGGGAGAAGCTTTTCGATAGCTGAGGAGCTGTCTGCATTATGTTCTTTCTCTTGAAGAATGCTGAGATGGGCTCACCATAGGGACAGAAGCAAAACCAGGGCATGCCAAAGCCTAGGTGACTCCTGTTAGGATGTGGGAAAATTGACTTGATTTAGTTTTTCTTCCCAGGAGAGCAATCCATACTGTTTTCTCAGCTTGTAGACAAGTTACAATGAGTTTCAATGACTTACACTATATTAAAGTATGCGTGAGATGTTCAAACACATCAGTACATCCTAAGGCCGCATGGCATAGAACGGAGATGTCTAATAAGACACAATTAAGGCAATAGAAAAAGAATGGCTATTGCAAAACAGATAAAGGAATATTTGAATAATCTGAATTTATGTAAACAAATAAATCATCTTGCATCCTTGGGTGATAATAAAATTAGACAATAAGCTACAGGAATGGAGAGTTTCTGTGATGGCTCAGAACTGACTGGGGAACAAAGCTAGCTTGGTCTTCAATAAATATTATTAGTGATGCTTACAATTATAAGTAAAGAATTCCACTACCGGCAAGTAGTTGGGTAATACAAGTACAATGAGGGCGATGGGGGAAAAGCTCGGTACAAATTTCCAAAAGATACTTCTTAAACTTTGATGGGATGGGGCTTTGACGGGCCGATGGTGAAGAAGAGATTCACCATCGGGGTGATGCTATTGTCCCGCTCTGGCAGTGGCGCAAGGGTAGGGTGGATCGCTGATGACAACACAAACCATTTCTGACTTTACTATTCACGTGTTTCTGGACTCAGAATTTATCTGAAACTTATTCATGGATTTGTTCATTCCACCTATATTTATTAGTACATGGCTTTGCTCTAGGCATGGTGGAGCTCAGGTACATAAAACAAAGTGTGTGTGTGTGTGTGTGTGTGTGTGTGCACACTCACGTGGGTGTGCACATGTGAGATGAATCCTCCACCATTGAGCTACAGCCCCAGTTCAGACAAGGTCTGTGCTGTCCTGCAGCTTGTGCTCTGTGTGTCGGGGTGGGGGCTGGGCATAAACGAACGGGCCCCTAGATGGACAAGGTCCAGTCCGACGGTACATGCTACAGAGAAATGGAAATGGTGATGGACTCAGTCATGGCGAGAGGTGGTGATGGGGAAGCTGTTTGATCAAGACGACAGGGAAGACCTCTCTGGGCCTGAGTGGCCTTTGAGTAGAGGTCTGAATGTGGCCACTGGAAATTTGGGGAGAGACATTATTGGCAACAAGGATGGCATGTACAAAAGTCCTGAGAAAGCCTTATACTTCGGAGACAGAAAGAAGCCCAGTGTGTCCCACAAGGGTGAGGGAGAGAGGAGGCGGGGTTAGAACTAGGAGCAGACAGACAGGGTTCTCATCGCCCCGTGGAGGCGGAAGGGTTGTTGTAACCCGGCCCAGCTTGAGAGTTTAGGTAGCAAACTTCTAGCAGATACTGGTGGAAATCTCTCTAGCTGGAGAAAGACGTTTGGAAACAGGACGACATGGCCTTGGACATGAGTCAAGCCACCATCCAGCTGCCTCTCGAGGGCGATCATGTCCACATACCCCCGAGGGCAGGCTCCCCACCCAGGCTGGCCAGGGACATGGCTCCTGCAGCGTGGAGGTGCCAGGAAGAGATGCAGCCACAGTGCGGGTGTCCCCTCCAAGGGAGGACCCGGAAACACTGCAAAGTGGGCAGCAGCTGGGTTTCTCACTTCATGCCAGGAAGAACCAAGCCCAGAGAATAAGACCAACAGCTGCCACTCACATGCCAACAGTTCCTCTGGGCCATGCCGAACACCTAACAGTCCCAGGCACATCCCTGTTAACGGGGGCACAGGCCGTTAAGGTGCTCCAAACACACAGGCGATGAGGATTTACGCCCAGAGAGGTACAATGAAGCAGATGCTCAAGACGGAGAGTGAGGCTTTCTGAGTTCCAACAGCCACATTCACCACTGGTTTTTTTTTTTTTTTTTGGTTTTCTTCCGGTACCAGGAACCGAACTCACGACCTTGCACTTGCCAGGCAGGCGCTTTGCTGCTGAGCTAAATCCCCAGCCCCGCAACAGCCACATTCAGATTTGGTTTTCCAGCCTTCTTGCAGTTCTTGTTTTGTTCCAGGAGGCGCATCGCCTTCCTTGTACTGATGCTTAGTCTGTCTAAACTGCTATAGCAGAACACCGGGGAGTGTGGATTATACACAACAGAGATTCCTTTTGCACAGTTCTGGAGGCTGGCGGGTCCGGGAGCAGGGTACTGGCGGATTCGGGGCTACTGAGGGCTGGTGCTCCGGTTCACACGTGGCTGTCTTCTCACGAAGTCCTCACAGCCTTCCTCGGGGTCTCTTTCCCAAGTGTGCTAATCCCACTCTTGAGGGCTCCATTCTCAAGACCTAAGCCCCTCACAAAATCCCCACCTCCAAATGCCATGACCTTGAATTTGGGGGATGCAGACATTCAGTCTGTGACCCATCTTCAGCCAGGGCTGGCCCGAGTAGATTTCTGTTGTATGCAACCCGGAATCCCGTCTCCGCAGGATTTAAACACCTAGTCACTTGTTTCTAAATGAAAATACTATATGCAATGGAATTACAATGGTGAACTCCTACCATCTTATCCAGTGAAACTCTGTACTACGTCTTCTATTTTATTGGAGAATTATTTTCTTATTCCCTACAATGGTTTGAGCAATCTTTCATTCTTACATCTGGTAATCTGAGCAGTGTTGTTGAGGATAGTGATATGTAATGTAACAACCACTCTTGATTCGTATTATTTTGTCTTGAGACTCTATCACTTTGAATGTTCTTGCTTTGATTTGTTTATGTTCGTGATACTGGTATGCTGCTACTGTTCTATTTCTTTGTTTGTTTGTTTCTCATTTACTATTCTCTTTTTAAAAAAAAAAATACTGTAGGCTCTCTTCCAGGACAAAAAGCACGCTCTCTTCCCTTTCGCAGACAATTGTGATGACATTATTGACCACAGCTAACATCTGTGGTGCTCCTGTTATCTACAAGGTGTTGTTCAAAGCCTTCCCATGCACTAAATTATCCAGTCCTCACAAACACCCTGTGAAGTACGAGCTGTTGCTGTTTTCCTTTAGGGGAGACTGAGGCACGGAGATTATTATGGGTTGAATTGTGTCCTCCCACAAAGTATGCTGAAGTCCTAACCTCGCCTCCAGTACCTCAGAATGTGAGTGCATTTGGAAGCGGAGTTCCTGCTGAGGTAATTAATCACGGTGAGGCCACGCCAGAACAAGGTGCACAGGTCTGACCTCCGTCCTCACGGCAGGAGGAGAGGCCACGGGAAGGTGGGAGCCGAGGCTGGCGCTGTGTATCTGCACGCGTAGGAGCACCTGCTGCCCCCAGAAGCTGGGAGAGAGGCCCGCAGCAGGTCCTTGGTTGGAGCCCCTGAAGGCACCTTGATTTCACACTTCAGCCTTGGAACTGTGAACTAATGAATGTCCTGTGCGATTTGTTAGGACAGCTGTAGGGCATGAATGCGGAGATGTTAAGCGTCTGCAGAGGTCGCACGGCCAGTTACCGGCACGCGAGCCTGGGGACCCCCCACCAGAGCTGAAGTTCTTAGCCTCCTCGAGCTAACGGAGCCGCACGGTGTGCTGGAGGTGGCGTGGGAACCACTGCATCAGACGGCCAGTGACAAAGGCGAGGAGCGTCGGAGCAGCGTCCCTGTGTCTCTGCTTTCTCTCACTTCAGGCCAAGGCAAGGGAATCGCAACAGTTAATGCATGTGTGGGAAATCTGGCTCGGGCCCCGCCGCTGGAGCCCACCCGGGAAGGACGTCTGCTGCACAGCCTCGGCCAGATGGTCACCCAGCGTTTGCTAAGTACCTGCCGGGAGGCAGCGCTGCGTGCGGACGTGGAGGGGCAGCGCTGGACTCGCAATCCTGACTGCCTCCCGTTGACTGGTGACCTTGGCCAAGGGGCCTAGCCTCCCTGTGCCTCAGTTTCCCCGTATATAAAACGAGGACTAGTCCTGCCCCCAAAGTCGTGATGGTCAATGCGGCCGTGAAAGTGACCACACACGGGATGCAGCAGGACCTAAAGACAAGCAGGAACAGGCAGATGCCCCTTGTTCTGTCACACCCCTCGAGGGGCCCCAGGTGGAAGCCACAAGCTTCTCCTCCTTCCTCTCCCTCCCCGTCTGAGCCGGGCCAACAGTGGCATCTCAGTTCAGCTCTTAGTATGCATAGCCTTTCCCTAAGCTTCCGAGTGGGAAGATCTACGTGAAAAATTAATCATGTATTTTCCCCCTCCTTTTCTTTTTTCAAGTGGAGAAATTATTTAGGGCTTTGGGGAAGAAGGGGCAGCTATTTGCTATGCAGTGGCTCATCCCCTAGCCATCACCCTGCCATGTTCAGCAAATGATTCTTCTATTCTCTTCCTGGCAGGTGGTCTCCAAGCTACATGTGTTCCTGCATCCGACAGGGTGCTCCGGGGAGTGCAGCGTGGTGACGGCTGTTTCTGATTACTGCCGTGTCAGGAGGCAAGGGAAAGAGCCTCTGCCGGCCTGACGGGCCGCTCCCGGCTGGGGCTGGCAGGGCCTGGATGCCGGGCTGGTCCCTTGGGAGGGAGGACTTGCCTTCCCCAAACAACCTCGACAGCTAAGGTATCGACAGAAGTCCCTACTGAGCACATCGCCTGCTCTCGGTTTTGTGCTAAGCCGGGGAAGGGAGACACAAGCAGTAATGACACATTTCAATCCTTTGGGGAACTTACAAAAGATAGAGATGAGGACAAAGAAAGCAAAGACCAAAACAAAGGTCTATGTATCCATTCGTGGGCATTGAGAGCCGCCCTCGTAGAGTTTATAGTCTAACGCGCGAGAGAGACGTTAATCATATACTATCGTAAGTGTGTAGTTAGGAATCGTGGCCAGTGCTGTGAAAGACAATACAGAGGCTGCTAGAGCTGATGGGGACTGACTTGTTCTGGGGTTAGAGGATTCCCGGAAGAAGCCCTACAAGCCTGCATCCTGGAGACTCCAAGAGAGGCTCAGTCCAGCAGTGTTGAGGACGAATGAACGAGCTGTGTGGACAGACGGGGGGATGGAGGAGATGGATACTGCGTCTGACTTCTAAGTTTCTAACCAGAATAACTGAGCTCGAAGGTGCTATTGTCAGAGCATTTGGGGCCGAAACGAGCTCCGCAGGGGGCAGACGGAGTGACAGGAAACGTGCGGAGGGTGGGTGGTGTGCGTGGAGCCGCCGAGAGGTGTTTGAGGCTGAGACTCTCCGGGACACTGTGGGAAGTGGGGACTGGAGCGAGCGCCAGCCCCAAACTGCTCAGAGCCAGAGCTCCAGGGAGAGAGAACGCGTCCTGGTGCGCAGCCCTGGGCGCCGGTCTGTGTGAGGTATTCGCACACTGCTGTTGTGTGGGGCGACCCGGAAGCTTACTCTCCTGTAAAGCATGGTGTGTGGGGGCGGGTGTGTCCATGGTATGTGGGGTGTGTGTGTCCACGGTGTGTGTGTGGTTTCTGTGATGTGTGTGGTAGGTGTGGTATGTGTGGTGTCTGGTGTGTGTGGGGTGTGTATGTAGTGTGTGTGGTGTCTGTGGTGTGTGTAGGGTGTGTGTATGTGGTGTGTGTGTGTGTGTGTGTGTGGTGTTATTACCCCCCCGGCGCCTGGGATGGGCCATGGTGGTCAGGAGCAGCGGATCCTCCTCCCACCTCTCTTGGCTGGCCTCGAACCTCCGTCCCTGTCTAGTGAGTGTCCCATCCCCTAGTGAGTGTCCCTTCTGCCTGCTGGTGCTGGATGCCTCCGAGTTTCCCCGTGGCCCAGCTGCGGCTCTTTAGTTGCAGACTCCAACATTATCTGCCCAACCGTTTCTGAGCAAAGATGTTCCCAGCACGGACAGTGTTTTGGGGGCTGGTTTTCAGCACTGGGGTGCGGCACACAGCAAAGCGGAGGCCTTGCTCTCAGGAGCTGACATCCTCCTGGGAGAGACATCTGGTCAACGAGAAAAGGCAGAACATTCCAGCTGGTGATAAACTAGGAAGAAACCCCACGCTGGGCTGGAGAGAGACGGAGGTGGGCGCTGTCAGGAACTGCCAAGCGGGAGGCCTCTCCCCGGCCAGGGGCACTGGAGCAGGGATGGGAGGGATGAAGGAGCCTACTGGGGAGTCCGGAGACTCCCAAAGTGGAGTCAGTGGCCAAAGTGCTGGCCGGGTATCTCTCTGGGTGTCCATGGCCCGGGAGATGGGTGTGTGTGTGTGTGTGTGTGTGTGTGTGTCCCGTGTAGGAGTAGAGTTCCCGGAGACCACGGCAGTGTCCTGCTCAGCAGAGCCCAGGGGCCCTAAGAGGCAGGCAGCAGGAGTCGATGAGGCACATAGCGCTCTTGGCGAGGGACGGGGCACCGTGCAGGGAGGACAGCTGGACAACTGGAGGTCCGGAGCGAGGGAGCGCACTTGGAGCTGTCCCAGGGATCCATGTGAAGCGCGACGGGTCTGGGCCAGCTGGAGGCGAGGAGGTAAGAGGAGCGGTGAGGTCCCAGGCAGCTCTGAGTGTCCAACCCAGACACCCAACCACTGCGGCTCAGCTGGTGTGGTTTCGGGGCTCTTTCCGTTTAACTCACTGAGACGAGAATCGCAGGGCCCAGTGTGGTGCAGGGATGAACCGACAAAGGGAAGAGCAGGGCTGGCAGCGCAGCCCCCAGGCAAGTGTGGAGGAAAGGGCTCCTGTAGAAGCCTGGTGAGCCCTGGGCTGGCCGTCCTGTCCCTCACGCAGGCCTGCGGGCTGCTGTTATCCCAGTTTTCTATTTCAGAACCCTGGGGCTCAGAGGGAGGAGCAACTTGCCCAGGGCCACACAGCGGGTGAAGGAGGAACTGGGCTGCGAACCTGGTGACTCTAAAGCCCGCGCTATGGCTACAAAGCCAGGCTGCCAGGGATGCGGAAGAGAAGCCAGCGGAGAAAGAGGGAGAGCCGCCAGGTCCTGGGACTCTCAAAGGTGCCTTCAGAGCCCTCGGTGCCCCTGCTGAAGAGAAGCCAAGGAAGGTGGGAACGGAGAGGCTCCCTTGTCTTGGGCTTAGACGCAGTGACAGCCAGGGGGTGGAGACCGCGGGGCAGCACCCACGGAGGACGCGGCTCCCTGTGGCAGTGTGACCTCGGCAGTGGCCTCTCCACGCCTCCAAATGCCTTAGTACGAAGTTACGCTGACTAAACAATCGTGCCCGCTCCTCGCTTGCTCGGGTTCCACGTTCACCACGGAGCAGCTGCAGCTCCGCTGCTCGGTGTTACGCGCACTTTGACCCCGGTTTCAGAGCAGCCTGTCTCGGGGACCAAGGACAGAGGCGGGGAGTCACTGCGACTCCGAGTCCCGGGAGAGGGCAGTACCGTACATTTTGGAGCAGCAGCGCAATCCACCCCGTGCCTGCCTCCAGGTTTGGGAAGCGATCGTGTAGGCAGCAGCCACTATGGTTAACAGGCCACCGTGCCCCGACGGGCCATCGCCGGCAGCACCCAGCTCTCATTACGGAGTCTGTCACGAGGAAGCGGGAGCAGCCGTGGCACTGGGCCTCGCTTTGAACCCCATTCTGTTCCCTTCTCCCCTCCCACCGAGGCCGGCCTGGTTCCTGACTCTGCGTGACTTTTGCATTTCTAGCCTCCTGCCTCTCTCTCCTCCAGGCACCGCCTCTCTCCTCAAAGGATTTTGAGCAGATTTTTTCTGACAGGAATTTGAGCAGCGACCATTCATAATTACAGAACTTAGTCAAGATTTCTAGCTTACCAAGTTGCGCTAGATTAATGGTTCCTTACTTTCCAGACTAAAGCACATTTCTGTCAGGCTTGATTTGTAATATGAAAAAAAAAAAGGAAAAAGAAAAAGCGAAGAGTGGAAGCAATTTTAATTCTCATAAAACCAGGGGGAGCCCCTCTGAGCAGCCTGACCCTCCTGATTGCGTCGTGAATGGGTCCGCGTGCTGGGGTCTGGGCTCAGGTGCTGTATACAGCCTCATTTTTAAAAAGTCGCGCTGGACACAGTCTAATTAGGAATTAAACATAACACAACCACTGCTTGTGTGCTCTTTCCCTTTGTATCCAACCTGCGATGGTAGCTGAGGAAGAAGGCAAACTCCCCTGGGAGGAGGAGTTGGGGAGTCACTCAGACAGGGACAGTGAGGGGAGGAAGAGCCGGTGGAAGACAGTGCCGACGACTGGCTTTCCTCTTTACCTGACCCACATATTGGACAATTCTCAAGGTACCGTTTTTCCATTCCATATTCTAATTTGGACCTTACAGCAACCTTGAGAAGAAGAAAGAGCCAACACTACTGTCCGGGATTTCATACACAGGATAGATGAAGCTCAGGGAGATTAAATGATGGAGCCAGTCAGTGGGAGAGGGTCCTTGCTATACGTTATTCTTATTACTTTGTAGGCCTGGGCTTTACACGTGAACGACTGTCATTCCTTTCTTCATCAGGGATTTTGGACGAGCCCAAGTGGTTTTGGCAGGGAATGGGAAAGCAAGTGGAAGGCAACTGAATAAAGGCTGCCTTTTGACTGTGATTTGCAATAAACAACATCAGTTAAGTTCAGGTTCATGGCTCCAGGGTCGCAGCTCTATTTTTTATAACTGAGGTGGGTGACTTGATTTATCCATATGTGCGCTTTAGGCATCCGCTAGTGTTTGGTTGCAAACAACAGAAATCCACTTGGATAAGTGCGCAGGCCGATCGGAAGTCAATCAGGCAGCTCAGCAGTGCAAGGGAAGCTTGATGAACATGACGTGGGCAGCAGTGGCGGCCCGAGCGGCCAGAGGAGCTGCAAGGCAGAGACCACTCTGGACGCATCAAGCTCAGCTGCTTCAGTGAACAGGAGCGGGAGGATCTGAGTCTCCCAACCCGAGTCCCACAATCCCCTCCCATTGCCACTCGACAATGGTCCCACCTAGTGACCGCAGTCAGGAAAGGAAAGCAGAAATTGTAGCTACTAAAAGAGGGCATGGGTTCTGGGAAGTCCATGGCTGTCTCCCACCTGACCCACCTCACCCCAGTCCCGGCCCCCGGAAGGAGAGTTTTCCCAGTCCTGGGAGGTTGGAAGGAGAGAGGGGGAAGGTCTGCCTGTCTTAGCAGCTGCAGGGCCGGAGCAAGAATGTGGGGTTTGGAGAGTGTCCCAGGCGGCGTCCCCAGGGCAGAGAGGAGGTGTCTTTGGGAAGTGTCGGTCTGAGTTACGAACTGAATCACTTTGGATGAACTTGTGAGCTGCGAGTGAAGACAAGCCACTCCCTTTAACTGCATGTGGGCCCCGTTCTGCGGGATTTTGGACGTGACTGCGCTCAGCTGGATCAGGCCGGGCCCTTATTAGGGCCACAGTGATGCCTATGATCAAGTCTTGGAAAGTGAGCAGCCTACAGCTAGAAGAGCCGGCAAACAAATGATCTAGCTCTAGAATTAGTTTTAGTTTTTTTTTTTGTAAGGAACATTTCAAATTTGTCTAAACTTCCTCCAGAAAGCAGAGAAAGGTTTCTTTTACTTGGATGGGCACTAAATTTCCATGATTATGATTCCCTTGTAAACAGCTCATTATTTTCATTATAAGATAAGAACTCAAGTGCACCATTTTGTAGCTAAGAAAACCGAAGCACATGATCTTCTTGGAAAAGCTTCTTTGGGCTGGTCTGTAATGTTATGTAGACACTAACACTTTTATCGTAGTGGCTAACTTCTGCATAAGCATTTTACGTGCACAGTTACCCTATGAGCCAGTCTACTGTTATTCCCATTTTACAGATGAGGAGACTTTACGGTCATACAGGTACTGAGAGTATCCTAAACCAGCCTATTTACTGCAAAGCCCACACTCTGAGTTCTGGCTTTGCTTTGGGGGCAGTGAGCCTAGTACTAACTGCCCACCGATCTGCACTATGACGGGTCCTGACTAATTCTAGTTACTAGCTCTAGTTACTAGTAGCACTTGTCCACAGCTGCGCCAGTGCTCAGAATCTATTACAGTTTAAAGAACTAAAAAAAGTCCATTGGTATGCGCATGAATCAATTTTTGATGAATCAGAATTTGCTAAGGAGTTCAAAATCTTTTGGGGGCACTGCTTAGCATGTGCTAGACTCTGGACGCAAGAGTGAGAAAGAACCAAGATCCCTGCCTTCAAGGAAGTTCGAGTCTGATAGAAAGGCTAGGTGATCCTGAAATAACTGCAGAATAACATAAAATTACACATTGTGATAGTGGTCCATTCTTTTGAGGGAAATTACAGCAGCAGTGACAGGCGGAGGGAGGAGGAAGGGGAAGCCCTTTGATATCACGGAGGCTGTCATCGTCCGTTCGGCAGACATTTGTTAGTGTCCTGTAGGCGCCCAAGCACGGGCCTGCGGCCTTGGACGGGAACTTGGGAGAGAGCATTGGACGGAGTAACCGCAGCATTGTGCCGTGAGAACAGGAGCAAAGACGCCTGGCTGCAGTGATGCTGAGCGCTTACACTTGCTGCACAGCTTGCAGTACCCTGGAGAGGGAACCCGTTAGTCCCTAACGCAACCCCGCTAGGTAAGGACTGCTGTTTACTCTCGTGGTTCGAGTGGGGATAACGAGTGGCTGTAGGAGGAGGAGAGTTTGTGTCTGGGGGCCAGAAGCTGAGAAACGAAGGAGGCAGAGAGCTAGAGGCAGAGCCAGGGAATGGCCGACAGGAGGCGTGACGGCTGTGGGCCTGCGAGGGAGCGCGTGCCTCTGGCTGCAGGAGGAACTTCCTGGAGGACAGAGCACTTGGCGTGGCTCAAAGGACACGAGGACCTGGCAAGCAGAGACGGGCCGTGGCAAGCGCCAGGTGGCACTGTGTGGTAGATGTGGGTTGGGCCAGTTCTCTCTGCGGGATGTGCGGGGCACATGGCTACGGCTCTGCCTCCCAGAGAACTCGTTCCTCTTCCACTCCAAGAGTGCCAGGGCGTCAGGCTGGGTCAGGCCTGGGAAGCACCCTAGGGGAGGTGAGCCTACACAAATGTTTGGGAAGCAGTCGTGCAGAGCCTGGTGGGATGATACGGTGGAGCTGGGGCTGAGAATTCTGCAGGGGGAAGCGGGACGTGGATGAGAAGAACCACCATCTGAGCAAAGCCCTGGGAAGGGCGCTCTGGATCGGATGTTGGGGCACTCAGGTGGAAAACCTGAAGGAAGGGAGACTGTTAGTGGCCACTTACTTAATCGCCCATTCACCTTTGACAGACTGGGGCAGTGGCAGTGGGTGGGGCCAGCGATCTCTGCTCACGTCCCTCGGGCAGAGTTGGCAGGACGTGGTACCCAAGTGGACAAGGAGGAGACATCTGACAGCCACACCTGGAGCAGGGCCCGGCCCATCACAGCACACTCTGGGCAAGTTTCTGCTCCATAAGGGCAGGTGAGGGGAGGTCTGTCTGGCCAGGAGTTGACTTCCTCATGGGACAGGTGTCTGGCCTGAATTTCTCCTTCAAAGAAACTTTCCAATTATCTTAGAAGCTCAAGTAACATCCCACAGACCTGGCCGAAAGGGAGGGCTCATTTTTAATTTGTTTATTAATTAATTAATTAATTAAATTTTTGGTTGTTGTTTTCTGAGACAGGGTTCAGCTATGCAGTTCAGGCTGGGCTTGAACTGACTACATAGCCCAGGCTAGCCTTGAACTTGCAATGATCTTCCTGCCTCAGCCTCCTGAGTGCTGAGATTACGGGCATGTACCACTGCACCGGACTACAGGGATTCCTTGTAGGATAAGAGAGGAAAGAAGATGCAGGAAGAGAGACATCAAGAACAAGACTGAGGACAGACTATGAGCTGAATGATTTGCTTTGGCTTAGAAACAGAACAGTTTCAGTCAAATAACAATAACGTCAATAATGAAAACAATAAGAGCTCCTGGGAACTTAGTACAGGGGGGCCATGTCAGAGCTTCAGGGAAGTCATCTCAATGCACGCCACCACCCGAGGCCTTCTGAGTCCCTGTTAACACATGAGGAGACTGAGGTCAAGAAAGATAAAGCAGTAGTGGAGCATGAAGGTACATGGCTATAATCCTGGCACTCTGGGAGGCTGAGGCAGGAGGACTGCAAGTTCAAGCTCAGCCTGAGCAACTTAATGATTTGGTAAAATTGTGTCTCATAGTTTTTTTTAAAAGACTGGGGATACGGTTCCGTGGGAAGGTCCTGGGTACAATCACCAATACCACAAGAACAAACCAAAAAAGAGAAAAGAAAAAGGGAAATGAAGTTGTTCAAAGTTGCACAGCTCCTGATGGCAGCGCCTAGGGTCTAGTGGGTGAGCCTGCCTGTGGTGTGTGCTGCTTGGGAGGGACATGCGGACCCAGAGCCAGAGCACCCGGGGTGCGATCCCAGCTCAGCCACCTGCAGAGTCACCTGAAACAAAGCCCATTCTAGCCATGTGCAATGCTAATAATAGCCCTTGCCTTCCCCGCCCTGCTGGACAATTGGAAAGCTCAAACGGAAGCAGAGACTGCATTAGTAATGCAGGGCATCCTCCCACACCTGCTCCGGACTCACCCAGGGAGAGTACCCACCATGTTGTCCCTTAGTCACGTAAAGGGCAAAATCACAACAGGGGGGAAGACACATGGCTCCTCGTATCGTGATTTGTGGCACTCACGGCTGACAACAGTCCCACAGGTGCGCGTGTGACACACGATCACGTGTAGTTTACGTGTGAGTTTCACTCATTCATCCATCCACCCGGGCACTGTGCTGGAAGCTGCTGATGGGCACATAATTAAAAGGCACCCCACTCTTAAAAGCCTAGAGTCCGGAAGGGAAGATGGACGCCCATTGGGTGTCTGCAACTGTGCCTGGCAGTCGTCACAGGATTCTTGGTGACCAGCCCTCATTGGAGGGGAGCGGCAACTGCATAAAATGCACCCGTCAGCTCTTCTCCGCTGCAGGAGCAGCAGGAATAAACAGCACAACGGAGAATCTCAAACCTGGGAGATGGCTGGGTCAATAGACTATCACTGGGAAAACATCTGAAGGACAGAAATATAATGATAATCAGCAGGGTGCTCGGACTTACCAGATACAAATCATATAAAATGGAAACGTTTTCGTTCCATCAGAAGGCAACTGGCTCTGGCGTGGGGCCAACAAAAAATAGATTTGGAGGAATATTGTAGTTCAGTGAAGAAATAACTCTTCCTTTAGTTTCTTCTGAATCCTAACCTGGGGAATCAGTAGATGCATTTTTTTTTTTTTTTTTTTTTTAGCAGATGCATTAGTTCTTCTAAATTAAAGGAGGACAAAGAAATGGAAAAGAAAAATTGTACCTCAGTTGGAATTTGTTTATCTTGTGAGCATAGTTGCATTCGCCTCTTTCCCTCCAAAGGTGAAATTCTCCCACTGAGGCAAGGCTGTCCTGGGGCTCCCGGGCCGTGGAGGAAGAATGTTTATTGATTGCGTTTGTGCATTTTACAAGGGGAAAAATGCCCTGGATTGCTCTAAACCTATTTGACATGTAACCGCTTCTTAGAGCAGTATTTCCTTTTGTTGTACCAGCTCCGCCTAACCTGGTGGTCTTTAGTTACTTCAGGCAAATATCAAGTATTTTGTTTTTCTAAACCAGACACCAGTGAAATTCAGAGCAGATGTTCAAGCCTTCTCCACGTGGGCTCCTACCTCCCAGCCCGTCCCTGCTCTAGACCTTGAGGAGCATCTGCTCCTGTGGTGAAAGCTTTCTTGCCCAGGCTCTTAGCAGCAGATGTAGCGCGACCTCAGGGTCACCGTAGTATCTGCCGGGGTTGATTGTTTAATCTTGCACTGTCTGTCTGATATATGACTAGGAGGATCTGTCAGATGGCATTTATCTTGCTTCTCCAATGAATGCAATAAAGCCTCTGTGAGTCATGGTTTGTAGCGCTTGGGGTTGACAAGATGTCCACAAGGCCGCGTGACCGCGTGACCGCCTGCCCATATGGTACCTATATGATTATTTATAGTTTACGTGTGACTCTTGTCACTTACTTGCTCATCCAGCATGTACCAAGCACCTGCCGTGTGCCAGGCACTGTGTGAAAAGCTACAGATACAAAAACAACCAAAGGACACTCTCAGCTTTTAAAAGCTGAGTCTAAACTGGACACAGCGGTGCATGTCTCTAATCTCAGCACTCTGAGGGGCTGAAGCAGGGGGATCACAAATTCAAGCCCAGTCTGGGGAACTTAGTCCCTCCACAAGACCCTACCTCAATCATTCAATCAATGAGTCAATCAGTGGCTGGAGATGTAGCTCAGTGTAAGGACTCTGGGTTCACTTGGATTCAATCCTTAACGAGACAATAAAATAAGATATAATATAACATTTAAAAATAAAAGCCCAGAGTCTAGAAGGGAAGGTGGCCACGTAAACACACAGTTGTGGTCTAGTGTGATAAATGCAAAGACAGCAGGGAGGGCTGTCACAGGAGAAAGTGAATAGGTGCCCTTTGGGGTCACAGAGGGCTCCCCAGAAGAAGGCAGAGTCCGTTTAGGGCATGCTGTCGCACTCTGTAAGTGCCGCTGGGGCAGGCCAGCTTGTGAAGGTTTTGGAACTGAGTCCTGACTGCAGGGTCTGCAAAGGAAAGGACAAGGGCTCTCAGGAGGAGAAAGGGACTAGGTGGTAGGCATGGACGGGTGATAGCAGTTCTACTTTTTGAATTCCCAACAGGATCTAGATTCCTTGAGCAGGAAGCCAGGGCCATGGATTGGTCCCGACCCCCCACAGGAAACGGAGCCCCACAGTAAACACCCGCCGCCCAGCCTGCCGCGCCCTCGGCTGCAGTGTGCGGCCCTGGGAAGCGGCTGCCAACACAGACTTGCCCTACAAAGAGACTGAGGAATTGGCTTCGAAGGCCACCCACCTTTGTCCCTTGTGCAGAGACAGCAAGCATCTCTGCAGCAGGGGCTGTCCTCCCTGTCTTCCTGATTGGGGGGCTGTCCTCTTGGGCCAGCTGGATCTACTTCCTGATCAGTCCGGGATCCTCATCAGCTGCTGTTGGCTGCGTCGTGATTTGTATCACTTAGAGCTCAGACATCTTCCAACAAATGGGAATTACCGCTGTAGGGAGCATCAGACAACGCACTTGCCATTAATTAGAGTGACAGGGAGCGCTTCAGCCCTCCGCTCCGGACTCCCTAACGGATGATTAGGTATTCGGGGTTGACACACGCCACACTCGCGGCGGACTGGGAGCAAGAAGGCGCTTGGAACATAGATGGCCCTGGGCAGCTGGGCGTCCTTTGGAAACAATGCTCCAAGCTGGCATGAGCCAAGGTCAGATGCCGTGTCACAGTGGCCTAATTTATTTGGTACTTCTACAGCTCCTTGATTCGAGCAGAGACCTGGTGGCTCAGAGGAATGAGCACCAAGCCAGGGACTGGGGAAGTGAAAGTCGGCCACAGATCGCTTTGTGTTGTCTCACTCACTTGGGACAAGTTGCTGCCTGTGCCTCAGTTTCCTGATCTGTGAAATGGGGTGGCCTACTCATAGAGTCTAAGGAGGCTTACTCAAGATATTAGGTGTCCAGAGCTTCATCGGTTTCTCATCTGTAAATGAGGGATGGACTCAATCTCTAGGCCTCTTGCAGCTCTAATATCCAACAGCTGTTTTGAAAATTTATGATACAAATACCTGGTATTATTATTATTGCTGTTGTTGTTGTTGTTATTATTGCAAGTGGTAAACTAAAGATTTTGCTAAGGTACTTAACAACCTGTTCTTCTCTACTGGCCAGCCCTGAGCAAAAGGAAACAGGATGACCCAGAATTTAGGATGGCCCAAGACACCTTCTCTGGGGAGGAATGGCAGGAGAGAGGGCAGCCAACTGCATGGCAAAGTGAGTCATAAAGGAAATTGCCGTGGTCTTCCGCCAACACAAGATTAAAACTCATTGGACAGCAAAAAAGAAAAAAAAAAAGATTATTTTTGCTAAGAAGTAAATACCATAGTAAAACTGCTAATCTGGCTTTTGGCTAGACCAATAAAAAACACAGCCTCGAAGTGTGGCCCTGCGCAAAGGCACAAAGAAAAGAAGGCCCGGCCCCTTGCACTGTCCCGGCAGGCGGGACAGCTGAGCACAGAGCACCCAGAGCAACGAGGTGGGTGAGGACGGGACTCCACTCTGAGGAGCTGGAGGTTGTTCCGCGGTTAGTGCGGGCCGGGTGGCAGCAGTGGTCTGTGAAGGCTGGAACAGAGATGTTGGGAACCAAGTTCATGGTGTGCTGGGGTCTGCACGTCCCCCCAGACTCATTCACTGCCATGTGGAGGTGTTGAGGGGGGAAGCTTGGTCTGACTACAGTGTTCAGAGGTGGAGCTTGGAGAGGGAATTAATTTTAAGTGAGGCCACTTGCGCTTTACAGGAGGGGAGGAGAGACCTGAGCCGTGACGTTGTGTCTCCCCACATGACGCCCGCACCACCTGGGGCCTCTGCCTGAGTCCCTACCGGCAGAAGGACCTCACCAGATGAGGCTGCCCAATCTGGAATTTTCCAGACTGAGCGAATCCTCGTTCTTTATAAATCCCTCTGCCTCTGGTGCTTAGTTATAGTAACAGCCAACAGATGAAGGCATGGAGCTTGAGGTTTAGGGACTGCAGCCAGGATACAGCCTTGCCTGTTAGGACAGAAGCAGAATCCTGGGGCAGAAGGTGAAGAAGAAGGTGCAGGGCTGTGCTTGTCGGGCACCCCCAGAACGGGGCCATCGCGGCTTCCTTAAACATGGGGAGCCCGTTTCCCCAGTGACAACACCTACCTCTTCAGCGTGCACTTCGTACTCAGGAACTTGGAAGATTCAGGTCTCCTAATCTTTGAGAAAGAGGCCTCTGGTCTACGGAAGTCTTTACCAGTGATGGGAACGGCCTGGTTGCCCTTTCAGGCCTTCTCCTGCGAGGACAGTATGAGCAGGGCTGGCTGAGAAACACAGGAGCTGAGAGGCCAGTTGGCCTAAACGTTGGCCCTTGGACAAGCCCCGAACCCTCGGGGACTCATGGGGTGGGTGGACTCTCATGGAGTCAGTGTGTTTCTGAATCAAGAGGAAGAAATCTAGGTGGGAGAGCTTTGTCGGCTGAGTTTGTCCTTGGAAATGGAAAATGTCTGATGTAGCTTGTGCACTCACTAGCTCCGCGAGCCCCGTCACTTGTTTGTAAACGGGAGATGATTCATAGCAGCACTTAGCGCACAGGGTCACTCTGAAGAAGAGACGAGGCAGGGTGTGCAGTGTTTAGCTGGCGCTGGGCTCGCAGGGCAGGGAATCCCTGTTTGCTCCTCTTCTTTGTGCAGTGGTTCAGTTAATCTAAAAGCTTGGTCATAAGGAGACTCTGAAGCCTTGCTAGAAAAAGTCTCTGTTCCCAGCACCCTGGTGACTGTCCCCTCTGGAGAGATTCTAAGAATTACAGCAGCCCTAGGTCAGCTGTTGTGCCCAGGAATTTCCCAGGGACCACATATCTTTACAGAGGCATTTCAAACCTGTAGCAAACCGCTACAGGCGGCAGCCTCTTTTGACCTCCGCTTTCCAGGCCTCTGCTGCAGGTAAAAAGGAACAGTGACCAAGGCTGTGACCAGCACAGAGGTCCCTGGGGGATTTGCCATGAGAGGAACAGCTTGCCTCCAGGACAGGACTTTCTGCCACATTGCTTCCTAACCTGGAGCCAGCTGGCTATGGACTGGGGCTGAGAAAGTTGTGGAGACAGAGCGGGAATGGAGCTCTCCAGCCAGAGCGCCACCATGTGGGTGGGTGGGGTGAGTGCTATGCCGGGCCTGCCTTGGGCAGGCCGTGGGTTCTTATTCTTTGGACAGAACTGAGCTCTGGGTGGTGCTCTCACCGGCTCTGGAAGCCTGATTGGCCTGTCTCGGGGGCGTCTTTGAGACTTTCTCTGCCTGCTGACAGATTTCCCTGGTTCTACCTGCCCAGCCCCTTTCCTTCTCCGTCGTGCACCAGGGTGGCCCACATCCTGAGTTCTACCTATGGTTCCTTCTCCCCTCACCATCTGTGGTCCTGGCTTCTGTCCTCACACCCTGCCGATGCCACCTCAAGGTCTGTGGTCTCTCCCGCCTGTCTTGTGAGCCTCATGTCCACGTTTCCCATTTCCTACTCACCCAACCCATCTGGGCCACCGACCCAAAGCACCCCACACCAAACCACGTTTTTCCTATATTTTGGTTTAAAAAAAAATTCTCTCCTCCGCCCATGTTCCCTAATGTGATCTCGCTTAACCTGAGATCATTTTCAAAACTTTCTCCTCATTTCACCAGTTGTCAGCTTAGGAAAAAAAAGTCTCTTGACTCATTTCCTCACTAATCTTTCCAAAAAGAGGGTTCTGATCTACAGAAGTCTTTACCAGTGACGAGAAGAGGCCTGCTTGCGCCTTTCAGGCTTCTCCTGCAGTGGACAGCATGCAGGAAGGTTGGCTGAGAAACACGTGCACTTAGAGGCCAGTCGGCCTGAAGGCCAGCTCTTGGACCGGTCCCAAGCTCTCAGGGACCACACCAGGGTTAGAAATCAGATCTGTTTTCCTTTTTTCCATTGAGAGTAAACCCTCCACAGTTTGTGAGGGGATGACCAAACTTTTCAATGTGTCTGTCATATTTTGACCTTCATTTCCCTCCTGTGCCAGCATCTTTCGGCCATTCTCTGGCCCAAACACACCTGAACAGCCAAGAAAGTGCCTCATCCCTTTAGTTATCCCTCCTGAGGAAGGTGGGGGAAACCTCCCGGGTGACATCTCAGTGTCTGGGTTGGAGGCAGGGAAGAGCCAGCCTTCCCCCGGCGTGCCTGACTCACAAGCCCCTCCTGAATGTGGGACATCCTTCTTGCCCTTTGCCCTCAATTTCTCACTGCGTTCTGGATTCCTTCAGCTCTAAGCCTCCAGTCATACTGTTCTCTCAGTTTGAGACTTTCTTTCTTCCAATTCTGCTTGTTGCCAGATCTCAGGGGCTGTATTGTGATGCTCCATAAATTAGGAAACTATCTTGAGAGCTACACAAGAATAGATCATGCCTTAGTCTGGGGTCCTCTGGAATAGGGGTTCCTAGTCCTTGGGCTGTTAGGAACTGGGCCGCAGCAGGAGGTTAGCAGCAGCAAGCAGGAGAAGCTTCATCTGTATTTACAGCTACTCCTCACTGCTCACATTACAGTCTGAGCTCTGCTCCTGTCAGAGGAGCACCAGTAGTAGATTCGTATAGGAACTTGGACGCTTCTGAGAACTGGGCTTGTGAGGGATCCAGATTATGAGAATCTAATGCCTGAGGATCTGTGGTGCAGCTGAGATGGTGATCTAGCGCTGGGGAACATAATTACTATATATCACAAAGATAAACTAATAAAAAAGATGCACTTCCATTCTGGTCTGTGGAAAAATTATCTTCCATGAAACTGGTCCCCTGTGCCAAAAGTGTTTCTGCCACTGCTCTCGGAAGCAGAGCCTTTGGTCAAGATGAACTGCTGCTGCCTTTTGGGGCAGGAGAAAGCCAGGGGAGGAAGGTGAGTGGGGACATGGCCGGAGATGGGTGGAGGGGGAAGTGATCTGGGTCACCCCTGGGGGCCTTGGCCTTGCTGCATCACAGCTGATCACACGGTGGGCAAGGGGGACAGGGAGAGGCCGTGAGAAGGGGAGGTGAGGGAATTCACCTGCCTGCCTCCTCTGCTCTCCTTCCTCTGGTCACTTGCCTCACACCAAAAAAGCTGCGCTTCTGAGCGCATCATCCAGTTCCTTAGTGGTCACCTAAGGAGCCACATTCAGTGTCACACGGGGGGCTTCCATCTGAGTCTGTAAGCGGACAGCTTGTTACCGAGTTTGGGGTGCTGGAGTCTCCTGCTAGGAGTGGTTCCTGGGTTCATCTGTCCTGAATAAAGAATTGGTCCAGACAAGTGCAAACAGTAGCCAGGTTTTACATTTATTAAAGGGGGGAAGAGAAATAGGCTCTGCAGAGTGAATTCCGGCCAAGAAAAGGTAGGGGAAGAAGGGCACTCTGCAGTGTGAGGGGGACTACTCTGAAAGAGCACAGTGGCTGTGCGCTCAGTGACGACAGCCCTCTTGCACCTGCCTCTCCTCGGGCTGACATCAAGTCTAGGCTGTCCTATCTGAAAACGCTTGAGTTCTCACGAGAAGTCCGTGTGTGGGGCTTTGGGAACGGCTTTGCACATGTGTCCTGGGATTTTGCAATGAACAGGTCAGGCCTACTTCCCCAGCCAGCTTTGCCATGCCCTAATCTCCTGCCTCTGATGACCCAGGTGATAGGGTGCAGCGAGTGTGGGGGCATGATGTGTGTTTCTAGAGAGTATACTTGTACTTGCTGATAAGTAAAGTCCCATAGGAGAATACAAAAATATACGTTAAATCGTAAGGTGGAACCCAGACTTTGAGGAAAGTGAGTTTTCAGGGTCTATCTCAGAATACGCACTGCCTCAAAGGACTTCATCCCTGAGCGGCAGCATAAGGCAATTTGCTTGCTCATCATGTGGAATCGACACCAGAATATACCCCTAGCTATCTATGGGGAACAGATTTCTTCCTCCCAAAAGGGTTTGAGTGTCCCCAGAGCTCAAAAATTGAAGGCATTTACAGAGAGACAGAGGAGCCCTCCCTGGAGGCCTGGGCTGTGACTGCAGTGTGTTGGTTGGGGTCAGTCAGCATGGAGAGTGCACATCCCTTAGCTAACCTGGGAAGGCAGAGGCCTGGCTGCTAGGCCTCCAGCCCTAGTGACCATGGTGTGACCATGAGGACACCAGGCACAGGACATGTACCCAGCAAACGGTCAGTTTTTCAACTCTGTTGACAGGAGCACATAGCAAATGGTAGGCAGGGGAGAAAATTTGCAGTTTTCCTTCTTAGTATCTGCTCATTCTATTTTTATGAATAGCCTTCAATTAATGTTTGAGATTCACCCTCCTTCATTCTAAGGCCATGCATATGAGACATGGTCCTATGAACTGAAGCTAATAAGCACTTTTTATTCCTCTGGTTATAGTGTGTGTATCTTAGGACTTTCAAGGTCCTTTAGAAAATACACTGTGAACTCAGCCAGTTTTGGAACTGTGCACATAAGGCTGGAGCTGCTGCAGCCTCCTTGCTACCATGTGTAGAGAATTTGTTTAAAAATAGAGCTAACTAGCAGGAATCAAGGAGAAGCAATGCGGACAGAAACCAAATCCCTTTGAGCTCTGTCTTAAGTCATGCCCGAGGTCAGGTTTTCTTGTGTCTTTCTCAGTTGTATGAACTCTTTTTGCTTAAACCATTCGAGCTGGGTTTTATGTCATGTGCAGAAGTTCCAAGGACCGATTACCGCACAGATCATCTTGAGCCCATGACTACTACGCCTGTGGGACTCACTTTTGTTGATTTTGTTTCTGATTTCTGTTGTTTCCCCGACAGGGGAGAAAAGACTGACCTCATACACTCAGAGACTGTCCTATCTGCATAGCAATTTGACTTTGCTTTGTTTCCACCGTGAGGAAGTACGCGTACTTTCTGATTTTATTATTTGGTCACTGGGAGCCTGATGTCTCAGAGAACATGCAAATTGGGTTTCTGGCCTAAGAACTGAAGTTGAGATTCCAGACTGTGGGAAATGGAGCAGAATGGTTAATTGCAGTCTCTGGGCCTTTTCCCTTGGAGAGCAACCTCGTCAGTGCGTGTCGGAAACACCAGACTCCTGTGTCCCGCCCACATCTTCTGCGGCGCCTCCTCCTTTCACATTCGCAGTTTGTTCATCCAGTGGTTATTTACCTCCCATTGGGTTCACACAGTGAAAAAAGCTGAGAAAAGTTCCTGCCCTTATTGGGCTTACATTCTTGTGCAGGATCTAGAGCAATGAACAAGATAAATAGGCAATGTAGAGAGTGAGCACTCTTTGGGGGAACTGAAACTTTTAGATAAAGTCACAGGGCTGTGTCTCCAGACCCAAGACCTGAAAAGAAGGAGGGAAGGAGGAGCACCTGGGCGGAGGAGCAGCTCATGCTAAGGCCCTGGGGCAGCAGCAGACCCGGCAGCTGAAGAAGCAGTGAGGAGATCAGTGTGGCAGAGGGCAGAGAGTGAGGGGGAGGTGAGGTCAAAGGGCACATGGGCACACGGACTCCTAATAAGGGGGTGCAGGAAGCAAGCACTGCAGGACAGCTGGCTTCTCCTTCACTTCTGGGATGGGTGTAGTGGGCACTCCTGTGAAGCAGAGTGTGTGACAAAACTGAAAGAATCGTGTCCCCGGGGGCCTAAGTGTCTCTTCCTGGGAGGTGAGTGTGCTGGGCTTTGCTTCCTTTCTTCCGGAGACACAGATGAGCAGTGCATTGCGGAGGGAAAGCCTAGGACCAGTGCTGGGGGCGGCAGACCCCCAGGGTTGGGAGGTCAGAGGCAGAGCCTGTGGTCTTGGACGGTGGCGCAGAGCGCAGCAGAGGTACGTCATCTGGAGACAGTCAGTGGCAGTAACGGCCGAGAACATCTAGATCTGCAGCCTGGGAGGACGAGGAGCACTAGGTGTGTGCCACTACCGGGGCCCACAGAGGGAGAACAGAGCAGAGCCTGGAGCAGGCACGGAGACTGGCTGTGAGTGGAAATTTCCATCTGTTCCTTTTTTGCTTGTTTGGTTTTGTTTGTTTTTCTTCTGGTACCAGGAATCGAACTCACAACCTTGCGCTTGCCAGGCAGGTGCTTTGCTGCTGAGCTAAATCCCCAGGCCCCCATCTGTCCCTTTGAAGATTCTTAGGGACACATGAGAAGGCAGAGGACTGAGAATCGCATCGTGGTAGGTAGGGGAAATTGCTCTAGTGGCCACGCTACAAACTATTAAAGTGACTTTGCCTTGGGTAGGACCTCGGGGTATTCTGGCCTGTAACTCTTGTCCCATTAGGGGAGTCCTAAGGACAACAACTAATGCCCCATTCCCTGCAGATGAATGTAGTGTTAAGACGGTCTCACTCTGGGTCCAAATCTCTTAGTTATTTCTCTTCTCTGGCTGTGCGTTCTGTGTCGATACCCCAAACTGACCCATGTCCCTTGCTGGGCTCTACTGGTCAACACTATATGGTTGCTCCCTTACTTGCAAGTTTGTAGACAGAGTGTCATGTCCCCTCCACCTCTCTGTCCACAACTGTTTGCAGAGATTAGAATTTAATGTACACAGATTTTCTGCCTCCATTGTATAGCTTAATCAGTTTGGCTTGCTTTATTTCTTTTTTATGAGATCTATTGTCTTCTGATTACAAAAGAAATACATGGGCATTGTAGAAGGCAATTGATTTTTCTGGAGCTTTCATTTTGCATTTGCATTCCCTATGAACACCCAGCTCGGCAATCTGGGAGGCGCTGGGAGGGGGGCGGGAGCCCTGCTTGAATGCAAATGCGTCCCAGCAGCCCCGAGGGTGAGGGGCTGGTGGAGAGGACCCGCAGCTGAGCGCTGCCTGGAAGGCTCTTTCTCGCTGTGCAGACATTCTGCCTTTTTCCTTGTTTTTTTTGCTCCTTCCCTTTTAAACAGGCTTTTTAACAACAACAGCTGGAATTAAAAGGCATCCACTCATCAGAAAATACAGCGCAGCCGGCCTTTGCTGCGGACTGGTTTCAAGTTTTCTTCACGCGTGACGCATGTGACGTGAAGGGCTGGCTCATCAGTGTAAAATTGTGGAGTTTCTCTGTGCGGGTTAGGCGGGATTCTTCCTTAGCTTCCGTAGTACTCAAGGATATTAGATTTATATTCATTGGGTCAAAGCAGGAAGAATTAGGTAGCTAACCAAACTGATTGTGTGAGGCACGTGCAATTCTCGTGCATCCTTCCTCTGCCCCAACCCATAAAGTGCTGTGGACCATAAAAACGACAGTGTCCCATAAAAGCCAGGGGAAGGAGACGACATTTATGGACCAGCCTGTCCGTGTCGTTCATCTCCCGTAACTCGTGCTCTTCCCTAGAACTCCACGTGGAAAGTTTGGTGCCTGTTCTCCAGACGTCCCGGTCATATGGATGACGCAAGTGAGACTCAGAGAGGAGCGTGAAGGACTTGCCCAAGAATCTTCAATTTGTTCACCGGACTTGCTGTGACTTTAGCTAAGTTCTTAAATATTATTTCAGGGCTAAGGCTAGAAAAATTGCATCTTGGGTAGGGCCAATGAAATTGCTAAATTGCAAAGACTAAAGGTGCTCATTCCCTGCCCAGGTTTTTTCAGCTTTTTTCTCAGTCTGCTTTTTCCTCTTAAGCACCGGGCGCAGCCGGTCGCCCAGGAAGTGACAAACTCCTCAGGACGGATCTGGGTGAGTGTAGACGAGGAGCCACGGGAAAACCCACCGGCTTGGCTGATGGGAGGACAGCTTGCTAATGGACCTTGGAGAGTGTACGTAGGAATGAAGCACCTTTCATGCCTTCGCTGCAAAAACATCAATTAAGCTTGAATAATCCATGGCTTTTCCCTATTTCAAACAGAAGAAAATCAGCACAAATTGGCTGGACTGTCTTTTCCTCTAGCCTTTAATCATTAATCCTCTTCAACCCTTTCCTGCCCTCACCCACTGCTCCCCTTCAAACAAAAAAGGAAAGAAAAAAAGAGAACCATCCACCACGCGCACACTGCCGTTGCTGGCACCCGCTGGGAAGCTTTACCAGGCAATTTGCTCCATCTTGAGCGTAATGAAAACATGTGTGTTCAGTGTTTTGGAGAAGGGGCTGGTCTGGTCTGCTGATGGTGAGTGGAGAGCTTATTCAGGTTCTTTTACTTTGGCCAGTTGATGGCTTTGACCTCACAGCCTGCTCGCTGGCTGGTGCTACCCTGCAGTGGATGAGCTGAGGACCCCTCCATCACATGTGAGCCGGAGAAGCCTCCTTTGTCTCTGACAGGCCATCCCCAGTATATATAATATATACAATTTTTTAATTGATGCTGGAAATGCTGAGCTGGTAAGAACAAATAGCAGCAAGAACCTGTCCCTGTCCCTGCTCCTGTCCCGGGTCCTGCTGCTTCAGTGGGTGGGCAACTCAGGGCTAGCTGGTAGGTCCTGGCTCCTGAGATGAGGAGATCTTAGGGGCCCATCTGGCTGCTTCTTTGCTTTCAGCCTGGGATGTACCCAAACCTCCCAGCAACATGCCTCTGCTTTCTATGAGGCAACGGCTTGTGCAGAACACACGGGTGGCTCCTTCCTTGCTGTCTCACCTCAGAGTGCAGGGGGAGAAAGGGGGAGCCTGTGAAGCTGCTGCTGCGTGATGACTTTGAAGAGGAAAGAGGTTAGTTCTGTGGTTCAACCTAATAGGTATGAGCTCCATTTTCCAGATGAAGAAGTTGAGGCTCAGAGAAACTAAAAAATATTTTTTTTTTCTAGTTAGTTGAGTTACAGTTTTAATCCAGGATTGAGTGGTTCCCAATTCTGTTTTTTTCATTAGTTTTAAAAAACCTATGAAACATTTTAATCACATAAAGAAGCACATATCCATGAGCATGATTTTTATATGTAATTGAAGCCTTCCTTCAGTTTCACCCCTGACCTAGAAAGGTGCACCATCCTGATTGCAGTGTGTTGTGGCTGGTATCTAAATGTCCCCCCAAAGCCTCATGTGGTCATAGATGGGGCTTTTCAAAGGTGACTGGACCGAGGGTGTGTGATACTGAGATTAAGTATGTGATGCTGGGATTAAAGGTGCCCCACCTTAAGTGTGAGTGCTACCCACTCAAAGGGCAGGTGTCCTAGATGGAATATAAAGGACAGAAAGGAGGATTGTTGCAGCTGTTGCTTCCGCTGCTGCTCTCACTTGTTACTTTGCTGCTGCTTCTGCTGCTTGCTGCCTTTTGCCTGCCCTGCCCTGCCATGGACTGTTTCTCCTTTGCAATGCCTGTCCGCCATGGTGCCCTGCCTTGAAGCCAGTCGATTATGGACTGAAAACCTCTACAAACTGTGAGGTCTGCCCTCAACTTTTTCTCTACAAACCTTTTTCATGTCTAAGCCATGAGAAAAGTAACCAAGACAGATTTGGAAAAGTAATTAAGACATGGTGTGTGTTGCCCCGTGTGTGGCTGACAATGGAAGTGTACCCATGAATATGTGACTGTGGGGTTTTTGCATTTTTAACTTTCATCTAATTGGTATCAAGTTGTAATTCATTTTTTTCTTCTGTGACTTGCTTATGATTCAATTTTTATGTCTTACATATTCTTCCACCTTGCTACATGTAGTTCTAGTTCACTTATAACTACTGAATAGTATTTTATTATTTGATAAACCACAATGTATTTATCTGTTCTTCAGTTGATGTTCATCCTGATCACTTTCAATTTTCCAGCATTACAAACAGTTTTGCAATGAGCGTTCTTCTGTATGTCTCTGTTTGCTTCCAGGCCAGGGTGTCCCCAAACCTCCCAGCAAATGCCTCTGCTTTCTATGAGGAAACAGCTTGCTGAGGACCACGTGGGTGGCTCCTTCCCTGCTCTCTCACCTCAGAGTGCTGGGGGAGAGAAGAGGAGCCTGTGAAGCTGCTGCCGTGTGGGATTTCTGGGTCAGAGAGCAGGAATATCTTCAATTTCATTGGTTACCTCTGAATTGCAGGCCAAAAGGGCTGCGTCAATCCACACCTCCTCAGAGGAGAGCTTTCTTTGCTTTGCATGCTCATCACTGCATGGTGTTGTTAGGCTTTTGCATTGCAGAGCTGCTGATGTAAAATGGTATATCATTGCTCTCCCCAATCCTTTCCCCCACTTTTTAAATAAAGTCAGGAGAATAGATGCCTCAACCTGCCAAAGTAGTCTCCCTGCATGCTGATTTGTCTTCTTAGGAGTGGGAAGGTAGGATATTGGCCACTGGTTATTATTATTATTATTTTTTGGTACAGGGAATCGAACTCAGGACCTCGCACTTGCCATGCAGGTGCTTGTGCCACTGAGCTAGATGCCTGGCCCAGGCCACTGGTTATGTTGATCAGCCATGTGATTCTTTGCTCTGTACCTGGATGCTTTGGATACACAGCACCCCTCCTAGGCTGGAAGAATTTTCCATACTACGTGTTCTGTCCGCTTAGGGAGAAACCAGAAACTCCCTTTCCCAGACTCCCCAAAGAACCAGAATTTAGGTCAGGCTTGCAGTGTGTCAGTCAGACATGTCCAGGTACAACGTATTTGGCACAGGAGTAATAAGGTGCTGTGTGGATTCCGGTCTGAAAGGGAGTAAAGGGACATCTGGCTTCAGGACGCCGTGGTGGTGGAGCTGTCTGGCAGCCATGGTAGCTGTCGTGATGGTGTTTTCCCTGGAGTGGTGCAGAGGTGTGCTTGGGCGTTCTTCGAGAACTCAAGTCTATCTCTCTGGCTCTCTATGCAGTGCTCTGAGCCATCCTTTATGTGATGCCTTTGTTGGTTACACTTCCAGAGTGAATGCGCCTTGTGACCGAGAGCCCCATCCTCACTCTGTCTGCAAGTGCATCGCGTGCCTGGCTTTAACCCTCTCACAGGTACCCCGCAGAGCAGCTGCTATTGGCCCCGTTCTAGAGATGAGGAAGCCCGGACAGCAAAGGCATGGGCCAGTGAGAGGTAGAGCGGGGTTTGACCCCAATGCCGTTGACTGCAGAACCCCTCAGATGCAGCCTGCTCTGCCCACTGCTGGGTGCTGCCTGCACATTACCTGCTGGATGTTTTCTCCTTCTTTGTAGCCCTTGTTGCGACCTGGGGTTCTTCATTCATTTCCTATCACGTCCAACTAGCATATCAGTCACATAAAGAGCAAGGGTGGCTTCATGCGCACCATTGCTATGCCCGGTCCTACTCAAACATAGTAGGTACTGGATGAATATTTGTTGGCTGCATCCATGAACCTGATTAGCCCACCATGGACTTTTTGGAGAGAGACAATCCTACTGCCACCTCTGCTGAGCTCAAAAGCACTTTTCATGACTCCCTTGTGTGTGTTCTTCATTCCTGCAGTGGCTGGCCTCTGCGCCTGCGTCCCGCAGCCAGGAGAGTTCCAGGGTCTCTCTGGCCAAATGACAGGCCCAGAGCAGAGCTGGACACAGGTAGAGTTGAGAGCTCTTCAGCTGCATGATGCACCCCCTTCGCACAGCGCTATTCTCTTACAGCCCTCGGGTGCACGAGTCTCCTCCCCGTGGGGAGCGAGTTCTAGAGCCAGGTTCTCCTCAGCTCTCCACCCGTGAGAGGCTGGTGGCCACATCACCTCTGTGAACACTTGTCACTGGTACCTGTCACTGGACAGCCATTCTGTGTCTCATCACTTGTGTCAACTCGAATCTCTTGCCCTGGTATCCTTTCCCATAAATTCTCCATTCTATATTCTTTAGGGCTTGGGTTTCAGGACACTGGTTTACAGATAAATCATAACCAAACCTCATAGCTTTGTGCCCAGTCCCTCCTTTAGCCAGTTCCCTGGAGACGATTGTTTTGAGTTCTCTCTTCTCTCTCCCTGTTGTTATCGCTCCCTAACTCTCAAGGTCCAGAGGAGAGAAAGAATGAAGGTAATTTACTGATTCTCAGAATAAGCAGAACTGTAAGACCCTGTTCTGGTTCCCTCCTCTTAAATCCACTCACACAGTTAAATCATGAAACTGGAACAAATTTAATGGATAGAGGGAACTCAGGGGAAAAGGTACCACGAAAGGCAAAGGTTATGACTGAATCTGTGGATGCTTTAGCTTTCCCTAGACTGTCACAGGGAGCACAATGGTCTTCCCTTGTCTCTGAGCACCGTTTGGTCCAAGATCTTTAGTGGCTGCCTGAAATGTGGATAGTACCAGTATGTGTGTCTTTTCTCATACAAACACGCTTGTGAGAATGTTTAACTTGCAAATTAGGTGCAGTAAGAGATTAACAGCAATAACAAATAATAAAATAGAAAGTTATAGCAATAGATTGTACTAAAAATATTACTTTCACCTTTTCACCGGAAGGAAGCCTTTCAATGGCTTTCTGTTAGCACCTCCAACTCACCAGCATCATTACTCTCGTGATTCGGAGACTTTGTTAAGTAGAATAAGCTTTGCGGCACCACCCCAGCTAAGTGATAACCGAGAGGGTGTGTGTGGGATGGGCGGGCAGTGGGTGCCCACAGGAGGCTGCACGAAGACATGATTCACACCCGATAGGGCGGAGGGACCGCTACCCCCGCACGCGTGCAATGTACAACTCCTCAATTGTTTTTCCTGTATAAAATTTTCAATCTGCAATTGAGATAGGTCACTGACAATGAGGAAAGTGAATGCTCAGAGAAGGGGGCATTGATGCAATCCCTGACGGGATCAAGGAGAGCAGGCTTGCGGAATTATCCAAGCCGATTTGAATCCCCATTTTACTCCATGTATTGGCTGTGTGACCTGGGTGAGCTTCCCAAGCTTAACCTCTCTAAAAATCAATTTCCTCATTTGTAAACAACCCTTATGGGGTGTAATGCAATTTAGAGATGATGCATGTAATCGCTCACAGAGCCAAGCTGGCGCAGGGGCTCACTCTAGGGCTTGCTGTTCCCGGCTCACTGCCGTGCCCAGTGTACACACGAATACACACACATGCACACACACACAGGCACGCACATGCATGCACACACACACCACTACATTACACGAACACACATACTCACACCACATCTAAACACACTGCACACACATACAGACACCACACCACACATATCACATACACACAGATGCACGCATACATCATACCACATGCACGTACACAGAGACCACACCATGCATGTGCATGCACACACTCACAAACACACATATGCACACTGTAGGCTCCTTTCCCATGCGCTCGGCTGACTTGGTGAAAGAAGAGAAAAGTCTGTTACGATTTGAACATAGTAAAGGCCCATTTGATTTCTCTGGGGAAAAAAGGATGCAATTTGACCAATCTCCCTGAAAAGGTTCAAGGAAGTAAACAGAAAATTATGAAATTGTAATCAAAGGACAAGTTTACAAAAAGACTAATAAAAAACCCCTGCCTATCAACCTTACTATTTGGTCATAGTCCTGGCAAAAAGGTCTTGGGGAGCAGTAGTCAAACTATTGCCTAAAATTACAAAGGCTCAGGGTGATGGTTTGTGTCCCCCTCCACAGGTAGGGTAGAGCTGGCTTTGCATTTTGCTCAAGCAGGAAGAACCTCAGCAGTAACACCACTCTCACCCTGTGGAGAGCACTGTCTTCCTCAGAGTGCCTGGAATGCGTATTATGTGACTGCGGAGCAACCCTTGGGATATGTCAAGCCGACAGGCTTCTGCCTTTGCTAAGCTCCAGGAGCTTTAGCAAAAGAGCAAGCTGTTTGTGAAAAGATTCACACTGACTTATGCTTTTGGACTCTACTCCCTAACCAGGCAATGAGAAAAATGCAGCCTATTTGGAAGGTGCACTGTGGGTTACATGTAAGGATCTTTGGGGTGCAGGACGAAGGAGTTACCCTTTTCCAAGAGGGGAATTTGACTTCCTGAGGACTTCTGGGCTCACACCTTAGCATCTTCCCTCACATATCTGCATGCATTAGGTGCTGTTATTTCCCTTTTCTACAGATGACAAAACTGAGTCAGTGACCTGCTCAGGGTGACACTGCTAGTAAGTGGCAGAGTCAGGTGCACAGCCAGGCAGTTCAACCCCTGAGCCTGCTCCCACCTACAGAGCGATACAAGATGCCAGTCAGCACAGGGATGCGGGGTATATTGCCATCAAAGGGTAAGGTCAAAGGTACACTGTCAGGAGGGAGAAGCCTTCCTCATAGGAGACCAGACTCTGTTTTCTATAAATAACATTAACATTGTTAATGCTCATGTTGAGGGGCAAAATACCTGACACCCAAAGTTAAAAGAGCACAGGTTTATTTAGGTCACAGTTTGTGCAGGTTTCAGTCTGTAATCAGCTGGCTCCATGGCAGGCTGGTGTGGTACAGGGGCAACACTTCATGATGTCAGAAGACAGCAAAAGCAGCAAGAGCAAAAGGTGGGAAGCAAGCCTCTTTTCCTCTCTTACATTATAAGCAGGCTACCTGCCCTAGGGTGGGTCCTCTACACCCTAGGATGTACAACTGCTGAGTCACTTAGATAAGCTTCTAAACGTCTCAAGTTGATGCAGTGTATCAACCAGTGTAATCCACCCCTTGTTAGCTTGGCAACCAGATACATTTCTTTAAACTGGTTTCCAAATACAAAGACATGCTTATTCTTTTTCTTTTCTTTCTTTTTTTTTATTTTTGAGGCAAGGTCTCACTAAGCAGTTCAAACTGGGCTTGAGCTCACTTTGTAGCCCAGGCTGGTCTTCAACTTGCAACGATCCTCCTGCCTCAGCCTCCCAAGTGCTAGGATTATAGGTGTGCACCACCACACCTGGCATTTTAACATGCTTATTTGTATCATTTCAAAACTTGAACATTATAACACAGGTTTAACAATCCTTAAGAATCAGTATTAAATCTATCAATATTATGTTACATTAGAACCATAACAGGGAGGAAAGTGATCTGGAGGAGCCTGCAGGAAGTGCCACCCATAAGCTGAACTCTGCAAGTGCACTGGGCCAGCGGACCTGCTCAAACACTGTGAGGGACGACAGCCGTGCCTAAGCCTTAGGTGGGAACACTGTACTTCCCTTCTCCTGAGTTCATGAAATGAGACCCCCCCACAAAACAAAACAAAACAAAACACACACAAAAAACAAAGGGCTAGAAACGCAGGCTTTGTAGACTTGGGTGCTTACCTGAAACGCAGGCTCATAAACACTCAGATGTCCCCAGTGGCAGTACATTGCCTGCGTACAGGTCAAAGATGACCGAAACAATAGAGGTTGGGTACGATGACCCCGGGGCACAGGACTAAGAGTCTGGAGTGGCCGTGCCAGCCTTCCCCTTCCCTAATCCTGTCACCTCCTTCACGTCTGAGTCCCTAAGTCATTTCTCTCCTCCAACCTAACTGAAGTCCAGGCTCAACACGGCCTGAGCATTTTCTCACTCAAGTGCCCTGAGCTCAACCCCTTTTTCTCTTCATTTCTAGCCACTCCCCTGGTGACCTTGGTGGTCTCCAGCCCCATGGCTTTCATTGCCTTCTATTCCCTGAGGACTCTCCAATGTCTATCTGGACTTGACCTCACTCGAGGCCCACAGGATTTCTCAGACAACACAGCCAATGTGAAAGCTCTGACCCCCTCCCACCCTGACTCACCTGTAGCCGTCCTCATGTAGGATGGCCGCCTTGTGCGATCACCCTCGCATACCCCGTGCTTAACATGTCAGCACCCCCCCATGTTTCTTTCCTGATCAACTTGGGATCGCTGCACGACTCATGTCTCCGCTGCTACAGCCCCAGTCACGTCCCAGCTAACCCTTCATGACTACAACAATGGCTTCCTAGTGGGCTCTGTTCCCCCTCTGTTCTTTTCAGGATAATCTCAACACATTTGCCCAAGTGATCCTATTAAAATACGAATCATATCATGCCATGAAAGCCCTCTGCTCAAAACATACCAATAGCTCCCCCACTTTACTCAAACCCTGGCCCCATAGCCCATGAAACTGAACATTTCCACTCCACAGTGGCTCCTGGAGCACACCTTGTTCCCCTAGGTCTGTCTCTATTTGTATTCTTTTCTTGAGCCCAAACTTGGAGAACGGAGTGGTAGAGACAGGGCTGAGAAACAGGGAGTGCATCAGAGGATGCTTCAATAGAACTGGGCAAGAGAGTTAAAGAATTTCTTCAAGGCTGGGGATGAGAATTGCTTTGTGTTAGTTTAATGAAAATGACACAAAGGAGCCAGTGCTAAGACCAAAAAAAACCTGACACCTTCTAAAAGGTAGAATTTATCAGTAGGTTAAGAACTCTTTAAAATTCTAACGAGCCTCAGCATTTATGCTGTTTGCTGGGCTCAAAGAAACACACTCACAAAGACAAAGAACAAAGGATTGCCTCTTAGGTAGGACGATGATGTCAAATGCATCTATTTCCCTTGCTGCATTCCGTTTCCATTTCATTTTGATCTCCTACGGAACTCAGGAGGTTGCCTTTGGGTTTTCAACACTGTAGGGAATGACTTAAATCTAAATAATAATAAAAAGTCACTGCTTTTATTGGACTTTTATTTCGTAAGTTGATGGAAACATCTCATATACACATTAGATTTTGTAACCCAATCTTGGTACTCGAAGAGTCCCGCGGGGAGCCTTTTGCTCCTTGGGTGTTCCCTGGCATTTGCATTATTCCTCCAAGGCAGAAAGGGAAAGTGCTCTCAGTAAAGCAAGAATCCTGTTTTTATTTGAAGGAATTCATATCTAAAGTGAGACACACACTCACAGGTGCACACACAGACAGCCCCTTACACAGTCTATATCATAAAATTGTAGGGTTTTAGAACTGAAAGAGCCTTAGAGTCATTCATTTTAACACTGGCCTGTTACATATAAGGACGCTTCTTCCCAGACAGGTTAAGTACCTCATCCAAGGTCACAGCATCTAGTGGAAGGGACCAGACTGCAATTCAGGTTCCCCAATTCAAGTCTAATTTTCTTTCTGCTACACCACATTGCCTTCAAAATAAGATAATGTATATGAAATGACTCTGAAAGCTGGAATGCATTACACAGGTATCGGGTGTGGAAAGAGAGAATGAGCTTGCTTTCTTCAGAGGCGGGCATGACTTGCTCAGGACTCTTTCCAAATAAAATACATTCATGTCGGTGAATCATGAGCTGTATTACCAGTTAGGTTCCTGGGTATGGCGTCCAGAAAATGAGCTCAAAGGGTCAAGCCAAAATACAGTCTTCCTTCAAGTACATAAGTATACATTTGGGCCTCTGTATTTGAAAGTTTTGCATCCACGATTCAGTCAACCATGGGTCAAAAATATTGCAAAAGATCTGAGTCTATATTGAATCTGTATAGCCCCTTTATGTCAACAGACCTTAAATATGACTATCACAGCTCTTTACATGGTATTAGGTATTATAAGTAATCTAGATATGATTTAAAGTATATGGGAAGATGCGTGTAGACTGTATTGAAACACTATCCCATTTTACATAAAAGCCTTGATCATCCATGGAGTTTAGTATTCACAGGGGGTCCTGGAACCAACCTCCCCATAGGAAGGGATAAACGTTGCTCTTTTTCTTCCTACTCACCCTCTCGGTCCAACTCCCTCTAGTGGCTACCTTTAGTTACTACAGGTACACCAACAAAGGCTGTTCTATACAAACTATTCCTAGTATACAAAATATTCCTACTATACTATTTATTAAAATTGGTGACCTATTCCTTGATATCAGCAGCTGTGATCAAGAGCAATTAGAATATTTTTAAATATAGGTATGAATAACTGGCTTGGATATTGAACAAAAACGTGGGTATTGCTATGAAAGACTTTAAAATAATTTTATGATGAGAACGATAACATTCAAAGTTTGGTGATTAAATTGCTTCTAATAGATTTGAATCCCATAAAAGTGCTTACAGCTAATTTAAATGTTTTAATTACAAAAGATATGCTCTTTTAGAAGTAGGTCTATTAACATAACTAAAATATGATACATCAAAATAATTAATTACTACTTTACTCAGAATACTGTCAATTACTAAATAGTATTGAAAATCATTTGAGGGATTAAAATTTTATTATGGTGTGGTTAGTCATTTTCTAAATTATATACTACTTATGAATAATTTTAAATGAGTCCGGTGGTGCACCCTCTGAGATATACATTTAATTCTCAGTGTGTGTGTATTTATTCAGGTCTCATCCACTGTAATCTCTGTGTCCCCATGAAAGAAACAATGTCCAACTTCTCAATATTCTAACCAGGATCCTGGTCTGTGTGTAAAGTCTTGGCAAATACACCCACCCCGTCATGGGCAGGAGATTCTTTGGTAGTTTTGCCTAAGTGCTCTGGATTGAGTAAAACAAGTAGGTTCTTGAAAGAGTCTGTAAACGCTGGATCCCTGTCTTGTTCTTAGACACTCCATTCCAAAGGCTCAGTGATATTTGCAAGTAAGAACGCCCACTATCATCCTGGTTCTTCACGCTCTGACACACAAGTTCACGTGCACAGAGAGGAGGCGGGCCTGAGCAGCATTCTCCGGACTCCTTCCGGAGTACCACTTCCGGAGTACCACTTCCGGCCTCCATCTTTCCCTCGTCCCTCCACACTCTTCAGGTTTAGAGACACATGCACTGCATCACATGCATGCATGTGTGTACACACACACACACACACACACACACACACACACGCATTCTGCCGGCTGGGAGTCATGTGGGTAGATAGATAAATAACCAGAAATAACCAGGCCTCAGGGAAGTGGGCTGGCTGGGGTGACCTCACTTGCTGGTTGACTGTGCTATTCAGTGGGCCAGGGTTCTCTGCAGACAGACTGACACTTCATCTCCTCTCTGAGAGGGACTGTCAGTAAGCTGGAAATAAAAATGGCTACAGTTTTAAATACAAAACAAACCCTCCAAATGCAATACACAAGATTCAGTAACATAAGTTGCAGGGGTCTGCCTGCCTGCCAGGTGGATGAGATGACCCTGGAGGGGTGTGTTGTCTGGGCTTCCCCTTTAGCTGGGAGGTTCATCAAATTCCTGCATAAGAGATCTACTGGGTTCTGTTTTCACTGCCTTCTTTTTCCTTCTTCTGGCGACAGACCTCCCCTCCCTGTCTGCGTGGTGGGCTTGTGACCCAGAAGAGATCAGTCACAGCCCCTCAGCCCCAACTGCAAGGGTGGTCCGGGGACAGGCACACTGGGGTCATGAGCTCTTCTCCTCGGCTGACCTCTTCATCATGCTGAAGGCTGAAGTCCGGAACCTCAGCAACAAAGGAGCGGGCCTGGAGTGGGTATGCAGATGCCAGGAAACAGGCTCACCCCAAGAAGTAGGGATGGCTGTGTGAGAATATCCTGATGCTATTGTCCCTAAGGCCAGCTATGTTCATATTCATTTTTCTCCCTTTTTTGGTATAAGTTGTCTAGAACTGAGTTTCCATTAATTGCAACTGAATGAACCTTGAATAATACAGAAATGCCTCCAGGGTTTGTGCTGGAAGGTGCATTAGTGAATCAGCGGTTACCACTGAAGAAATTTCACCTTCCAGGAGTCTAAGCATGAGGCAAGGCATCGCTCCTGGAATGAGAATGCTGGGCGGAGGCTCTCATTTTGGGCACCTGATTCAGACGCTCAGGCGGTGTCTTTGGGACCCTAGTTTTCTTTGAGCTGCCGCTCTGTCCTCCTTAGTGTTCTTTTATTCTCTCTCTGTGCGTGTGGTAAATATCCCCTCCCACCTGAGCAGCTTCTGGCTTTTGAGAGCTTGAGGTCTCACAATCAGAAGGATAGTGAGCTTCCTTCTCCTGACACTCATGTCACTCCAAAGTGAGCCAACTGCCGTGTTCAGGGGCATGGCCCCTCCTCTTGGTGACCCAGAGGCTGAGTTACTTCCTAACCTCACACACAGGATCACCACCAACAACCTGCAAGAAGGAGGCCCCCTTCTGTCTTTCCGAGCCCAAAGGATAGGGCCACACAGAGGGTGGAGGGGCGGCTGTACCGGATGGAGCGCTTGTTACAAGGAACAGGAGGGGCAGGTTAAGCAACAGGTGTGGCGAGAAGGCAACATTTCAGGCTCGCAACCCCAGGAGGGGAGAAGTCCTTGGCTCCTGGGCCAGGAGAATCTGCTGTTCTTTCCTGAAAATGCCAGAGCAGCCCCTGGAGTTGCTGAGCCTCATCCTGAAAGGGAACAGGCGTGGGCAGCCTGCAGCCAGAGAAGGGCAAACAGCCCCAGGTAACCATCTTTTGAACACCTGGAGCCCACAGAGGTGCTGTCCTCCAGCAGGCTTCGGTTTCCCTCTCCCTTAGCTTGACCAGAGCAGAGTGAGTTGCAGATGCCCTTGTTGGGAGCCCAAGACCCTTCATACAAAGCGCAGGTGTGCGGTGGCTACAAGCTGTCGCCTGGGACTCCGTGCCTTAAATGGGTCAGGTGTAAAAATGTGGCCGTTAATTAATACTAACGAGCTGAGAATGCACTGCTTACCGTGACTGCTCAGCATGGGATGCGTTAGTTAATTCCAGGAAGTCTGATTACTGAAATTCCCAGGTTCTGCTCTCTTCCTGGGATGGCTGTATTGGAAGAGCCTGGAAAATATCTTTGGGGAGCTTGGGTGCCATTCCAGACTACCTCTGTTCTCCTGTCGGTGTGTCATTCTAGGCTGAGAATTGAGTTGGAAAGGAGATGCCTGGCTTCAGAAGAGAGCTCTGATTTATTTTTTCTTTTGACATGGTTGCTAAGTTGCTAAGTTGCTTAGCCTCAAACTCACCACCGTCCTGCCTAAGCCTCTTGGGTGCCTGGGATTACACTCCTGCTCCATGACACCCACCGTGAGAGCTGTGATTTTGGAAGGCAAAGTAGAAAATGGCATCTCCTTCATGTGAAGGACTTTGCTCCTGGCAGGACCCAAAAGTAGAGAGGAATTCAGAGGGTGGTCTAGTTAGCTGTGGAAGTCCTTGGCAGGGCCATAAATCCATCCCAGCGGAGAAAACTGTTTACTTATAGAACCAAACCAAGCAAGTCAGGCCTTAATAGACTAGTGCTGGTCGGCTGCTTCCATTCCTGAAATCAGTCTGTCTGCACAATACTGATTTAGGGCAGTTTTGATTTTCCCAACTCTTTTCAAACCTGGGTGAGGAGGTGGCATGACCTTAGCTTTAAGCAAGAAAGACCAAGGGCATGAGGGAGGTGGAGTCGGGCAGGTCAGTAGGGTTCAGTTCTAGACCCAGAAACCATCTCTGGCAGGGTGATTCCAGGGTGCTGAAAGTGGCCTGGGACTTTAGAATGGGACCTGTGTTGCACCTGGGATTCACTGCAGACGTCGGTGGAGTAGGGGACAGGTTTCTGCCCTTCTAAAAGTCAAGGTTAAGTAACAAGCAAGCGGCAAACCGCATCACTACTGCCCAGGAAAGTCCTGTGCACCGGGGTAAGAGCAGCTGCGCATGAAGGGGTGACACAGTGCGGCCCAGGACATGGGTTTGGGGCGGGCAGGTACAGCACGGGCAGGGCTGGCCTGGGCTGGTCGTTTGGCAGGCGGACGAGGAGCTTGGCTTGGACTGTAAAGATGGAAAGAGAAGGATTGGCTAATAAATCACTCAGTACCCACTGCCAGCCCACGCTGGGCAAAACTCTGCAGGAAGGACAAGAGGAAGAAGTTGAAGCCAGAGTGTTTCCTCGAATGCTGTCAGAGCAGGGGCTCTCCAGCGCCCCCTGGAGCAGCTGAGGCCCACGCCGGCAAGTGGAGAGGAGGAGGGGAGGAAGCGCCGAAGGGAGGGAAGTCTTGGCTCTCAAGATGGGTTTTCCTTTTTTTTTTTTGTCTTTTTGAGACAGGGCCTCACTATGCAGTTCAGGCTAGCCTTGAGCTGACTTTGTAGCCCAAGCTGGCCTCGAACTCGCAACGATCCTCCTGCCTCAGCCTCCCGAGTGCTAGGATTACAGGCATGTGCCACCTTGCCCGGCAAGATGGGTTCCCACTTGCTGTGGAAATAACAAGAAACTCCGTGCTGGTTCTGCTGCATTTAGCAGGATGTGTTGGCTGTACTCAGGTCCGGAACTCAGAATCCACGGGCGGTTAACATCTTACCTCCCTTAATTACTTCACCACGAATGCAGTGACAATGGCCGCCACATTGTTATTGCTCTAAAGAAAATTCAGTCTGACTCTGAGCTCCACTCACCAATGACAGGAAGTCGGATGCGTTAGTGGGTAGCCCCACCCCTCCCGTGGGAGCTTGTGGAAATCCCAGAGGACCCAGGCGGGCCCCTGGTCACCACAGCCTTGGGTCACTGTGATGGAAAGGGCCAGAGGACCGGCAGGGCCTGTGGCTGTGTAGCCATTAGGGCTGGGCAGCGGTCCCCACGCTGCTCGCATGCTGGCTGTCTCCTGGCGGTGTGCACAGGGAGAGGTCCGCCACTTCTGGGGACTCTGGGGGTGCCCCTTATGGATGTCGTCGCCCCTTCCTCCTGGCCTTGAAGAGATCACCGTTGCTCTTGCTGGAACAGGCTGCCCTCCACTTGGCCCCTGGACCAGCTTTCCTTAATGTCCTAGTCTTCCACTGTGGGATGTGATTCGAGGTACAGGGGAGCACAGGCACGTGGTCATCTCCTGGGCACCTGCAACTTCTGTCTACAGCCTTGATTGCAGGGTCAGGACAGCTCCCTGGGACTAGGGAGTCCAGATGGCCAATACAAAGGCCTCTTGGGACAGGAGGCAGGTAAAGGTCTCTCGGTTTTTGACTCCCCTCCAGGAATGCAAATTGTTCTCCCGGTGGGCTTTCCAGCACACAGCCACTTGTGCCTGGGGCTTGGTGACGTGCTTCTGTGCACGTGCCTGGGTACGCAGACGCAGAGAGGCCTGGGAGGAGTGACCTCAGCATCCTGATGGCACCCTTGTAGCTCACCCTTGTCGCGTCACCATCCTCAGGACTGACACATACACTGGCATGCAGACAAAGAAAGCCTGTGTAAGAGTGTGGGGCGGCTTGAACCGGCCAAGAACAGCAGGGCCCCCGAAGGAATTCCTGCTGGGTGGGGCCTCTCCCAGCCTCGCCTGGGGGATTGTGGCATGTGCTAAGTAGCTTTAGCCAGTGATATAAGACATGTGCCAGCTAGCATGGGGTGAGAAAGGCGCATCTCCACACGGGTGGATTAAAGCAGCCTACTCATGCCAGGGGTGTGTCACGGCAAACTGGCCACTAATGTGTTGGTACAAGGAGCTGCGCCTGATGGGGACTCAGGCTGAGCCTCACACGAGGTCTTCTACAGCCGGGTCTGCAAGGGCTGAGTCTAAACCACGAAGATGGGGTGGGCTGAGCTTGCTCAGCTTGGTGAGCTTGTCTCTGAGCGTACTGTAACCCTCAACACTGCTCCTGCTTGCACAGATCCCTGTCTTCGTTTGAAATAGGACAAATACCCTCACGGGACGCGAAGTATGTGTTATCAGGCTTTAATCTGTGACCTTCTGTCCACTAAAGGTGGAGGCATTCCCCCATGCTCCCTTGCTACCAGTGTGTGTGCGGAACGTGCCCTCTCAGTAGCCGCCATGTTTATTGCAGTGACCTGGTATGCTGGAAGAGAGGGGCATCCTGGGATGCCTCCAAGGGTGAGAACCCACTGACCCGTATCTTACAGTAGGACGAATTCCCTGAAAACACCAGGCCATCCTCATGCCCTGCTGGAAAGTTATAGCCCCTGAGCCCACACCAGGGAAGCCGTAAAAGCTAGTTCTTTTGTTAGGCCAGTCTGGTCATTAGAGTTGTGGTTCCTTTAGCTCCTCAAGCTAAAGCCTCCTTCCTGTTTTCTCTGACTTTGTAACTGTGCCCACCAATCTGCCTGTGCTTCTCACTGACACCTCCCGAAATACTTTTTCTAGGACTAGAGTTGACAAGCCTATTCTGCGGGGTGGGGGCAGGCTGGGATCCCCATCTCCTCTTTGGGTGCCTCAGACTCTTTTGGGTAAGAGGTGAATTTTATGATTTCCATCCAAATGGAGCAAAAGAACGCTTGGCTGATGGGTTACAATTTCTGGCGGGACAAGGGTGGTGGCCAAGGAATCGAATTCATCAAGAGGAGCAGGGGGAGGCAGGTTGGGGCGCACACCTTCAGAGGGCTCTGCTGAGGTCTTGGGTCCTTAGCAAGCTGCAATAGCCCGAGAGACCCTAACTAGGAAACCGGGTGGTAGTTTGAGCTGCCAAGTGTTGGGAAACTCATGTCATTTCTCCTGCTTATTTGCCACTGAATATCGAACAGACGTGGTGATCTCATTTTAGGTGGCACTGAGTTACCAAAATCCCTTCCACCATAGATAAGGTACCATGGGACTAGAGCACGTTCCAGTAGAACACGAAATTGTCTCCCTGGAAACTTTCCTCCTCAATTACAGGCTACACCGGAATTAATGGGGCACATTTGGCCTTGTGTTTAGCAGGTGATCAAATTATGCATTACTCTCTCCCATAGAGAGAAAGAAAATAAATTCAAACAAGATATATGAAAGAAAGCCTTCCCAGTGCAAAACTACTGTTTCGTGTTGTTAAGCTGGTAGCAATAATTTATTTAAAAAAACAAAATAACCTTCTGTCCGAATCTGTATTGTCTATATTTCTTACGGCTGTTGGAACCACCATTTCAGTCATTTCAGAAAGCAGGGATGTAAGTAACTGTTTGGGTCTTTTCTAACCTCTCCCTAGAGGATACTTGCTCCTTCTAGCAAGTTCTCCCAATTTTTGCTATGACTGGTTTTCAAAGGATCCCGACATAAAGTCCTGCCACTTCCTCTGGGAAAAACTGTTCCGTGGTTAGGTCTTCTCATGAGTGAAGACAAGTTTTCCCTTGTTATTCTCCCCCAACTTTCTTTTTAAATGTCGTCCTAGCCATCATTAATCACAGTGAACAAGAAGTTATAATTAACGGAGGCCCAAAGCATTGAAGTGGACAATTACTCTTTTGAATTCTCATATTTTTCTTGGAAGATGTCCTCGAGTTAATTATTTAGTATTTGGATTTTTTTTTTCAAACGATAGTCTTGTTCCTGAAATGAATAAATTGATCACAGTAGCGTGGGTGGTACAGGGCTTATGTATAATATATGCAGGAGACAGATGTTAAAAATAAAGACAAAGCTGGGGGCTTGGCTGCTCCCCCTGCTGGTTTTCTGGAAAGGAGGAAGATCAGCTGCTTGGACTCCAAGCTGTGCAGATCGTGAGGCATCTCTGCGGGCATCAGCGAAATACACCATGGAGAGCGGTGTCAGGTTCCACCAGATGCTGCGCTGTGCGGAGGGCAGAGGACCACGGTGGGTCGGGGAGGAGAAGAGGTGGTTTTTAAGCACAAAGGAGTATGGCGGCTGCAGGTCCCTAGGGCCTGCACTAAGGAATCATCTCTTTTAGATAGAGTTGTCTTGCATCCTCAGGATGAAAAAGCTCCATCCACATGGGAAACAGGACATTTCATGTTGTAAACTGAAATATGGAGGCCACTGTTCACACATGAGACAGGGTAGGTGCTAAAGACCGCGTGCCTGTGGACTCTGGATGGGTGGTCAAAGGGAGCCAGAAAGGGGAGACGTGTATCGCGTCCCCTCCCTGCTGTCCGACCTGCTGGCATTGCCCAAGTGGCTTTGACAGCTGCCCTCCAGCTGGGCCCTGATCATGTTTCCAGGTACCGTTCATATTTACATCCCGAGCTTCCTTGTTGGGCTCACTGGGTGCGCTTGTTTTTACAGAGGACATCACCACCGTGTATGTATTCTCCAGGCTCAGCAGCTTCCGGGGCTACAGAACCCCAGGGAGGAATCCTGCTATTCTGCTGAGCTCTGTGTGGTGGGTGACATCTTTCCGGCCTTGGGTTACAACGCTTGGACACATTCCTGCTGACTTCACTGCACCCTGATGGCTGGGAAAGCCCTGCATCAAGGGATCCCCGGTTGCGATGGGAATCCCCGATGTGATAGGGAAGCGTCTAGAGACGGAGTCCTGAGCTAGGCAGGGGTGGGACGGGCCAGCAGTGCTTAAATCCACGTCTGAGGCCCTAAAATGCACTCACTCAACCATCCACCCATCCACCCATCCACCCATCCACCCATCCACCCATCCATCCATCCACCCATCCACCCATCCTCCCATCCACCCATCCACCCATCCACCCATCCACCCATCCATCCATCCATCCATCCACTCCTTTATTAGGTGTAGAAAAGAAGATCATTAGGAATTACTTGCCGAATTGTTTTGCAGCTCTGAAACTTGCCATACTGTGGTCAATTATTAGGAAAAGTGCCCCCCCCCACAACATTCACTTTTCTTAGGTGACTTTGCTGTTTTCTCTACAGAGATGAAGGAATCTATTTCTCTTGCCCTTGAAACTAGCCTGGTCTTCCGGCCAGGAGCTGGTGGCTGAAGTGGTCTGTGCCCACTGGACGGTGGGCCCGGAGGGCATGAGTGCGTCTGCTGTCACCGCTTTCCCACCCCATTACCCTGAGCATGAGGCCGGGGCGGTGTGCTGTCTGTGGGAAGGACAGAGGCCACATGCAGGAGCGTCCAGCTGTCCCGGCCTGAAAGTGTCAGAGATCGCCCGGCCTGCGGAGCCCCAGACACATGCACGTCTAAGCCTAACGTCTGCTGTCTACTCCATCCTCTGCGCACTGCAGATGCATGAGCCGGCCCACCTGGGGCCAGAAGCTGTCCTGGCTCACCCGTGGGCTTGTACCCCGCAACCAACACTGGCTGTTTTCCGGCTGCTTAGGTTCGTTAGGCAGCAATAGCTAAGGTGCACACATATACATGCATACATACATGTGGTGCAGCACACACCCAGAGCAGGAATACACATCAATACTTCAACTGGAAAACAGAGCAGAGCCCTAAATTTCTTCCAAGCAGATCAAGTGCACTTTAGCAGTGGACAGACACAGTAAGACTGGCCACCAGGCCTGGCAGAATTTGGCTTGTGGTGCCTAAGAATTCCAAGGCTGTCCACCAGCAAGCATCAGGGAGGGTAAGGAAGGATGTGGAGGGTAAGCAACCCATCTACACAGGTGGCTGAAATGGGACTGGGTCCAACTGTGGCAGGCTTCTAGAAGTGGGGGAAGGGGTCGCCACTATGGCAACCAAAGTGACAGTCCACACACGGCCTGAAATGAGGGGAAGGCGTGGCTGAGGGGCAGGCTGCAGGGCAAGGTGGGCCTGGTCCTGCCTGAAGGGGCCTCCAGGCTGAGAGCCTCGCTGCATATTCTCCGGGGATGCAAGAGCAATGTGAAGACTCTAACAGGAGGATAGCTCAAGAATAAGGTGTAATGGTTGATACATTGTGTCAGCTTAAGAACTGAGATGTTTAGCAGCTTAAGGAAGTGACTCAGCAAGGGCCAGGTCCTCACTTTGTAAACATCCTCGGCCTGTGCAGGAGGAGGCCCTGGAGTAGTGGAGGGCGTGGGCGTAGGCGTAGCCTGCATACAATACACCGGAGAAAAAGAGGCTTGCTTTTCCTCCCTTTTGCTGTCTTCTGCTGCCTTGAGGTGTGCCCCTCCGCCCTCTGCCTCCCTGCCTTGGAGCCAGCTGATTATGGACTGACCCTCCACAGACTGAGCTAAATAAACCTTTCCTTCCTTAATTTTGGGCATCGGGTATTTTGTCTCAGCAAAGAGAGGAGAAGAAAGTAACCAAGACATAAAGAGAGAAAACTTTTGGCAGCAGGAAAGAGAGGAGGTCATTTAAATGTGGGGGCACTGACCTGGGATTTGAGGAGGAAGCTAGATTGTTTATCCCTCCTGACCTCAACATCACTTCCGGCTGTGTAGTCATCCATGTAGGTGTGAGAGAACCTGTCAGTGTGAGACAGACTGTGGCTGGTGGTCTCACTTTCTGTTGCTTTGGGCAAAGGATCCTACATGTTTCAGAACATCAAGGTCCTTGTGCCTATAGGTGGTGAGGAACCAAGGCATCATAGCTATTTCTGCTGCTCATGGGGGGTCACTTAGGGAGTCTGCTCTCTGTACTGAAGCATTTGGATGGGGGACCATCCTTAGAGGCTCCTACTACTTGTATGGGGCACCCCCAAGCTAGGCTTGAACTCAAACCTAGAAAGGCAGGGTTATCTCTGGGTGGTCACTGGGTAGCTATACCAGGATCCTGTGGAAGGGGTTTGTTAGATATGCAGGTTCCTGGGCCTCCCCCACCTGCTCCCTGAGAAAAAGTGGGACTAGGAATCTATTCAAGCAGCAGTCTCTCCTGATGATTCTTCTACTGTAGAAGCACATGGGAGAATCATTTCCCCCATGGAAACTGCCCTGTCCCTGCTGGGCCAGCAGGAGGCCTTATGAGCAGACTCCAAGCTGGAGGGCAAGCACAGACTCCTTCACCGAGATGGTGTGGGTGAGTAGCCTGCATACAATATATGGGAGGAAAAGAGGCTTGCTTTCCCGTGCTTTTGCTCTTAAGGCTTTTGCTGTCTTTTGCTGCCTTGAAGTATTGCCCCTGTGCTCTACCACCCTGCCTTGGAGCCAGCTGATTATGGACTGAACCCTCCACAAACTGAGCTAAATAAACCTTTCCTTCCTTAATGACCCGTTTTCTTCCCCACAATGACCTGTTCTCCACCTATCCCAATGGCTTCCAAAAATACATATCAGAATAACCTGGACACATTTTTTGAAAATGTGTATTTCAGGTCCTGTCCTACACTTGCTAAACCAAAATCTCACAGGGCAGGTAGGGCCCAGGAATCAACATGTAATTTGGGAGAAAAAAAAATCTCCGTAACAATTTTTAATGTTCAGTAAAAAGGATCACTGGGCTGTCCCTGCAACGGGCCATATCCAAGTGACACCAGTAGACGACCTACTCTTAAACTGATTCTCAAGGATCAGAAGCCACCATCTGCCTTTTAGTGTATCTACTCAGAGTGTGTATTTTTCCCTTTTAATTTGGGGGCACTCTGAGTCAACTAATTTTTGAGTCTTGGAAAGCCATAGAACAGTGAATGTGAACTTGTAGGAGGCAAACTGAAACGACACACCATCTGCAATAAGATCAGCAAAAATTCCCCAAATGGCATCGTGCTGCCAAGACAATTTTGCAAAGAGCTCCCGCCTCCGTGGAGTACAGACGGCTCCATGGAGAGATTCCACTATCCTCCCCGCATGTGTTTGTAGGGAGCCTAGTAAGATTGGGAATGCTCAGGAATAGTTTCCAGGGCTCTGGAATAAAGTGAAGAGCAGCTAAGTTGGAACTCAGTTTGTAATTTTATTATAGCTTTGACTGCAGGATACTCTCGTCTTCTGCCTCTTTCCTTCCCTTCCTTCCTTCTTTGCTCTACATCCTTTCCTCTGACGATCTTTATCTACTCATAGCCCTTCAAACATCACCTGGAGGTACACGACTCCCAAGGGCTTATTTCTAGCATCTCTTTTTCCTTGATATTGGTTCCACATTTCCAAACTGCATTTTGTAGGATGGGAATCTGAGGCACAGAGAAATTGAGTAACGTGCTCCTGGTATACATAAAGCCCTGAAAACCGTGACTGTTTGCTGTCACATTATTTCTATTATTAGCTTATGTTTGCCTCACTTGGGTGTGACCTTTCTAAGCCCACTGTGCTCGCGGGTATGCTACATGCCACCTCTAAGCTCCCTGCTACTGTAAACTCTGTGCTCTTTGCTCTTCCTAGTCCTGCTTTCCTGCAGCAGGAGTCCTGTTTTCTCAGAAAGTCTCTCTTCAGCTTTCCCTGTGTTTTGCAAAGAAATGATTGCCTGGCTGCCCTGGAAGCTTCAAGAAAACAACTTGAGAAAATACCCAGGAGGCATTGGTTGGCTCCCTTTTCTATCAGAGGGCTGTGGAGTCACAGCTACCCCAGATGCCTCCAGGAGCCTTCATTAAACCAGCATTTTGATACTAAATCGATGTCTTCCACCCAAATTCCCCCCGGGAGAGGAGAGGAAAGAGCCGTGAGTGGCTGGGTCAAGTCCTCATCATACTTCTTCTCTCGTCAGAACTTGGATCTCCACCATATTAAGCAGATAAATCGTCCACCACTGTGGGATTTGGTCAGAACAGAGGTTAGAATCAAGGGCTCTCCCTTGGCCATCAAAGGATTTCCTTTTCCTGGAATATCCACAGTGACAGAGGATGCATTGGTTTTTCTCCCTGATCTGTTGCCATTTTTAGGCGATTGAAGTTCTGAGCTCGCAGTACCCTAGAGAGACAGACAGGCCCTCAGCTGGTCATGACCATGGTGCGGACAGCGGGCTGGCTCCTCTGATCCTGCACTGTGAATGTTCCTCAAACAACCTCATGTGGGCTGAGGAGGTCTGTGACCGCGGAGGTCTCTGGCCAGGGTGCTGAAGGACAGAGTTGAAAGAAGTCTGCCTCTGAATACCGCAAAGCCCAAGGCAGCGTCCTTGCCAAAGCAAAACAACTCAGTGGAAGCCTGCTGGGTATTAATAGCAACAGCTAACATTTATGGAGCGTTTACAATGTGCCAGCTGCCGTGCTAAGCACCATTTAATCCTCACAATGACCCTTGGAAGGAGGTACTATTATTATCACCGCCAACTCCTTGTAGATGGGGACCCTGTGAGTCACATGATGGGCTAGGGAGGGCTTCTGACACCGCAGCTCTCATCCTCCCCCACTGCACCCTACTGCCGTCCTCCTCAGTTCTTTGAGCAAAGGTGCAGATAAGGTGACCTGAGGACAGAGGCCGAGAGGCTGCTTTGGCTTCATCCTCGGGTTGGATTTGCGCCTCAGGGGACCTTCTTCAATTCCAGGTTGGGGTTCTGGTGCCGTGAATTCAGAAGCACTGTGGTCAGTGTATGTACAGGAGATTGGGCTGGAGGGGAGAATGCCTGTGGATCCCCAAAGAGGATTCAGGACAGCAGCAGACACAGGCTGGCCTGCAGATGGAGCCTTCCCAGTCATCCCTATGTGATCCCTCCTGGCAAGCAGTCTGCTCAGATGACCTACCAGACAGGGAAGTTTCACAGAGGCCAGTCCCACCAGCCAGCTGCTCTTCTCTTTTCTGGGGACTTTTCCCTTGATTTATCTGGAATTTGGAGGACTTACATTCTTGATCTTTTCCAGAGAGGTTCTAATATGTTTTCACTCTTCAATTTTTTCACTGTTCTTCCTTAGGCCCCAAACTTTCTGTCATTACAACAATGCTTGGTGAAACCACGGTAGAATTTCTGAGATCACTTTTATTTTCCACCGACACATTAAAAGTTCTGCCATCTAAAGAAATAGGGAGCAAATAAAAATAGGAGGCAGCAAAACTGAGCTCAGCTCAGACCCAGGGAGCTGAGTGGTTCTGGGTAAGTTGGTCCAATGAGGCGGCTGGGCTGGCGAGGGCCAGTCCTTCTACTCTGCTTCCTGCTCAGATGCCCAGCCTAGAAGCAAGTCAGAGTATGGTCCTGCTTGGGACTGGGACAAAGAGAGAATTAAGACCTTTGGCTGGAAAAAGGAACATGGCAAGGTGGGGAGGAGGAGCTCAGACAGTTCCCAACAACCAAGGAGCACATGTTTTGGGTGCTTTGGGGTGGCTCTGGGCTCTGAAGCACATGACAAATCAGAGCAAGATCCAAAATGGACATTGCTGCTTCTCTTCCGGCATCTTTATGTCACTTTTAAGTGTCATGCTCAAGATTGGCCAAGGTATTTTGATTTAGACTGCCCTGTTGTTATTAGCTAGACAATATACATCCTCCTCTAGAAAACTGATGGCCTTCTAGATCTAGAGATCTGGACTTGCAGGTCTACTCAGAGACACTTGAACTATTTTTATTTTTTGGTTTTTTTCCGGTACCAGGAATTGAACTCATGACCTTGAGCTTGCCAGGCAGGCGCTGTGCCGCTGAGCTAAATCCCCAGCCCCTGGACTATTTTTAAAGTCTCTTGGAAATTTACAGAGACAATTGTCAGGACTCGTTGGTCTCTTGGTGGGAGGAAATGGTGAGGGGATTCAGAAAATAAAGACAAGACAGAGCTGAGGTCAGGTGGAGGCCTCTTTACTGGATGGGTACGAGGATTGAACAACAGCAGTAAGGGCATTTATTTATACTGCTGTAAAGTTAATATCACAAAGTTGCCTAGTGACTAATGACTGAAATTGTCCAGGCAGGATGCCTTTCTCGGGACTGAGGAAGCTTGACTGCTTTAGGTACTGTGGCCTTGTCTTGCCTCCACACATATAGCAATGTCCAGCTCCACCGCCCCCAACAGGTAATACTTTTTTGCTTATAATTATACTCTTAGTTTGGCAACACTGATTGTCTCGTGGTAATCTGAAAAGGTGATTGGCAGCTATTTAGATTTTGAATTAGTATTAAGCAGGGAGTAGGGTATGATGGCCTCTGCCTGTAAGTCTAGTTAGTTGGGAGACTGAGGCAGGAGGATCTTAATTCATCCAACCTGAACAACTTAGATCCTGTCTCAGAATAAAAAATAAAAAGGGCTGGAGGTATATCTTAGTGCTAGTGCACCCCTGGGTTCAGTCCCCAGTAACACCACACACACACCACACACACACACACACACACACACAGACACACATAGGGAAAAGGTGATGACACACACTTATTTATCTGTCATGTTCACCCTATCCTATTACATAGTAGTTTAAAAGTGGTTAAATTACTGTTCAAAACATTTTTTGGAATTGTAGAAAACATTTTTGTCAACATTGAGGCCTTGGACAGCAAACATAAAGCAAGAAGCCCCAGGGAAGGCGGGCTGGAGGGCTCTCAGGGCTCCACCATCTCCATCTCAAAGGTAGGGGTGGTCAGCAGAGGATACTAGGTCGCTCAGTGAGGGGGGACTTTAGGCTCAGCTCTACAGAGCTCTGTCCAAGTTGGGGGCACAGATAGCTGTCTTCTGCCTTTTACTAACACCGTCAAGTGCATAATAGTCGCTTGGATTCTTCCTCTAATTATTTCAGTACTCCAAGACTGACTCCATTCCCATCTTCTCTCCAAAATCTCCTCCTTGTAGCCCAGAGCCGCCACTTGCTTCTCGGAGTGACTGGGACCCTTTCTTCTCTGCTCTGTTTAGCAGGCAATCAGGCACTGCTTCGGAGTCTTCACTAAATGTTCCCGAGTTTATATGTCTCTCCTGAGGCCTCATCATGGGCTGCTCTCAAATCTAATAGCAGAAGATTGAATGCAGTGCCATAAATACTTCTCTTTATATAACCTTTCCTGTTCCAAAACTGCTTCAGAGGCCCCCAGCCCGTGTGATCATTGGGTGAGTAAGTGGGAAGATGTTAATGTCCTCATTCTACAAATGACGAAATGGAAGCTCAGTGAGGTTAAGGGCCCCCCTAGAGTCACCCATGGGGTGTTGGGGCCGGAATATAAGCCACTGCTGTCTCTTTTTGTTCCTACTGGACTATGTGTTGTTTCCTAGGTATTCATTCCAGGTGTGATGGCTCTTATATTACATCACCTTTCTTTGGTAGGATTGCAACAATTATTTCTCCGTGGATCTTGGCAAGTTCTGATTATCCTCGCAGAGTGAGTGAATGTACCTCAGATTTCTCTGCTTCGCAGACTTTACTTTTCTGTCTGATACCTGGCTACCTACGACAGAGGATCCCTATGACTGCTTTCTTGTTCTGCTAAGGGGCCCGAGAAAGTAACAGTCAGTCTGGATAAACAAAGCTGCCCGGTAAGCAAGGAGAAATCAGAACCATTCAGGCAGCATAGTCTCTCTAGCCTTCCTGACCCCGCTGCTTGTTGAGTTTCCCTGCTTTGTTGGTCTGTGTGCCTTTCCTTTCCCTTTGCTGCTCACCTCAGGCTCTGATGGTTCTGTTTTACCCAAAGTGTCACCTCCCTTCTCACTGCAGTCACGTGGCTGACCTGAAAGGACTTATGACCTCTACAGCCTGCAGGTTCCACGCGCCCCTCCCAAGGAGAGGCCCATTTCACCAGCCACGAGGAGGTGTTAACTGTGCCTTTAGATGGGGCTGCAGTCTCAGTCCCCAGCCCCTGACGCAAGCCAACACCCTCCTGGTGGGTTGAGCAGGGAAAGGCTTCATTCTGAGAAGCCAAGTGGATAGAGGGTGGGAAGCATCTGCTTTGGAAATGCATTTCCCACAGCAAATAACACATAGGTGGTGGTGCCTGCAAATATCACTGTGGCATTTGCTAAGTTAAACACTGTGCCTTTGTTTGCCTGGCCTTCCTCTTGCTCCAGCCCCACTGCGCTTCCGCTCCCTGGGTCTCGGAGCTCCGCTCCCTCCTCTCTGTCTTCTGAAGGCAGGAGGTTTCCTCCTGTGCAAAGGAACACAGATTTTAAGCTGACTCTGATCCAGTGGTCTGTGAAGTGGAGGCAATGACAGAATATTCTGGATGCCTTCTTACGGTTTCTACTTTTTGCTTTCTCTAAGCCCACAGCATATGAGATGTTGAGTTTTCTTCCTATGTATCTCTTATTATATAATATGGGGCCATTTGTGTAAAAACTCCCCTTTTGTCCTGATAGTTTTACAAATGTGCATTGTCTCTCTGAAAAGATGAGCTCCTGGCAGAGGACTGGACATTTTGCTGCGCTGAGTCATCCATCCGCACAGGTCTGCTCTGTTCAGGCGTGTGCGCAGATGCGTACATACGGTCGCTGGGCGCAGAAACTATACCGATGAGTACACACTGGGTCATTAGCATGGGTTATGGGGGCTCACGTGAGGGAAGAGGAAGGAGAATGAGAGGGCGTTTAAACAAAAAGAAACAAAAATACTAGACATAAAAATTCTCTCCCTTTTCCAACTCCGTCCTACCCCAAGAAAGTATTCCGAGCATAGCAGTGTTATTGTGGTGGTGGCGGCGGTGGTGGGGAGCAAGATGATGCCCCCGCCAGGCACATTTGTGCACTTACATAAAATTCTGCATGTGCAAATGTAGGAAGAAATTCACACAGAGCACAATTAAGGATGAGAAAAGGAGCGCGGTGCACAGAATCGGTGGTCAGTAAGGATCTGGTGCATGAGTGGAGGTGTGCTGTGTATGATAATTTTGTGGATTTGAATTTTCAAGGATGTATTTACTTGCTAATGTAACGCAGTGCTTGCAGGAGGTTCTCCTAGTTGGAATCACCACTGATCTTTGGTTCACGGGTGAGGTGACCTGCCTGAGAGTTCTAGTTTACTCTTTGCTTACTGTGTTAACGGATGGAGCTAGCTGGGGTGATCACTAAAGATGCAAATGACAGCCCCACCCTCCCATGTACTGGATTAGCACAGGACAGGGAGGGGTAGGGCTCAGAAATCTGCATTTTAACAAGCATCCCAGGTGATTTTTATGCTCATTAAAGCTTCAGATCCATTGCTCTAGGCATTGTTAGCTGCCAAAGTGATGCACTGCTTTTATAATGAACTTTATTCGAACAAAGCAAAAACAAAGGAAGATTTATTATTTACTATATTCAAAGAAAAAAAGCCTCATTGTCTGACCTTCCTTTGTTTTACTGGCAGTATTTAAAAACCTAATTCATGTAAACTTTCTAGTATGTAGATAAAACTTCTAATGAATTCATCTAACTTGGCAGGAGCCAAGTCCCTGAACGTAAAATGATCCTATTTCTCTCCCTCCCAGCTTGGTGCAGTGTTGATCCATTCATGCAAGAATCCTGGCTCTTTTGTCATCCTGAAGCAAATTTCTAAAAACAAAGTGAATAAATACATCAAATAGAAGCAAGCATGGAGAATAATATAACAGCCACCAGTGTTCTTACCACCCAGGTTTGTCCAGCTTCAAGTCTGGCTATGTATTCTTCAAATACATTGTTTCATAAATAAAACACTCTAGGAAAGTTTATGTGGCCCTCCTTGGCTCATTCTTCTCTCTTCCCCAAAGGGAACCACTGTGCTGAATTCACTGATGTGACTCCCATACAGATTTGTAAATTTTTATTGTATAGTACATTCATACACAGCTTGGTCTGGCATGTTCTAAAACTTCCTCTAAATGGTACAGTATGGTCATTTCTCTACAAATAGGTTAATTCTTCCCAATGATTTACCATGTAGGCACATGTAGCTCTAGCTCGTTTCAGCTATAACTTGGTGCAGTATGATCTAGTGTTGTGCAGTGTAGAATAATTAGTATAGCTTGATGTTGTCTGCATGTGGCACCATTTTTAATCTATTCATTAATAGAAATTTGAGTTGTTTTCATTTTGTTAACTATTATGGACAATGCTGGGATGAAATCTTGGCAAATTTCTCCTGATATGTGAGGGTTTTACATATCTTACAATGGACCGTGTGTCATTGCATACGAGGTATATACATCTTTAGTTTTAGCAAATATTATCAAACTGTTCTTCAGGGAAAATGCACCAGTTCGTTTAACCACTTCTTGAATATCCTACCAAGTTTCCCCTCTGTGGCCTCTGATTTAAAAGCAAACACAGAAACACAAACAAAAGAAAAAAAAAAAGCTTTGCGAACTCATTAATCACCATGGAACATACCCCCAATGTTCTTTTTCTAATCTGGAGACATTTCTTCCATGGGAGCATCTGCCTTCAAACACACTCAGCTCATGCTGGGTTGGCCGCGGTGAGTAGGCATTTGGGAGTGGAGATTCAAAGGTCTACACACAAAGAGACTCGTCCTCTAAGAGTTTAAAGACTAACTGCGAAGCTAAGATATAAAATTATGAAAAAGTTAATTATTTAAGTAACAATTTAACAGTAAGAGGGAAAAGGCATCCCTGGATAGTATTGCTTCACCAGTGAATGAATTGCGCACACATTAATTCTATAGGACTTCACAAGGAGGGGAAGAGCTTATGGGATTCTAATTTGCCACAGAATGGTTTCCTAGCAACCATCACTAGTTGAGAATCAGCTAACTCTGCTGTTTTGAGCCAGACCTTGTTCTGTTAGAAAAACGAGTCAAACAAATGCCTACTTAAGGTAGTATTTCGCCACACAAAACTGTATTTGAAATGCATGGCTTTGGAAGGAAAGTCTGATGAGTTCCCTCCACCAGAACTTAACAAAGGTGATATATGCAAATGCAAGCGGCTGCGGACATAAGGGCTTGGATCTTAGTTTTCCCCAGGAGCTGGGCTTGGACAGTGATGAGTGAAGAGGCACAAGGCTGTCTCCAGGAACCAGAGGAGGAGCCAGAGGAGTCTACACCAGAATTACGGAATCAAGCAATTCCTTAGCCACACCTGGCCCAGGAAGCTTTGGGGCTCTTACAGCTGGGGGGTGGGAACTTAGACTTTTGGGCCTCACCCCTGGAGACTTGCACTTATCACTAGCTTCTACTTTGTCCCAGGAAATTGCAGGTATGAGCGTCGTGCCTCCAGACGTAGCATTAGTGTGACAGTTCACTTCTACTTCTTTCTCCGCTCCTCACGACCTCTGACGGTGACAGTCTGGTTGAAAGAAACAAAACCATGTGCTTCCCAGGAAGAAGGCCCACAGGGCCTTGCTTATGTGGTTGCGGCTGACCACACACCTGCTGTCAAGCCCTTAAACTTGCCAGAGGCCACAGTCCTCATTGCAGGAAAGAGTTTCCAAGCAAACTCCTTCAGCTGCATTCGGACAAGAAGACATTTCTTGGCCCTTCAAATGGAAATGTAGACTCATAGAGTTCTGGAGCTGGAAGAGACTTTTGCAGAGAATGTAAATGAAGGGGCAAAGTCTTCCTCACTGACTAGTTATATTTGTTTCTGACTTTTCCAGGAGAAGAAAATAATGCCTCTTTACCTTTTTTTTTTTTGGTACAAAAAAAAGAGAAAGCTTTTCCAGATACCATCTGAGACATTAATGAGAAAAGGCATATTATTAAAGCAGTTAATAAAACAGGATAAAATATAAATAAAGAGACCCTGAAAAATCCTTAGTACTCCTGAAATCTCTTAAGTTTTTAAGTTAAGACTAGAATTCTGCTAATGCTACATTGCTTTAATGCAATTCTCCAGCACTGCAATTTCTACTCCGTATCAGATAACATAGAAAGCCTTTAGATAGCAATGTTGTGCCACTTTGAGAATTTTATTGACCAGTATTTTCTTTCTAATAGTGCACTAAACCATACAAGAGCTCTTTAGTTGCTCCTTGTTATCATTTTTATATAGCTATTTTTAGTAAAGGTAATGGATTTCTTTGAATGTAATTATAGTTACCCACAGATGTAAGATCTGCAGCCCCAGCAAAGCTGGTAGGTTTTGGTTTCTGTCACCCACATTGAGCCTCTGTGCTGGTGAATGCTTCGTATGGTGGGGCGGCTTGTACAGGACTGTAACTCGGGCTAAATTTTCAGAAATTTGGGGAGCAGTTTTACTTTTTAGAAATTAAATGGTAAAAACTCACATTTAAGTAAATTATATTTTAAACAAATGTAATAAATACTCAAAATATTACTTCCTTCTTGACTGTTTTACTATTATCTATGCTTTTGGGTTTTTTAGTGCCCATTGTGTCCGTCTGGACATACTATTTATGTGCGTCTCTTCTCGATTCTGTGTCCAGTGACATGGCGTTAGAACCTTGCGATCGGCCCTGCTGGGAATATTTACACTATTAAAAGAGGCGATCACTACAAATCAGAATTTTATTGGACAGCCAGTTGTTAGACATTTACCAGCAGAATCTTAGGGCAGATGTCGCCTCTGACTGACAACACAAGTGAATTGTAAATCCTTGGCCAACATTCCTGTCACTGCCATTTACTACTCAGCTGACATGCTCCCAGGTCTGAGCAGAGTACAGTCAGGGAAGCACTCCATAATGACGTCTTAAATTACAAGCAAAAGCACCAAAACCCCCATGAAGAGGCCGTTCCATAGCTGACTGTGAGGTATATTATTTTGTCTTGCAGGACTGTTGTACCACTAGAAACTTCTGTTTCCGTGGATAACAGAGACATCTCTGAAAGTCAACCCAATCTTCTGGAGCAGTCCCTATTTCTCTTTCACAGTAGTTCCAGCCTAATGGCTGTTCTGCCTGTTGCAGAGCTCTTTCTGCACCAGCTTGCATGCAACACCTTCTGCTGACCCCCAGAGGTCCAGAGAATCAGAAGTGCCTTTGGCTCACGCTGCTGATTATCAGCTTAGCTTCTTGAGTGGTAAGTGTATCTCCCCTGCTGGTTAAATCCCTTGTTTTTTCCTCTTGGTTGCACTAAGATAATCGCTAAGTATTCACCACACAAGGGCATTGTGCTAGGCCCTGTTTTGTCTGGAAAACAGGAAGTGCTTTTTCAGTAACGCTCAGCGCCCATCCAGCACAATGTGGATTTAATGAGAAGCTGAAAAGAGCCCGGCAGGCAGGAATATGATAGGAGATCTGTCCCTGGTCCATTGGAAAACCAGAGCAGCTGATACTAAGGCCTGTACCGTGCTTTGTAGTTTTGGTGCATTTTTGATGATGCTGTTATATTCCTTAAAAACAAAAGCAAAACAACTAACAGTGCAAAATGTAATGTCACTTGTATTTAAGTATTCAGCCCCCTTAGGTAGCATGGACATCCACCTATGTGTTCCATGATAATTTATTGAACATCACAGAGAAATAAAATCAATGTACTCAGTATTTTTGGGACCACCTTGTCTGTGGGTGGACAGGGCTCCGGAGGCTGCACAGGTGGTAGAGGAGCTGCTCCACTGCCTTGCTCCCTTCATGGTGCTGATATTGTGGATGATTTCAAAGGACAAGAAGTCTTTTCCCTTGAGTTTATTATGGTGGAGAAACTTACAATCTAAGCTCTTAACCAAAAAGGCCTTGACCACCACGTCATCTTACAGTGATAGGATAAAGATGCTCTTTCATATATCTTACACATTCCACTCTTGTTCGTCTCTAAACAAGATGATTTAAAAGGAAAAAAAAAAAAAAACCCAGAGGGTTAAAGGAGCTGCTGATATTATTTTCAAAGCTCTTCTAGGCTCTGACACCCCTTCTCAGCTTCTCAGGAAGGAAAAAGGAATGAGAGCTGAACCATGACCTCCTGCCCAGCTGCAGGAACCTGCTTGTCCTGACACCTCTGTCATGTCATGCTTTGGGGGGGCACAGGGCTCCCCCAGCTTCTCTATCCTCTGCTGTTAGACGCTCTGCTCCACACCTGCTGAATCTCAGAGAAAATGCAAGCTGAAATTCTAATCTAGTGGAAGATCACGTCCCACTAGTTGAGGCTCATGCTGTGTTGGTCCCATAGATGCAATTAGTTACCCAACAGCAGAAAACTTGTTCTGTTGTTGGCAGGTACCTTGGCACGTTACCCACAGAACAGATGGCTACTGGTTCCACAAATTAGATTTCCAGATGATTGTAGAGTAGCGTGTCAACCCTCCACTCCTGCCTTGCTCTTGAGACTTTCCGACAAACTTGGATGAATCCAGGCAAATGCACCGACCTCCCACCCATTAGCCATGCCCCAAGCGGGGACACGGTTGAGGCAGGGTCTGAGGGAGGGCAGGGAGCCTGCTCTTTGAAGACTTATAATTAATCTGCAATGTGCGGCTCTCACCCTTTCTGCTAATGTCCATCTGGCTTTCCCAAATGATCTATGGACTGACCTCAAGGCATCTGGCCTCTCTTCACTCACCTTGCTGACCTGGTTGGGCGGGTTTCCCTGCTCCTGCACTACTCTTTTGCTCATACTGTGGTGATGCAAGTAAGCATCTTGCCTTATTGCTAAAGGGTTTGGAGGGAAGCCTTGGAGGACTTATGAGATGTGATCAAGAAAATTACATTGTGTGAACAGGCATGATGGCACATGCCTGTAATCCCAGTGCTCCAGAAGCTGAGGCAGGTGGAGTGCTCTGAGTTTGAGGTCAGCCTAGGTTAAGTAATGGGTTCAAGGCCAGCCTAAATACCAAGGCCCTGTCCCAAGAAACTAAAAAAAAATTAGTTTGTGTTTAAACTTAAAAATTTTTATTATAGTAAAAGATGCAATGCCCTTAATTCCCCTCAACATTTCCATCAAAATACTCTCTTACAGGGTCTTCCGTTGTACTGTCATGGCTGCCTCTGTGTCCTGAATCGATTCCAGACATTTGCCTTTTACAGTCATTTTGACTTTGAGGAAGAGCCAGAAGTCACAGGATGCCAGATCTGGGGAATAAGGTACGTGGAGACACATGGCAATGTTTTTGTGAGCCTGCCTTTCCGTTGGATGGCATGTAGCAGCAGCATTCACTGTATTTTTGATCATGTGTTATGAAGACACTCATGCAAGTGACTTTCCAGAACTTCTACAGAAAATGGCAGGAGCCTCGGGGTAAGTGTGCTCAAAGCAAGGGGGAGTGTTTTGAGAGGGATTAAGGAAAATGTGTTTACACTGTAATACATTTTAAAAAAATTAAACATTCACCGTATTTTTCAATCACCCCTTGTACAGTATCCCAACTAGCCAATGCGTTGTCTTTTTACCCTAACTGCAGTCTCCTTTACACCTCAATTGCAGCTGACCAAGAAGGAACTCACCCAGGCTGGTCAGGAGCCAATCAGACGTCTTCTTTTGGAAAACAAGGCACGAAGGGCCAGGGCTCAAGCACTAGGAGGAAGGTGCAGGCTTTGCTGCAGAGGCTCTTGGAATGGTCCTGGCTTCAGAGTCTGTTTGGTCACCTTCTCCTGGGATCACATTTCATCCAGATCTTTAGGATCAGTTTTCCTGGATTTATATTCAATGACTGGTTTCTGTGCCGCCAAATGATCCTTCTCTCATGTCTCCCCTTCCTGTATTTCTCTCCCCAAAGGGAAACCACAGATCTACCTAGACTATGGCTACCTTCCAAATCCTGAAATGTCAGAAGCTCATGACCGTACTAAAGAACATTGCTGAGCCAGAATGAAGGTTAAGTTCAATTATCTTTTTTAACAAGGTGCTATTGTTTATTTTTGGCAGATCTTTTTCTTTTTAGTGTGTTATGGTTTGTGTCCAGATGTCCCTCCAAAACCTCCTGTGGTCATAGGTGGGGCTTTTTCAGAGGTGGCTGGATCTAGAGTGTGTGATGCTGGGATTGATTCATGGCGCAAGGTAGAATTAAGGGTGCTAGGATTAGGAGTGTGAGTGCTACCCCCACCCAAGGAGCCTGGATCAGGTATAAAGGCCAGAAAGAGCTGTGGTCGTCCCTTGTTGGTTTGCTACCTTCTGACCACCATGAACTGTTTCTCCTCTATGATGCCTGTCTGCTATGCCACTCTGCCTTGGGGCCAGCTGACTAGGGACTGAAACTTCTACGAACTCTGAGCCACATACACCTTTTCTCTTTTAACTATGGGTGTCAGGTATTTTGAAACAAAAAAGTAAGTCAGACAGAACATGTTCACATTCCTTTTGTGGCGTTGGTGCCTGTACATAATACACCTTAATTCCTTTTTCCCTGGGTTAAGTTGCTAAATGGAACGCTTCCTTATGTGACTGCCTTCACCTGTGTCTACCCCTTAGTGCAGCTCACAGTGGCCGTGTCTCCAAACTGTCACACCAGCGTCTTTCCCCAGTTACCGAGGTGGCTTGCTGAAGGAGCTGCCCTTCTCTGTCTTGGGCTTGCCTGGTCAGTGGCGTTTCAATCGTCCTACCAATTGTGTTGGATACTAATTGCACCTGTTAATGTTCTTGCTTTTACAGGAAGTGGTTTAGAGTAGAGAGCAGTGGTGCTTCTCATGATGGACATGGCTCGGGACAGAGGCGGTCCACAGCAGTGGTACAGCTGGGCTCCGCCTCCAGGCTGGACTTTGGTGGAGAGTTCCTAAAATCAGGTGTAGGAAATGCTAAGTCCACTGTAGAAGAGGCCAGTCCTTTGGGTGCTTCTTGGCTTGATTGTTTTTGCTGATTTATATTCTCCAATTTTTAACAAATGTACTGGCCGGGGTATGGCCAGCAGTCTTTAGACTGTCTTTATAGAGTGGGTAGTTAGCCTGTGCGTCTGAGGAAAATAATCTTCCCAATTCCCTGTATATGATGGTGAGGGAGAGCAGAAGCATTGCCTGTCACCCTCATTTAGATCCCATATGGACTTAAGGTCTTTGAGGCCAAGTCAGGTCTACTCTTCTGGAGACCACTGCCTATTGACCATTGTGATATGGACCACGGGGGAGCTGCCAGTCTATTGTGAGGGTCTCTATTGTTATACTGTATTTGGCCAAAGGTACACTGAGGGTGATGGGTCTGCTCTTTCTCTAGATGCTTCTTCTGTATGTCTGAGACCTGTTTATACATGTGGTGACATGCTCCTGACTGTGAAGTCATTGTCTGCAGGGGGGTGGGGTGTAGTGCTAGGTCAGGTAATCATGTGTGAGTTTGTGGTCTAGGCTGTATACGGCAAGCCAGTGAGATCTGGCCATCGGAAAGAGGCCAAGCAAGCTGCAAAAGCATCATTTCCAGATGTATCAAGCTTTAGAACAGAGCCAGCTGCCTCCGACAGTCAGATTGTTGCCCCATGACAAGAGGTTAGCTGAGTCTTTAATAGGACTTGGCTCTTGTTCCATGGTCTAGGTTCATTTATCTTCTTCACTTTTGTGCTGATCTGTTGTTGTTGATGTTTTTTTTTTTTTTTTTTTTTTTTTTTTTTCCAGGAAATCCCTGGGAGCTTATAACTAGGTGGTTGTGAAATGGGTGGAAATATTGACTTGGCCTCAACCCACAGCCACATTACAAGCTGCTGCAGATGAGAAACTGGCTTCTCGTGATCCGCACTGTCTCTCGTTGGAGGCAGGTGGCCTGCCCTGCTGTGTCTTGGGTGAACATCCACACTTGCCCTTTCTTGCCTAAGAGTGGCTTTTGGCCTCAAACCTGACTCTGGAATACTAGCAATTTAAAAAGTGGTCTCTCTTCAACTTACTACCTGAAAGAGTAGCTGAGCCATAATGGCCTGATTAAAAATGAAATATAGCCAGGCAAAAATATATCAAAGGACAAATAAATCATAGAGTCTGCAGTTAATATCTAGAGATGGTTTTACAGGAAAGTTTCCAAGCCCTAATCCCTTCCTTTTGATAGCCCTTTTAAGCAGTGCTGTGCTATTCAAGACTGACATCACATTGATATCTTGGAGTCCACGTGAGACCCTCTCAGGCAATGCCTGTTCAATGTTTGCTTTAGGTAGGACTCAGGATGAAGAGCTGAGTGAGAAGCCAGAGAAAGGAATGTGAAGACCAGCTCTTGTATGTACAGAATCTGCAATTTCTTTGGGAGATACCCTTGAGCTAATTGAAACGTAGTTCTCAGAAATCATAAACTACAAGATGCCATCAGTATAGGGGGCATTGAGACAGAATCTATTCACATTGTCTGGGTCAGTAAATAGATTCTTGGTTAAGACAGTCAGACAAGTACTGAAGCTAGCCACAGAGACACAAATGTCTTGGAGGTCTTTGATTTGCTTAGCTTCCCATATGTTGGAGGTGGTTTGGTGGATGTTCTGTCAGTATCACTGGGACTGCGAATCAGACCTCCACCTTTGTTAATTGCCAACTTCTTTTCTCTTTGAAGTCCTGAGAGGTGAGAATTCATTCCTTGTCTTCCTATACTGTATGGTGTTGCTTTACAGCAGTAAATTCTTGTCACTCTTTCTCTAATAAAATGTGTGAGGTTAGTATTCTTGTTAGATATAAGAAGGAAGTGTGTGTGTTCTCAGTGTGCACAGGAAAATAACCCCAATAAAATATGAATATTTTGTGTCTCAACACTAGTCCCCAAGGGACTGGTGATTTCTTCCTAAGCTCTTGGCTGGCAATCCAAGCTACATTGGCATCAGCCTGTTGATTCTGGCCCGTGGAGCCAAGCAGCCAGCACCCCCAGGAGGCTCAGTTTATTTAACTAAGGTGAATAATGTGCTTTGCCTCTTATTTCTTAAAGCACCCTTTCATTAAAGCAGCTAATCACATGCATTTCCTAAAACATTGCTGACTTTTAAAAATGGTTGAATTTGAGAGTAGTAATTAAGGAAATAATCAAGAACTTGTGGGCTGTGTTCTGGATGTGTTTAACAAATCTTGGCGTTGGTAGGCATACCCAGTGAAATGCGAAAGAGGGAAGTCATAGTTGACTGAAAAGATGTGCCAACCCCTACAGGGGTGTGAAGTTTTTATCCAGAAGCAGAAATGGCCAAAGACAAGAATAACTTAAAGTTTAAATTGTTTCTTGGGTTGAAGATCAATAAGATGTTGAGGAAAATGAGAATGGGATGTATTTGAGCATAACAATGAGAAACAATCGTCTCTGCACTCTCTCACCCCGCAGATAAAGCATTCCTGTGACCAAGTTGGGAAAAGAATGATGAGCTGATCTATGTCAGCACAGGAAGCCTTTGTGTGGACTGACAGCAGCTGTCTTCATTAAGGTGATGTGTCATATTATGGATGACCTTGTCTAAGACTATTACAACCTAAAATAAATGAGTGGCTCTGGCCCAGTTGACCACCAGTGTAGTAAGGACCTGTCACGTTTGTGTGACTTCAACTGCAATAGAATGAGCTGAGAGACTAGAAGAAGGAGAAGATGGTCCCACTGCATGTTCCCCTGAGCAGGTGCTTCTGGAATGCTCTCTTCTAGAGATGCAATATGAGGTGTGACTGACTGTGCAACTTTGAAAAGCAATCCCCAAATGCTTATATATATTTTTACCTCTAGAGTACTCAGAAAGGGTATATTCATTATCTCACTGAGCCTTGCAGTAAACCTATGATTTAACATTACCCACTGTCTTGGTCATAGTCCCATTACTGGGACATGATTCCTGACACTCACAACTTGAAGGAGGAGAGGTTAGTTTGGGCCCACAGTTTCAGTCCATGGTCAGCTGGCTCCATGGCAGAAGCAGGACAGCAGAGGGGCGTGGTGGAGGAAAAGCTGCTTAACCCGTAGTAACCAGGAAGCAGAGAGAAAAGGAGAACTGAGGAACAGGAATACACTCTTCCAGGTCATGACCCCAGTGACCCCTCTCCATCCAGACCCCAGTGCCTAACCCTAAGTCAATGACTTCCACACACAGGAGAACTTAGGAGGGTGTTTAGATCTAAGTCATATGGTAGATGAGCAAACAGAGGCTCTGAGAGGGTAACAGGCTGGCCAGGAGGTAGACGTTTCAGGTCTTAAGCACAAGCTCTCTGGCTCCAGGAGTTTTGCTATTTCTTTCTCCCCTGCTGTTTCTCTGAATTGAAACAAGCAGAGGCGGGCGGCCAAGGCTGAGGACTCTGGAAGCCACATCCTGGAGGGAACTTTTGAAAAAACTGAGATGCCCGGGGCTGGAAAAGAGGTGTTGTTAGGAGGCCCCTGAGAGCTCTTATCAAATATTTCAAAGCCGTCCTATGGAGAAGGGAGGAAGAAGTCTCCTTTGTAGCTCAAGTGGGTGGAACTAGGACTAACTGATTGGAATTGTGCGTGAAGTCAGGCAGTGAGCACCAAACCCCATCTGAAAGAGAGCCGTGAGTGTGGACACTGCAGGACGGTGTCCACACAGTTTCCTGTGAGCAGCAAGAGGGCCCCGGAAGGCGAGAGCCTGCGCAGCATCTACACAGGAAGAAGAGGGGCATCAGCATACGTATCCGCAGCTGGATGCTGAATCAGTTTACACACCACCCTTGCTTGGTTCTGATCCTCTCTCAGCAGGTTCCTCTCACTGGGGGGCCTTGACCTGTAGGGGAGGCTTGTGGGTCAGTTTCCAAGTTCACAGTCTAGAGCCCACTACAGGTTCCTTGCACTCCCCAGTGGGACCGTGCACAGCTCAGTCAGGCCTGCGGTGCTTGCTCTCTGCTGGTGCCATTGGGCTCTGCTTACCCCTCCCAGCCACAGAGAGCACGCAAGGCTTGGAGCTGTGGGTGGCTGATTCCAACCCGCTTGTATCCAGAGCTCATTCAGCTCATTCTGTGAGAAGAGTTGCCAGTGGCCAAGTTTTCTTGGTTTGCTATTTAGTTGCTCTGACTGTTCTTAGGTGGGGCTTTATGAAGTTCCAAAACGTGGGCTGTGGCTGTGGCCACCATCTTGCCCACTATATTTCTTGGGCTCCCTGCTCCTGGTGCCGTCCAGCTCTTCTTTCTCTCAGCCTGCTGGCTTCTGCGAGGAACCTGTAGATTTTATAGGCTCCAACTGTCTCTTAGAAATGATTGTTGTCGTATAATGGAACACAAATCTCCTGTGAAGGGGCTTGGAGTTACAAAACAAGTTAAATTCTGATAGAATATAATTAAAAAAAAAAAAAGAAAACCAAAGATTTGGAAACAGCTGAAAGAGGTGCTTTTTCACAGTGAGTTATGATCCTGGGTCTGGTGAGACGCGCTGTGTGTGTCACACTTGGCTCTGTTCACCCTGCGCAGAACAGTTCTCACAGTGGGGTGTCTGGCTCAGTAATCTGTCGGTTTTGCCCTACTAAAGTCACATCATTGATTGATGCCAGATCTTGCTCAATTAAAGGTTCATTTTTCTTTTGGCTGTTGGCAAGTGCAACATTGATTATGGGTTATTTGCATGCCCTCCTCCCCACTTTGAATGCGCTGGGAGCTTTTGTCTGCATATCAACTATAGCAGCAGCAACCAGGGCTTGGAATCACCTTTCCCTTCTGGGCCCAAGGATACCAGAAGCGTGTCCAACTGCGGGGAGGGGACTTGCTCAGGTGGACCTTCCCGGCAAGATTAAAGGAGAAAAGGCACTTTCCCCAGTCTCCATCTTACTCCCAGCTTCCCACCTCCAAATTAAGATAAATGATGATATTTGTGACAACATGTGGGTTCATTTACTTGTCCACTCAATTATTCATTAGTCCATGGATTTCTCCATTCAGTAAGTACCTTTGAGTACTGACCAGGGAGAGAATAGGCGAGAAAGAACAGAGGCTATGGAGAGCATGGTGAGACAATCTCCTAAGCATGTGCAGAAGCCCAGGAGTCCCAGCAAGATGTGGAACCACGCCGGCCTTCCCTCCACACCTTTCTCTGTGGCCTTCTGAGGACAGAGATGCCAGCAACCCTGTGCTGTGGAGGGGCTCTCAGTTCCCAATTACTGTCTTCCACATTACCATGGTGTCGCTACAATGCACACGGTCCCCGCCTCCTCAAGGACTTGTGCGTAGCTCTCCACTGACACTGACACTTTACAGAATGACAGGCAGCTGCCCTCCTCTGGGGGCAAGCCTCCTCCCTCCCGTGGGGTGGGGTCTGAATACCAGGCCATCCTCCCGGTTTCTAAAATCTCCTGCCTGTCCTCTTGAGTGGCCCCACAGGTCTTCACCATTACTCAGTGTAACTATTTCCCAGGGCTACTGCACCCAATTACCATGAACACCGTGGCTTAAAATAACATAAATTCAGTACCTTACTGTTGGTTCTGGAGCTAAGAAGTCTCACTAGTCTAAAATCCAGGTCTTAGCAGGGCTGTTTTCCCTGGAAGCTCTAGGAGAGTTCACGTCTTTGCCTTAAGTAGTTTCTACAGGCAGCCAGCATTCCTTGGCTCACAGTCTGCCTCCTCCATCTCTCCTCTCTGATGTCTGCCCTTGTAGTCATGTCTGCTTCTGCTTGTGACCTTCCCGTCTCCATGTGGTGAGGATCACATGACTATTCTAGGCTCCCTTGGACACTCCAGGATCATAACCTCATCTCAAGGTCCTTAACCTGATCACATCAGCAAAGTCCCCTTGCTGGAAAAGTACCCTTCACAGGTTCTGGGACATGGGCATCTTCGCACTGTCCTGAGACCAAGGCAAGGGGAAGCCTTCATCTCCCCAGCTCAGCTCCAACCAGCCTGGTGTGTGTCAAAACGACAGTAACGAGAGCGAGTGTTTAATGAGCGCTTGGCACAAAAATCCCAGGCCTCAGAAGAGCCTTAGATACATTTTCTCATTTAATTCCTCTCTAAGATCTTAGGTAGTAGATGATATGGAGGCACGGGAGGTTAAACAGCTTGCTCAGTATAATCAAACTGGGAAGCCTCAGAAATAGACAGCCCGACTCTGATGAATACCGCTTTCCTGGAAAAGAAGGTCGGCTAGGAAAGTGGGGGGCCAGACAGATAAAGAGCTGTTCCCCAAAGTTGCCAGCAGCGCTTGAAATATCTCATATAAAAGACAGAGCGGAAAACTTCTCAAATGCCTTTGTGGCCAGTGTCAATTAAATCCTATCACTCGAGGAGGCTGTTAATCAGAAATTTCCTGTCTAAAAAAAATAATGTTGCTGAAGTAAGCATGACTTCTCAACAAGTCACAGCGCAACTAACTGTCAGGCTTGTTAGCAGCAGCCTTCCCCGCCCTTCGCTGTGTGCTTTGCTGACGATTCCGCTGCAGAAATGCCTCGAGTGCTTTTCTACCCAGCCTCTCATCTCCTGGTTTACAATCAGCAGTGGTGTCCCTGTGGGTCTTCAGCAGTCCAATTTTCTTTTTGGATGAGAACTAGCAAATCTTTATGAGAGTTCTGTTCCTATAATCCATCCGACTGCTGTGTGCAAGATTGGCCTGAAGATCAGAGTTTAGGAGAATGAAAAGGTCTCACAAGGACTCGCCTTTAAGAGCGCAAGCCCATGGAGAATGCAGGAAATGAAAATAAAACGCGCAGTTTGGATACACAGCCAGTGAGACATAGCTTGCCCATGGTTTGTTGTTATATAATATCTTTAATCCTCAGCTCGTGGGGTCTGGTATCTCTGGTGTGCCTTGGTCAGAAAGGTTGAACCCGAACACTGGATCAGAGTCTTTGAGTTCTGTGGATTGACATTCAGGGCTGTTGTGGGCTCAATAAATATTTGTCCTGTCAGATGGCATTTTGTTGCTCACATGTCTTGTTTAAAAATGTCAGGGATCTCTCTCTTCCTCTCTCTTCTTCTCTCTTCCTCTCTTCTTGGTGTGAACTACAAGGAGATAGACACACATCAATAGTGTGCCTTCTTCCCTAGCAGCTGCGAAGTTGCAGATGAAGACTAATATCCCAGGGTTCTCGCACCCTGGGTTTTGTCAAGAGCAAGTGAAGCACTCCGGCCTTGGCAATATATTTGCCATCACTAGTGTGGCCTGTTTCAGGCTAGAAGCAATTTTTGTTCTGACATGTCTCTGTTATTAAAAAGTTAAGGAAAGGAGAGCGGGGAATAATGCCAAGATTAGATTTTTCAAAGATGAAATTACAAAGTTGATGGCACCGAGCCATCTACTTGGAGAGGTAAGGAAATCCACAGTGACTTTGGGTTATAACAGAAATCTATAGGAAGGGCCAGGAGGAGGGAAAGAAAGAAAGGAAGAAAGAAAGAAAGAAAAAAAGGAAAGAAAGAAAGAAAGAAAGAGAGAAAGAAAGAAAGAAAGAAAGAAAGAAAAAAGAAAAGAAAGAAAGAGAAAGAAAGAAAGAAAGAAAAGAAAGAAAGAAAGAAAGAGCACTTCTGTTTGATGGATATTAGATCAAGATTGCGGGGGATGAAGGTTAATTATCAATTAGCAGGGAGAAGCACTGTGGTAATCTGCTGTAGTCTGGAGTTCAAAGAGTACATGGCATTGATGACCTCACACTTCCATAACTGGATTCCTAAACTGTGAGTGACTGCGGGGGCAGCAGACAGAGGCAGAGTGTCTGTGTAGGGGTGCATGATTCCGGCTGGCCTTTGGATGCTTCCCTCAGGCTGAGGAAGGGGGCGTGGCGAGAAGCAGCAGGGATGTTTCCAGTTGCCCTGGGAACGGGGTAACTGGGAACAGTCACCCTGGGAACTTTCCCAGTAAAGGAGGTCCCATGAGGGTTGGAGAGTATGTTTTACTTCCAGAATGAATGACCTCCCCAGCAAAGATTAGAAATGGTCTTGGGGCCTTTCTAAAATTTTTTTTAAAATTTTATTTTATTTGATTTTGTTTTTTATTAGTATTATTATTTTTAAAATTTATTTTAAAAATAAAAGAATGAAAACATTAACAAACAGACATCCATTTACAAAACAGCATAAGAACAATACAAACAATACAGAGTTACAGACAAAGTGGTAGGAAATTAACAATGGTTGTTGTATTAGATATTGATACCTTCAAAGAAATTTATTTTAAAGAGAATAAAAAAAATAACAAAATAACTGCAACAAAGACAAAACAGCACAAAAAAATAAGAATGATACAGGATTTCAAAACAAAATGATAGGAATTAACAATGGTTGTTGTAGTACATACTGTTATCTTCAAAGAAGTTGCTCAGATTGCCAGATGTAAGAATGCAAGATTGATCAAACAAAGGGAATAAAAAGTAGTAAAAAAAAATTAGAAACGACACAGAGCTTCATGAAACAAGATGGTAGGAATTCAGCAATGGTTCTTATATTGCATATTGTTGTCTTCAAGTTAGTTGTTCAGATTACCATATCTATGCTTACAAAATTGGTCAAGAAAAAAAAAATTAAGCATTAACTGTTGTGGTCCCAGGGCCTTTGAAATTCAGGGAGTGATAATCGTCCTGGCTTCAGTGATGAACCACTTTGCACGTAACACAGGACTTGATGTGGTCCTCCCTGTCCCCACAGGGGAAAGGTGAATCACGGTCCCTATTCTTTAGCAAAATCAGTGTCTGAGCAGGGCAGGGTGCCGAATGAATTGAGTACTGTTGCATTTCCTTTGTTTTATATTGCTGATCATTTCTCCACCTGGCCCCTTGTCAGGATTGCTGTTCCTGGGGTAGAAGAAAAGCCACAGCTTTGGCCCTGAGGCCTAGGACCAAAGGTGTAAGGAAGGTTCTGGGTTTCCCTGCTGCTCGCTGACAAGGATCCTCATCTGTGCTCCGAGATTTGCCCTTCCAGCTAATGCCAGCCCTACTCTCCCTTGTGTTCACACACTTGGACCAGAGTATGGAAACTGTCAGCAGTTAAGGACATTTACTACTCATTCGCACATTCAGTGGAAGTCCTATTCTGGACCAGGAGCAGGGAATCCAGTGATACTTACCCACATGAACCTATAAACTAGTCTTATCCATAATTTGAAATGCACAATTATGTAATCAAATAGTTAATAATTATTGATAGTAATTTTCTATTAAACAAATACTACTATCAGAACGAAATGTAATGACACACAGGGAAACTTCCAAGGGAGCAGAATGTTGTGTTAAGGAAGCATTTGTCTGAGGGGAGCTGAGTATCAGGAAGAGGGCAGCAGGGCACTGTCCCTGCCCCAGGCTGCTCCTCTTCTCCACGCCACTCTGGCCCTCGAGGAGCAGCCCTGGGCTCTGTCCCATCTGACTTTGGGAGAGTTTGGCCAACTGGAGACAGCAGCAGGAGCTCAGTGGGCAGAAGGCAGAGTGGGGCTGTGTGTAGCCGGCCCCTTCTTGCTGGGCTGCAGTTTGGCAGGGTTGTACTGCTATAGTGGAGGCAGAGATGCTGTCAGCGGACCTCTCTCTACAGCCGCAGACCCCTCCCCTTGCCTCTTCAGGCCCAGGGGCAGCATTACTTCCAACCCTTCCACCTCCCCAGCTCTTGTTGGTGTCCTTTAACCCTGAGGTTGGGCCCTTCAGTAAGCCCCCTTTGTCAGCCTTGGAGTATGCTGTCTCCTTGCAGGAGGCCTGGCCAGTACTGACGTCTTCCCCGAAGAAGCGACATTTTTTTCTTTTACTGGAGATTGAACCCAATGCCTTCATACTGAGCTACATCCCTAGCCCTTTGTTATTTTTAACTTTGAGACAGGATCTCACTAGATTGCTATGTTGTCTAGGCTGAACTTGAACTTGCAAGCCTCCTGCCTCAGCCTCCCAAGGTGCTGGGATTGCAGGTGTGCGCCACCAGGCCCAGGCAAGAATGACTTTTGATTGGGTATTAAGAGGAGTGGGGTGTGGGGAGGAGAATGTACCAAGATGACTGTTGGCTCGCGTGAACGGGACCCATTTGAGAAACTGTATGTGGCTGAGCACAGAGAACAAGGGGAAGACTTGGTAAAGATGAATCTGGGGAGGTAGATCCTGCTGGATGCTACGGGTTAGGGGAAGGGTCTGGATCTGGACTCTAACAGCAATACTAATTTTAAGGTGGTAACTGTAAGGCTGGAGAGTGCACTTTTATTCACTCAGTGTAAAAGAGTCTGTGGGGAAGCCTGTTTAACAGATTGCTACTGCTGACCAGGTGAAAGAAGACAGTGGTTTGGAGAGCAATGGCAGGAAGGAAATGGCTAGACTTAAGAATTCTTTAGAAAGCAAAATCAGTACAACGTGGATGGAGCAGATAGAGTAAGCGAGAAAGAGGTGTTGTGGATGGCTCCACATTAATCCTGGCCAGTGCAGTGAGTGACATGATTATCCCACTCAAGAACTTGAGGTTCCCTGATCAGGACCAGTGTGGGGCAGGGCTGTGAAATCAGCCACCTTCAGATAGCCAAGGGCGTCTCCAAAGTGTGAAGTATTACTGAGCGTGTCAGTGAGGAGAGGATTGGAAGCTGTCCACGGGATCTAACATTTTGGGGTTACTGACTGTCTCTGTGGATCGTTTTGGTTGATTGAAGAGCCGACTGAATGGGCTAAGGACCAAGTGGGAGGTGAGCAAATATAGCCAGTGGGTCCAGACAACTCTCCTGAGAAGTTTGACTTTGACCTGCAGGACAGAAATAGGCTGTTAGGTGGAGGGGAAGGATGGAGTGAGTGTGTTTTCATTTGTAATGAGAGAGCACTTATCGGGGTGAGTGTGAGTGCATGTGAGTATGTGTGTGTGCATGCACAAGCGTGTGAGCTTGCATGCTCATCTGCCATTTTGAGAAAAGCCTAAATCAGTGGTGGCGAACCTATGGCACACGTACCGCAGCTGTTTGTTATCATTGAAAGCTCTAAAAGGTTTGCCACTGCTGGCCTAGATGATTTGAAATGATCTAGTATTAAGTGGAAAGTTCAAATCAACAAGAGCAGAAGGAGCCAGCGCCCAGCATTGTGGGTGGGACGTGAGCCTCCACTGAAGAGAGCAGAGGAAGCTGCAGCCTTCAGCGTGACTTCCAGCTTCCCTCCTGCACCCCACCTGGTCTTTAGAAAGAGCAGATGAGGAGAGCAAACCCAAGGATGTTCTTCAAATGTTACTCTGACATTTATAGTTGCAGATGAAAATAGAAAGTCTGTGAATGTGGCTTTGCAGATGAATTGAAGATGAATCAATCACTCAGGAATCTTGTGCTTTGCAGAAAAGCGGACCTGTGAAGACTTTCTTTGCTGAGACATGAATGTGTGGATGGGTGATTTAAGTACTTCAGGACCTCAAGTTGAGAGGTAAGGAACTGGGTTAAGAAGGCAGGCTCACTTGTATCCCATGCGAGGTTTCTAATCATGCGTGCTACCTTACTGAGGGCAAGTGCTGTATATTATTACTAGGAAGAACCTAACTCCCCTGTCCTCATGATTCTGTAAGAATGTGCTAGACTTTCTAGGAGCATCAGCTCTGGAGTGACAGCTCCTGTCCTTGCTGATGCTAGGTAAGATGTTAGGAAGCCGCCTGGCTGCAGGTCAGTGCCTCTGTCTCTGGTCTGTTTTTTTTTTTTTTTTTTTTTTTTT
>NW_004955466.1:4131930-4136066 GCF_000276665.1 Chinchilla lanigera | reverse complement strand
TTTCTCCTGCATCTAGTTGGCTTTGATCCTGGAAGGGAAAATGGGGTGACTCACTGCCTTCCTCAGACCAACCCAGGCTCCAGGTCGGTGCTTGTTAGTGGCAGGCATGAGGTCTGAGTTTTCCTATGCCGTGCCATTTCCCCTCAAGACAGCCCGTGAGGCAGGTGTTTCTAACCTCCATTTACTAAAATCTTTTAACCCTTGCAGCCGCATGTACTGCTAACTTTAATTTAGAGGTGAAGAGACTGAGGCTTAGAGAAATTAAATAAAGTCACTCTGCTAATAAGTGACAGTGCTGACTGTGAGCCCAGTGTCTTATCAATGACAAACAAAGCCCAGGCCCCTTCTCTCTCTTTTATTTTATTTATTTATTTTTATTTTAAAGAGGATAAAAATTTAAAAAAAAATTAAAAATGATACAGAATTTCAAAACAAGATGATAGGAAATCAACAAAGGTTGTTATATTGCATATTGTTATCGTCAAAGTAGTTCAGATTACCAGATATAAGCATGCAAAACTGGTCAAAAACATTTAAGAAAAAAAAATGAAGCATTAACTGTTCTTTTCAATAAGCCAACAGGAATTAGTACAATTATCTTAGGCCCCGTCTGTCTTTTACACTGCAGCTACATCTTCAAGTCTGCTCAAGGGCCGGTGCGGGGTCTGGAAGAGCTGGAGGGTGTGATCCAAGTGAGCCGCCCATTCCCTGCTGCAATGCTCCCCGCTCCCTCTTCCAAGCCTTTCACGCACGGACTCAAACTCAGGTGACTCGAGCACAGGGCCCAGGATAGGACAGTGCAGTCCTCATTCTGCTCACTCAGAAGTGTGTTAAGACCCCTACCTCTGTATTTATTCCACCCCTGGTTTGTAGGTCAGCGCCTCTGTCTCTGGAGTGAGACTAACCTGGAGCCTTCTTTGTACAACACGTAGTTATAGGTTGTGGGAGGCCACAAGTGGAGTGGAAGACGCAGTGGCTATTTTTGCTGAGCTGGCTTTTGGGATGTTGTACACATTAGGGATAGATATATTTCCCTGGCTGCAAAAATCCTGCACAAGTTTTACTCTTTTGCTGACAAAAACCTTCTTCATGATTGGAGAGTGGGAGGCAGGCTCGAATTTTCGGCTCAGTAGAGGTTATCTCCCCTGACCCCCGCATCCCCTGATTGTCCTTTCTCTCTTTTTCCAGTTGTTGCTGAGCCCTGGAGAAGGATTCAGGCTCAGTACATTGGGAGCTCAGGCAGATTTGGATCTTGTTTGCCTCAGGACCACTGAGATTTTGATTAATTAAGGCTTTATTCCTTTTTCCTGCTTCAATCTCCCTTCTAATTTTCCAATTTGAACTTACTTGAATTTACCAGATTGTACAGCCCTGCTTCAGGTAACCTGTTTGTTTGTGAAATAAAGAAGTCCTCATAATATGTAAGTGATGCTGCAAATCATGCTGTCCTAGCACCATTTCCCCCTTCCTAACCCAATTCCTTTGTGTGTCCCCCTCCTCCTCCACCTGCACCCCTGCAGTTCCGAGGCTGTGGAGTGGCCACAGAGGTGGGGGACTCTGGAAGCAAATGTGACCCATCCACATCCACTGCTTCTTGAGCATTCCGTGTCAGGAACTGTGCAGGGTTGTTATATTTGTTACCCCACTCTCTTTCCCAGCACGGTTAGGGTTGGACGTTATTAACAGTCTAGCTTTCATCCAGGGACTGAGTAACATGCAGAACTCCTGGCAGGTAGGGCTCTTATCTTGGCTTGCAGAACTTGAGATCCAAAGAGCCCTATACCTCCCAGGAAATTGTCTCCTATGCATATCAAGGATAATGGGGCTGGAGGGTAAAGGGACACAAAGGAGGAGAAGGTTTAAGTTACCTTAATGGTGTGGCCTCAGGAGACCCAGTACAGTATCCTGGGTAGTGGAAAGGTCAAGAGACCTGGGTTCCAGTGCTACTCCAGGTTCTTAGAACTATGAAACTTCAGGCAAGGCACTCAACCTTATGTACCTTATTCCTCACATATCAAAGTATAATAATGATCATAACTGTTATTATTTCCAAATAATCTTCCTGCTTAATTTACTTCTTATGTTGTGTTCCTTGTTTCTGAAATATATATTAGGGTTCAGCACTTGAGAAGTGCCACCAAAATGGTAAATATTATTTATAATTCATTCATTCATTCATTCAACAAATATTTATTGAGTGGTCTACTCAGTTATTTTATTGATTTTGCCCTGTAGGCACAATGCCCAGGGCTTTGGAGCTTGTCAAGTACCTATGAGATTGTCTGAAACTTTAAATTAACTCCAAGACAGGAAGCAAGCTTTAATAAATATTTAATTGTGTGTCTGCTAAAGTAACATTATACCAACCAGTCAAGTGTTGACAGTTTAACTCTTTTATAATGTATATATAAATAATAAATATAATAGAGTTTACACATCAAGAACAAAGTGAAGAACTTAACAGGTGAATAGATACTTTTCCAAAAGATAAAACAGTGGCTGTCATATAAGTATACAAAATGAATGTACATCAAATGTTTTATTTATCTTATCAATTAATGAGGAAATCAGTAAGAACTTGCAACTAGTTCAAAGGAGAATCAAAGACTGGAGACATATGTAGGTCACTCCATGAATTTTACAAAACTGGCTTTTTCCACAATAGGGGGTAGGAATCAATTATTCCTCCACCAGCCAGAATTTGTTTGGATGTTCATAGACAAGTTTTATTTTCAGGGTTATCATTTTATTTTTAAAACTTACACAGTTGTAAGATTTTGTTTAAATCCCACAGAATCAGATATGCAAAGTGGTATCATCTAGCCAACACATAGCTTCCAAAAAACAGTATCCAGTAATCTTTTTGGTACAGTACAGAGTCATTCACAGTTTTCCTCTGTCCCTCCTCTCGCCTTGTGATTATACAATTTCAGAAAGAGATAATGATCAGTAACAAAATAAGACTTATTTTAACTAGGTGTGGCCCAACTGCTTACAGAATAGCCTTAGTGTCTTACTAAGCTTGCAAATCTTTGGTCACATCGGATTGAGCAACTACTGATGCCACAAAGTTAACCTTGGGAGTTTTCTTTTTTTATTATTTTAAAGAGAGTAGTTAAAAAAAGGACAAAGGCAAAATACCAACATCACAGACATCAGCAAAACAATGCAAGAACATTAAAAATGATACAGGGTTTCAAAACAAAGTGATAAGAATTAACAGTGGTTGTTATATTACCTATTGTTATCCTCAACTAAGTTGCTCAGATTACCAGATGTAAGAATGCAAAGTTGCTCAGTTAAAGAGAATAAAAAAAAAAAATCATTAAATAAAACATTAGAGACAATACAGAGTTTCACTAGATGAAATGATAGGAATTCACCAATAGCTGTTCTATTGCATATTACTATCTTCAAATCAGTTGCTCAGATTACCAGATCTGAGCATGCAAAATTGGTCAAAATATAAAAAATTTTAAGCGTTAACTGTTCCTTTCAATAAATCACCAGACATCAGCAGTACAGTTATCCCAGCTATCCTTCTATAAACACACACATATATATTTTTTTGCCTTCCTTTTTTATTCCTTTTTCTTCTTTCCCTCATCCTAGTTGTTCCTTCCTTTGAGCAATTTCTTTAACCTTGGGAGTTTTCAAAAGGCATCTTAGATGGATTTCAGTGCCTTTTCTATTTACCATTTTAAGAGTAGGAAATCAATCCCAAGAAACTCCCAACCGAACATCGCCTGCAGTACCTATGAATTTAGGGGAATTCCTCTCCCCTTAAGGTCTCCGAATCCCAAAGGTCCTGTTCTGAGAGGACACAAACTTCTTACTGGAAAGACTGAAATCTTGTCAGCTAGGAACAGGCTTGCTTTGCTAGGAGGGCTTTGTAGGTACTGATTCCATTAATACGGCCGACTCCTTCTCTCAAAGCAAAGTGGTGGCATAGCTGATTGAATGACCACCATTCTCAGATATGACGCTTCAGATCAGACCTTAATTGTATAATCAAGTTGCCTAATTATATCCTGTGAAAGCAGGACCAATTCTTACCAAATTCTGCAAGTAACTATCTTGCCATGAAAAGTACGGAGACCCTTTAAGAATTTCTGGATTTGGAGGACTCAGAACCA
>NW_004955466.1:4060499-4131793 GCF_000276665.1 Chinchilla lanigera | reverse complement strand
AAAAAACAAAAATCTTTCATTTCAGTTCACAAAGGCAGAGTTTACTAAGTTTCTGTGGGTTTTAGAAATGCAGGAAAAAAGAGACATGGATTTCTTTATAGATCCAGAAAATAGAACGTTAAAATGAGATGAAGAGCGTTCCAGACAACCACCACACCGTTCTGTCATCAGTTCAGTCTGTCTTGTAACATATTCTTGTACTTGCGGGTTTTAGCTTAGCAGTCTCCACCAAGAAGAGTGTGGCAATCTCAGCTCAGCCACAGGAGTCGTCTGAGAGCTAAGCAATGTCACTCTGAAAACTACAAGTCTATTCTGTGAAAGTCAGTAGTTTGAAGTACAGGTTACCAAAATGCTTAGGCCCAGAAGTATTCCAAATTTCAGAATTTGGAATATTTGCTATAAGAGATAATGTATTACACAATGAGATATTGTGGGGGATGGACTCCAAACCTAAGCATGACATTCATTTATGTGTTACATATGCCTTATGCATAGAGCCTGAAGGCAGTTCTGTACCATATTTTCAGCGCTTTTTTTTTCTTTTATGGTGCTGGGGATTGAACTCAAGGACTTGTGCATGCCTGGCAAGTGTTCTACTATTGAACTACATTCGCAGCCTCTCTGCGTGTTAACCATGACTTTAAGCTTAAGGTCAAGTAAGGAATCTTCACTTGGGTCATCAAGTCAACACCCAAAAAGTTTGGAGCATATTGGATTCTGGGTGTTTGAATTGGGGTTTTTAATCTATATCTGGTAGGGTTCTTTTCTATGAGGCTGTGACTGCTTCTTTATTTAAGATATAAATTCTGCCCTGCACTTCCTTGTTTCAGAGATGCATTAGAATAAAACAAAAGCAATCTGTGGGTAACAAAGTCATCTAGTTGTAATTAATTTATGACTCAGACTTTTGAAATGTAAAAGGTCTGATGGCAAACAAAACAATGATACAGTCATTCAAAACTGTATGCGAAACATCTCTAAGGACCTCAGTCAAACATTTTCAAAGAAGTTAGTGAATTCTGCATTGGGCTTTTGAAAATATATGCATATAATTTTTATAAAGGGAAAAATTTTAAGGTAGAACATAATAATCCTGAGATATAATATACACAATATACCCAGAAAAAAACCCAAGAATATCAAGTAAAGAAAGTTAATAAGTCTGGATCTTATTTTGTATTTTCAAACAAGTCCATGGGTAAATCTGATATGCATTCCCAAATGAGAACCAGTAGCCTTGGAGCTTCCAGCTTCAAATGAAAGCAGCAAGGTTTTGGCTAAGTAAGCACTTCAAGTAATAATTGAATTTATGACTGATAACACCATACTGCTATTGTTAATATCATCAGGCAAAACATCACCAGGATACTAATAAATACAGGGAAACTTGAAAGGAGTGGTGGCTTACAAGTTTTGATCAGTGCTTCCCCTGAGGTGAAAACATATTATAGAAAGTAAGAGCACTGACAATCCCCAGGGACCTCCCACAAAACATACAATTTCTGAGGTATTTATCTCACTTACAGAAATTCAACTCAGGGCAGGCTGTGTCTCTTCTGAAGCTCTTCCCATGAAATTCTTTACATAAATTACATATTAAACAAACAGAATTATTTCTGATACTTCTCTTTTTACAACATAAAAGAACACAAAAGCTTTCTGGTATTTTTTTCCTAAATGCTTTCTGGGAAATCCCAAAGATGGTTTTAAAATATATATCCTGAAATATATATCCTGTAAAATACATCCTGAAAGTTTTCTTCTATTTTTTTTTATGTATTTAGGATCCTAGTTTTGGAAGGCAATATTAAAAAAAAAAAACTTGTAGAGGAATTTGAACACTTGGTTAGAATTGGCTCTTGGATGCCTGAGAGATAATGTTTGATTACTTATTTAATCAGAGAGACAGTAAAATATCTCAAAATGCACATTGATGGCAATACAATTGGACAGAACCTCACATCTTTCATAAACGATGAAAATGTACTTTCCCCCCCCCTTAAATAATCAAGGACATAATAAAATCAACACAAAACACAGAAAAGTAATGTAAGACAGACTCCTTTCTCTCTAGACAGAAAAAATTCTTTAATTCCACAACGTAAGTATTTTTTACGGAAACTAAAGAATAATCATTTCCATTGTAAACAAAGGCATTCATCAGTAAGCAGGGAAGAAAACCCATCAAAATAAAGTGAACTTTGCTAAGATTTCTACACATTCCATCACTTCCTTTGATTGAGATATTACCAACGAAGGTAAGTAGCATTCACATTCCAAGTTGTGCTTTTCATTTTGCACAATCATATTCTGGAAAAAAATTAGTACTTTATTTTAGGGTAGATCTCAGGGGTTTGTTATGGTGTATAGCTAGATGTCCCCCAAGAGGCTCATGTGCTCATAGGTGGGGTTTTAGGAAAGTGATTCGATTATCGGGGTTTATAGCTGACTTGATGTCGGGGCGGGGGGTGAGGTCTGGTCAGAGGAGGCGGGTCAGTAGGGGCGTGGCTTGGAAGGGGAAGTATCCTTCCTTGGCTCCACCCTTTCTTCTGTGCTTCCTTGCTGCCTGCCGTGAGCAGCGCTCCTTTGCTATGCCCTTGTACCTTGGAGCCTGCCAGCTACTGACTGAAGCATGCACCAAAATAAACCTCTTCTTCCTTATTGCATCATATTGATGAGGAAAGTGACTAAAACAGGGCCCGCAAGATCCAAACAAATTTCTAAGAATTCCTCAATGCTCTTTATATAATTGTGGAATTTGCTTATCAATACTCTCTTCAGGTTAAATGATAAACTAGAATTTAAAAAGTCTCAGTTCTACTTTCTAATGATACTGATAGTTACAACCCACATACACTGACATTGTATGGGGTCCTTAGCAAGTCCTAAATGTGAGAAATCATTTAGAGACCCAAAAAAGTGAGGTCCACTGCTGTAGGATAAAACTACTCTTTTTCCTTGAAAAATCAAAGTACACATGCACTGGGAGTTTTAGTCACTGCTGCTCTAACGTGCAGCCACACATACTCAGATTAGTTATAACTTCAAAGAAGTAGCTAATTTACTCATTTTGAAAAGTGTTTTTTGTGAGGATGGATAATGGAGAACTTTCTGCCATATACTAGTATTGTAGCAGGCTAGAAAAACTCATGAATTCGAATTTCTACAGTTATATGCACCTTTTTTACATGCTCTTAAAGTGGCAAAGGTGAACATGTTCATTAACATTGCCTCTAGATATAGCCCCTTTAGAGTATATATTGTAAGTTGTAGTACTCTATCTTAGAAATTATCCAATAAATGAATATCTATTAACTCAACCAGTTCATAGTGTCAAACTAGATAAAGATTCTGTGCCTTCTCCCCCCACCCCCAATCTTATACAAGCACTCTTTTTTATTTTATTTTAATTTTTTTTTGTACCAGGAATCGAACTCATGACCTCAGGCTTGCTAGGCAAGCGCTTGTGCCGCTGAGCTATATCCCCAGTGCCGTATGCAAGCACTCTTACCATTGAGCTACAACCCCACACATACATAAGGATCTTGAACATTATCTTCAAGCTGCCATGCCCTAAGGCATAACTACTTATGGGCTAGAGGTATAGCTCAGAGGCTGAACAGTTGCCTAGCACGTATGAAACCCTGGGTTCAATACTCAGCCACATACATAAAAAACTCTATTTGAAATAAGTTGTGAAAGTCACCATTCAATTTTGTAGAACACATATTTACATTATGTAAATATAGTTTACTTGACCATTAACTTGATAATTATAGGAAAAAGCAAGCTAAGTAAAATAAAATATGTGCTTCTATTATACTCAACACAGATAAGTCAGAGAAGATATAGCTCTTTTTTAAAACCAAACATTAAGCTGGTCTTATTTGTCAAAAATTGACCTTAATTATGTTAATTTGGATTCTTAAAGTACTTCTAAATTAAGTTTGTGAAAGAATGTTTTTGGTGTAGTATTAAAAAGCCAGTCTCATTTTGTAAAAATGTGGGGATATTTGGTATACATAAACACTTTTTTTATCTCTTTAAGTCAATCAGACTAGAACTTCCTTAAGATGCCTTCTAATTTATTAATATTATCTTAAGATAGGAAAACATTTCACATTCACTTAAGAAGTAATAGCCTGAATTACAGACACAGAGAGAGTTCAGAGTTTCAATTTGAGCAGCTCAGACTCAGGTTCAGAGACATAATAGGCCCCAAACACACTGGTCCAGGTATCAAAGAGCTGTTCTCTTTCTTGGTGGGCACACAATTCTTTGGGCTCAAACTAGATAAATTGACAAACAAATAAGACTTACCAACCAGTCTGTCTCATCTCTTCACTGAACAGAAAATAGATTTATATAATTTATTAACCTATTTACAGAGATCATTAAATGATCAGACCATAAACCAAATTCCAATCATTGCTGCCACACTGGGGGAATAGCTTCTCAGCCACAAAAGAAAACAAATGATACAAAGCAAAACTCAAAACTGGTAGGCTGAGGGGAGCTAGAGCAACAGAGTCAACAAAGTTCTCAAGTACTTCAGATTCATCTCTCTCTCTCTCTTTTTTTTTTTTGTACCAGGAATCGAACTCAGGACCTTGTGTTTGCCAGGCAGGCACTTATGCCACTAAGCTATATCCTCAGACCAGATTCATATCTGAAAGTCAAGAATTTACAAAGCTGGGCTTGCGGTGCCCTTCTCTTGCTTCGTGCAGTTCCTTTGCTTGTCAGGTGAATCCACTGGGCACAGGAGTAGACAATCTTGAAATAAAAAACAACGACGTTTTTTGGAGACAGGTCTCGCTATGTAGTTCAGGCTGGCTTTGAATTTGTCATGACCCTCCTGCCTCAGCCTCCTGAGTGCTGGGATTGCAGGCACACACCACCATGCCTGGCTAACAATGGCATGACTCTCATACAAATATAAAATGAGTGCATGTTAATAATTTCATTTAATCCAATTTAAAAAATGAATTAGAATTTTACAACAGGTTCAAAAGAGATTTTAGAGAACAGAGGCAGATACAGACATACAGGGAGGAAAAGTATGGTTTCTTCTCTCCATACCAATGTCATTGGCTGCGTTCCTGTAAGAAAAGATAGACTGACAAGAGGACAACAAGCATGTTTATTTAATTTAAGTTTTTTGTGTGTGTGACACAGAGGCCTTCATAAGCAAATAAAGACCTGAAAAAGTAGATAAACCTGAGTGTTTTAATGGCAGGTTTGATGTTAGGGTGGAAGCTGCAGAAGGATGTGATACGACAAAGGGTGTAGGTGAAAGCGGGGGAACTTAGCACGACGAGTTTGTTCAGACTCCTGTGTCCCTTTATCTTCAGAGAGTGGGATGCAACTTCCTCCGGATGTAGGGAGGACCCCTCTCACAGGAGAGTTTTCTGATCTGCTTCAGAGGAGGAGAGCTGAAGGTCAAAGAGCTCTCAAATTCCTCCAGCTTAAAGATTCAGTGTGCCAAAGTGCCATATTTTGGAGTAGTATGCTGTGAACACTGCCAGGCTCCCATGAATGTAAAAATAAATGTAAACCATTTTTTTCTATACTGAGTGGAGGAAGGGAAATCAATTGTCTCGTCACCTGACAAAGCGTATTTTCCTGTTTATGTCCCAGAATGACCTGCATTGTCACCCCAAGTGCTGTGATTACAGGCATGTGTCATTAACACTCTACAATTCACAGAATTGTAAAATAGCTCAGACAATAAAAAGTACAAACCTCATAGATCAGAAGACCTGCAAGGTTGTGCTTATAGATTTCTACTGAAGATACACTGTGATCTCTTTTTTTGGTCAATTTCAAAGTCTTTCATAAGAATAAATCAAATGTGTAAAAATGATAAAAATCTCATTAATATTTTCAGAAATTGTATAGCTGAATAATTATATTAAGTGTGGGCTATTGGTGTACTTTATGATGAAGGAGTTAATGTGGAATGGATTAGGGTTCTGGAAGTGGGAGTGTAGAGTATCCGTGAAGATCTGGCTGTTCGGCAGTTACTAGGGCTCTGTCTGTGTGTGTGTGTTTGTGTGTGTGTGTGTGTGTGTGCGTGTGTATGTGTGTGTGTGTGTAGGGGCATTGAGAAGAGTGACTTGGGCCCATGGAAGTTCATGGAACTTCCATTCCAGCATGATATATGAAAACCAAGTCAATAAACAAAATGAAATGATTTTTAGATATGAACATGTAATCAAGAAAAATAAATTGAGTTCAGTGAAAGAATATAGTGCAGAGCAAATGTGACTAAATAAAGTGATCTGGATGATGTTGTTGGCTGCTGTCTTAATAACCACAACTCCCCCCCCCCTTTTTTTTTTTTTTTGCGGGTACTGGGAATCGAGCTCAGGACCTCACACTTGCCAGGCAGGCACTGCACCACTGAGCTATATCCCCGACCCCTCCACCTCTTTTTGAGATCAGCTCTAATCTGTTTTTCAGTCTCAGGCTGTAGTCCAAGCCAGTTGTGGTAATTCTATTCCCCATTTTCTTCTCCTTCTCCAATAAAATCACTCTTTCTGGCACTACTATCTCTCCGTTGGATTATTGGCTGCCACTGGTGCTATCCTCTTTAAATATTTTTCTTTTAAATAACAACCTATTGTACATTGCAAAAACACATAACACACAACAAAAGTGTACAAAACAAAAAAAAAAAACAAAGACTAGCTTTTAATACAGTGATCTACCTATTACCATCACCGAGGTAATAAAATGTTCTGAGCACCCCTTCACACTTCTTTGCCTGAGTGTTGCCATGTCTTTCCTTCTAGAGGTCATCAGTATCTGATGTGTATTTCCACCAACTTTTCTTCAGTTGTTTGATAGTTATGTTCCTAATTTTATCATAAGTTGCTACTGCATTCAATAGTATATTTTTGAGGTTCATTCACGTTGCTGAAAAAACTATAATACGCTAATTGCTATGTAGCAATGTTTTCAACACTTTTTGGTCTTAATATCTCTTCGCTGTATAAAAATTATTGAGGACTTCCAAAATGCCTTTTGCTTATATGGGTTCTATCTATTAATGTTTACTACATTATAAACTCAAATGGAAATTTTTTAAAAGTTTAAATTTATTAGGAATAGCAAAAATAATTCAAAAAGGTATTAGATATGGCAAGCATAGCATTATCATATGAACATAATTCCACTACTAGGTATGCATACAAAAGAATTGAAAGCAGAGAGTCCAACAGGTACAATGCATGCACATTATTTTTTAACAATAGCTAAAATATAAGGACAACCTAAATCTCCACAAACTAATACCATTGCCATCAAAGTATAATATATACATGCAATAAAATACTATTCAACCATAAAAGAAATGATAAGATTGGCATTATTTCACAAGCCTTTGATGTCTGGTTTAAAAGAAGACTGTTCTGCATTCAGTGTTATGTAATATGCTGGTTTGTTTGAAGAATCTGAAGAAAATCTGATCTCACACAAATGGTTGGAAAAAAGAGTAGTGGAATTGCTTTTCAGGTAACTGTATAGTTTCTTCTTGGATATTGCATTGGAATTTGATAAACAGCTGTTTCTTTTTATTGTTCCTATTAGTTATACAGAATAATCACTAGTCATTTCAACCTCCCCTTACTCCCCCTTGCCTTTCCTGTCCTCCTCCTTCCTTTGCTATTCATTTTTTCTGCTATATCCTTTCTACTTTCATGTCATTTCTCATTTTCTCTCTATATTACACATATGAAACATACTGTGCTATTTCTCTATCTAAGTCTGGCTCTTTTTGGTTAATATAACTATCTCCATCTCCATCAATTTTCCTGTAAATGAGATGATTTTCTTCCTCTAGATGGCTGAATGATACTCTACTATGTGTATGTATATATCATATTTTCTTTACGCATTTGTCAGTACCTGGGCATCTAGGCTACTTCCACGAATTTTTTGAATTATCGTGAATTGCTCTGCAATAAACATGGGCAGGCAGGTGACAAAATGCAGGTTCTTAGTTGTTTTTTCTTTTTTTAGTGTGGAATCTGAAGCCATGCCCTGTGGCTCACTTCAGTCCTTGAGTGCATCTTTTTACCTGTGCATGACTTTATAACGCCATGCTTTGGTCATAAAGAAAAAATGGTCCATTGGGTTACACAGACTCTCTAAATGTCAACACATTTCATTATATAACATCAAGAACCACCACGGTAAACATGACCATCAATCTCATCCAAAGATTCCTTATGTTTTGGGAAATGCATAGTGGTGGGTTCAAGTTTTAAAGTTTCTAGTTTTTGCTTGAAAGCTCAGATTTTATCATTGGCAACATACACTGTCATTTTTCTCAGGCTCACTTTGTTAATGTTTGAGGAAATCTGCCAAATTCCTGAGCTTGAGTAACCGTTGCTGATATGTCAGCTTTTGTTCAAATAAAAAGTGATGTTTAATGAAAAAAATGAAAGCTAACGAGTTAAATATCTGCACACACTTTTTTTCAAGGCAGCTATTGTACTATGGCATGCAGCAAAAGTGTTTTGTGCATACTTCCATTTTGTCACTCAGAATGTTAAAAAGTACAACCTCTTGGAAAGCAGATTTGGTAATACTTAACAAAATAACATACTCACTTTTGAATCAGCAGCTCTCCTTCTAGGAACTTACCCAGAAGCCATATCTCCAACAAATACCACCATAATGCATATGTATAAGTTTATTTATTACAGCATTATTTACAATTGTGGAATATTGGAAACAACCTAAATGCCTTTATACAGAAGAATGGATAATGAACTGTGGCATATCTACAAATGGAGTACTAGAGAGCTGTATAAAGGAATGAAGAAGCTGGGCATGTAACCCTAGCACTTTGGGAGGCACTCATGCAGGAAGGTTGCTAGTTTGAGCCCAAGGCAACTTCAATCACTCAAGTAACTTAGTGATTTAGAGATCCTCTCTCAAAATAAAACCTAAGGAACTAAACCCATAGTTCTTTCTGAAAACTCTAGATTCAATCCTCAGTGCTAGGAAAAAATGAAAAAGATGTACAAAAACTGATTTGGAGTGATTGCCAAGATATATTGTTAAGAGAAAAAAAGCAAAGGGACAAAAAGATAGTATAGTGTATCAGGGACCCCAGCAAAGACCCCGATCTCCTGTTTTGGTGCTATGATGCAAGGCTGCAAAGAAAAACTCAGAGACAAGATAAAAGTGAAATGGGGAACTGGGATGGTCAGTACTTGAGACAGCAAACACCCTGAAACAGCCAGATCCATCGTATTTATTGGTTGTACAATCCACAGAACAGGGTGATGTGGCCACATGTGGCTGCTGGAGATAAGACACTGATGCAGGTAGGGCTTGTAAAGGAGGGAACAAAACATTCTTGCACCAAGAACAGAACAGACCAGGAATAGGTCACTGTTAATGAGTAATTCATTTTTCAAGTAAAATAAACTACAATTCTGGGAAAAGAATTTGGGAAGGGTTACTTGTCCTCAGCTGTCTTGTTACCTCATATCAGAGTCCTGACCTTCACAGACCATATCTCTGGTCTCTGCTGTGGCCATTGGTGGGGAAACTGCTAATTCGCACAGCATCTGCAGTGCTCCTGTGAGTCTCATGGGCTTTGGCTTGACTCACTACTTAAAACAAGCTGGTTATGGGGTTAACTCTTTACAGAAGGCATTGCTTACAGCCTGCTCTGGGCATAATCAGCAGGGTGGTCTCCCACAATAGTGTGCTATAGCTGTAGTGTGCTATAGCTGTAGTATGCTATAAGAAAGAAAGGATATAAAACACACAGAGATCTGCTTATTTCTGCACAAAAGTTCAGGAAGCATTGATGAGATTGACTTCCTGAAGGGGTGAGTATGAAGAGGTGGGAACAGGCCTGTGGTGATAGGAAAAGCCAGTGATAGTCTGAGTACACCTTTTGTATAGCCTCGACTCTGAAATTCAGCATATGCTACACAAACACCCAAAAACATAAACATAATTAAAAGCAACTTGGATGTAGACAGAACCAAAACTGGGATGCAAACATAACTGTTTAAAAAAGAAAAACGCTAAAGAGGAGGGGAAGAAAAGTACTGACCTAAGTCACTTTGTACAGCAGTTATTTTGACTGGATTCTATAAGATTAAAGACAAGAGAATCCCCAAAAGAAAACCAAAAGACCAGACAATGCACCCAGACAGTGTTCTGTAATTAGAAAGTCCATTTCTCACAGGGCATGAGTGAACAAATCTGTAGCTTCTTTATGTTTACACAGGGACTGAATAACTAAATATGGATGAGGAGAATCAATTTCACTGTTGGAGAAAGGAGCTACAGATACGAAGCTCTTAGGAGCTTAGGAGACTAAGTCTGTCCTGTTGGATTGGAACCAGGGGTGTTGGTATGCTCTGTCCATTGACAGGGCCCCAACTAGCAATGAACACACCCAGTTTTCAGGTCTTGGTTTCTCCAATAAAAGGAGCCAGCACTCTAGGGGGAAAATGGTAGGCTCCAGGGCTTGGACATAGAAAATACAAAGTGAGCTTGGTAATTATGCAATACTAGAAACTCAGGAGGTACTTGTAAAAAAGACACAAGAACCTATCTGAAGAGGCAACTAATGGCCAGATCTGGGATAACTTGAATAACAAAATAAGGCAGACTTGGGTCATAACCTATAGACCGAAACAAATGTCCACGAGCCCATACTGATGTGAATAAATAATTGAATAAATAAGAGAGAAGAGACAGCTTTTCCTTACAGAACCTTTCCACACCATGTAATCCAAGGATTCAAGGCTTTAATTACTAGTTGTGGTAGGAAGAAAAATAGGTTCTCCGGAACCTCTCAATATGTTATCTTACTCTGCAAAATAACTTTAATATGTAATTAAATATGGGGAGATAAAATGGAAGCTTAAGTGACTGGACCCAAGGAAACCACAGGAGTCCTTGGAGGTGATGTGACATATATAGGAAGTCTTAAAAAAAGTAATAGATTGCATAACTAACAAACTAAGGTGGAGGGATGGCGGAATGGTAAAATATAAACAAGCAAAATTGATTAACCCTAAAAAAGGCACAGGAGAAGAGAAAAAGGAATGCAAAAGAGGTTGGGTAAAATAGAAAGACAGTAAACTGGGAGATTTAAGTCGAGGACATGGCATAAAGTGTATAAAATGGAAAAGGCAAGATGCCGAATGATGTGCATCTTTTAAGAAATTTCTTTCATAGGTTTGTCAGTTCTGGGGATATTTCTGGAAGAATACAAAGTGTTTCGCAGGCAGATTGGAGGAAGACTTCTCTTTCGTTATTTACCTTTATTTGAAAATTTTAAAGGTGTTACATTTCCAATTTTCAAAGTGTTAATTAGAATAAATATTTATTGAATTAATATCCTGGATATGAAAGTTCATAGAGCGGACTTATTTCTTTGGGTTAAATTCTGGTTTTCTTGTCCATTTTCCACCACTGAATCTTCTATCTCTTTGTTCCCCTTTCCTTTCTTCTTTTAACACTTTGTGCCTGCAAAGGGGATTAAAGTGTTTTATAGTAAATATTGTAATTTAATGAACACATACCGTACTCCCCTCTTGGCTGAATCATGGCTGGAACAAAACCTGTCCAGGAGTTTTTGCGGGAGTCCTGACCTCCTGGAACTGGCCGTCAAGACTTTGAACAGTGACGGTGAAAGCAGGACTGTAGCCACCTTGGTCATAGCCACCCAGAGCATTAGGAAATGCTTCTTCCATCCCAGGAGGCCATTTCCACTGAATAGAAAGCTCTGAGAATCTAGTTTCACCTTAAGAAGTTAACAAAGATATGACTCTAGTAGCTAAGACCCTAAATCCAGTCAACCATGTTTCTCCTGGTTGCTGGTGGCAGTTCTGGTTGGGAGCCCATCGTGTTCCCTGGAGGATTACCTAGCTTTGTGCTTTTGCAATGGGAAGATGGGAAAAGTGAAGATTTCATGAACAGATACCGGAAGATGTTTTGGACAGCTCTGCGATGTTTTCGGCAGCTGATCCTGAGACCTTGTGCAGAAATCTGCCTATCCAGCCAAGGGTGGATTGTCTCTGAGGCAGAGGAAGCACTATAGGCATGGCTTTCTCCTCAGCATAAGCTTGAAATCCTCCAGGTTTGGGGGTGTTAATCTCTGGTGATCTTCATGACCAAACTTAAATGGTTGTGTTTATTAAGTTTTTCCTTCAAGCTTTTATTGAACGTGTACTACAAGCCAAGCACCACAGGCTTTGATATATCAGTGCTGGGAGGAGGACAGGAAAAGAAAGCATGTCAAAGAGGAGAGTTTTATAACCCAGCTTCTCACCAGCAGACAATCTAATAAATTGAAGCAAGTGATATGGCCCTAAGACAACCAGAAGTCCCAGAATGATTATTTCCATATCTCTTCCCTGAGACCAGTTGCTATAAACCAGGAATTGGCCAACTATGCCTTGTGACCAAATCTGACCCACCAACAAATGGAGCTTATGGTCAAATCTAGCTCGCTGTCTCTTTATAAATAAACTTGTACTGAAATGCAGCTACACTCGTTTATTTACATATTGTCCATGCTAGCTTTCATCCTAAAATGGAAAAGTTAAATAGTTGTAATTATATGGCTCTCAATGCCTAAAATATTTATTTTTGGCCCTTTTACAGAAAAAAAAAATTCATCTTCTGTTATGAACTCACAGTAGAGCAAGGAAGGGCCCAGCATGTCATCCAGAGATACCCAGGACTCAACCTTTGGCAGTAGAGACTGGTAGGCAGGAGACACCTAAGTTCACATGGACTGCTGGTTGCTTTAGGATTGAATGTTGGTGTGCATCAGTGCATGCTTTTTCAAGGAGAGTTCATGCTGTACAGCTGTGCACAGGCTGGATGATGTAACTCAGCTCCATGTACAGGTAGGGCAGCTTCCTCCTGCATTGGCTTTTATTGGTGACTAGGCAGTGGTCACTGTGGAAGAGGATGGACACATGTCATGCATCAGACGGAGTGCCCGCAGATGGAGCAGCTAGATGCATCAGACATAATGAACACCTGGATAGATGGATCATAAAACAAAATGTTGAGTGGAAAAGGTGGGAAACAGAATGAAATGTATAATGCCACATTTTATGTCCACTAAAAGTACTGTACATGCATACAACTCAACTGTTCACAGCTTGTTACACCTTTTATAATCAACAAGATTTGTATCTGTGGGTTCTTCTTCCATCAATTTAACCAATTGTTGATCAAAAATATTCAGGAAAAAGAACTGCATCTTTACTAAATAAGGACAGATTTTTTTTCTTGTCATTCTGCATATGACACATTATAACAATAGTTACATGACATGTACATTGTATTAGGTGCTATAAACAATCTAGACATGACTTAAAGTAAATGGCAAGATATGCATAGGTTATATGCAAACACTTGTCATTTTCTACAAGGGTGTTAAGTGTCCACTGAGCTGGGGATCTGAAGGGGTTTCCCTGGAACCAATACCGCGTGGACACCGAGAGATGTCTGTACAAAAAAACAGTCGTTAAGGACCTTGTGGAGGGGGACAAAAAAGGCTTTGAGACTAAGGCTGGATCAACCAATAAATACGACAATAGAGAGGCACAGATAAGCAAAGGAGTTTAACCTTTGCTCTTAGACCTTGGGGTTCAAGAATAACAAAGTAACAACTGCAAAGGGAAGGAAAAAGGAAGGAAAGAAGGCATGAGGGGAGGGATGAATACAAAATTAAAAATCTGTAGACATATTCTGATTCTTTTATAACTCTGACAGCTAAATGGGTTTGTGATCCTGTGACAACCCGTAGGGCTCAGTTTCCAAACAGTTCATTGTTTGAACGGTGGTGGTGGTGGTGGCGGCGGCAGCTGCGGTAGTGCTGGTGGTGATAACAGCATGAGTGATAGGGGCAGAGCTGGAAGACTAAGGCAAAGGGAGTTTAGCACAGGACAAGTAGGATGTAGAAATTCCAGAAAAACTGGAGTTCAAGCCCTAAGGGGGACCCACCTCCTAGTCAAGGACTTGTTCTTCGGGTGATGGCGCAGTGGAGGACTTCTTGGACACTCACCCCAGGCAGGCATGTTGGGTCTTAAACTCAGGGTATTCTGGGGTCTGAGTTCTGAATATCCTAGTGGGTTCTGAGCAGCCTAAGGACTGAGCAGATGGGGGAAAGGGACCTCAGAAGCACACTGGATTCTTTGGGGAAAAGGCCTCATCCTTCTATTTCCACAACTGGGGCTAATAATATCTGTTCTGTCTGATGGGAGTGTCTCAATGATGAGACAAAGAGGCGTGGGTGAAAGAACTTTGGAAGTTCCAACTACCCTGTGCTCTAGGTGTTCATACACGTACAACACTTCCTAGAGCACAATTTCTTCTTCTGATCTACACCAACAGCAGAGATGACTGGCTACGTAGAAAGAAACGAAGCTGGTAAAAACTAAAAATAGCTAATTGACTCCAAAAGACTTGAGAGAAAATACAACAGATTTTCTGTTGTTTTATTTAAGCTTCTTCAAAGGGAACATTTATTATTACACATAATTTTATCCTTAAATCTCAAAAATTACATAGAAAAATTGAAGTCCGTCCTTTCCCACGGTTTCCGGACGTTTCTGAGGTGCCTCTCAGGACAACCCCGTTTATAGGTAACTTCTCTTTCGGGTCGTCCTAGCTGCAGATGCAGGGACTCTGTCCACCCACAACCCATGGAACGCAAGAAAATGGAGACGTTGTTAAAGCTCACAAATCAGTAGACTATATGCTTCAAGAGAGAAATGGAAGCTGGGTGTGGTGGTACAAGCCTATATTCTCAGCATGCTGGGAGGTTGAGACAAGAGGATCACAGGTTCAGGCCTGGTCTGGAAACTTTGTGACTTAGTGCAACTCTGTCTCAAAGCTCAAAAACAAAAAAGGGGCTGAGGGTGTAGCACAGCATGGAGACTCTGGGTTTAATCCCCAGTACCGCAAAAACAACACCAACAACAGTAAAACAAAGACAAGAACAACTGAAAGAAAGTACAGTGAAATTTGTTCTTATTAACCCACTTAAGATTATAGTTTTAAAGAATACAATCACTAGTTTAGTCTAATTTATTTTATGAAATAATTAGGTGCATTTTAAAAATAAACTTTTTCTCATTTAAAAATAATTTGGGAATTTTAGTATATATATTCTTTTTTTTTCACCATCAGGTTCTAACTACATACGCAGTTTTGTGTTTTGGGTTTTTTTTTTTCTCTTTTTGAGACAGGGTCTCGCTATGCAGTTCAGGCTGGCCTTGAGCTCACTTTGTAGCCCAGGCTGGGCTCAAACTTGCAATGATTCTCCTGCCTCAGCCTCCTGAGTGCCAGCATTACAGGTGTGTGCCACCATTCCCTGCTGGTGGCACACAAATATAGTAATGTGCTGGATGTGGTCCTGTGTGCCTGTAATCAGGAGGTTGAGGCAGGAGGATTATTTGAGCCTTGGAATTGGTCTCCAGCCTGCCCAACACAGTGAGACCTTGTTTTAAAAACATAATAAAGTTAAATGATGTTATACCACTCGCACATTTTCATGATAATGTCTTCCTAATGATTTGATTTTAAAGTACTAAATAATAGCCCATCAAATGAGTGTGTCAAAGTTAATCTGACCTTCTTATATTTAGTTTATTTAGAATAATTACAATTATAATTAACATTTTCATGACTATTCTTTTTCATAAAATTTTTTTTTTTTTTGGCCCTTTTGAGACAGGGTCTCACTATGCAGTTCAGGCTGGCCTTGAGCTCACTCTGTAGCTCAGGCTGGTCTCAAACTCACAATGATCCTCCTGCCTCATCCTCCCAAATGCTGGAATTACAGGCATGTGCCACCACGCCCGGCCTTACATAAATCTTAAAAACACTGCTAATTGAATCCTAGGGTAGATTCATACAATTTGAATTACTTGAACCTAGTAAGGTGTTAACACTTGAAAGTTTCTGGATCTATAACTCCCAATTGTATTTCACAGCCATTGTAATTTTAAAATCAGTGCAGTAATTTAAGAGAGTATATGTCTCAGTTCTCCTCACCAAACTGAGTTTTATCTTTAAAAAGAAAACTCCTGACCTATCTGAAAAGTGTGGTTAACAAATTGGTTTGTTCCCCTGAACTTCCTTTTTCGGGAACATCTTCCCACCATGCCTTAATCATTCACATCAGACCCTAGAAGCATAAACAGTACTCGGTGACGACAGGTATATTATACGGTATTCCATGTGGCAACACTGCATACTTTATTGCTTAAATTAGCTTTGCATTATAAAATAGGACATCTCCACACTATTTTAGACACTGTCTTTGGCAAATAGTATCTTGCATGTATGTTACTATTACTATGTTAAAAGAATCTAAACTTCACTGGTAGGCTTCTTTGTCAGTGAGGAAAAGCTCCCAGAGTTGTGCTTTCTTTGCTTTCCTTTGCTCTTTCTCTCTCTTTCTCCTCCTTTCTCTCTCTTTCCTCTACCCTGCCTCTCTCTCTATTTTTGGCTCTACAAACACAGTCTCAGCCCTGATATGTGCTCTTATGCTATGCAAACAGTGGTATTTATAGCCCAATGAATAATAGCATTGTGTGACTTCACCAAAGGAGCTGGGTTTGGTGGCACATGCTTCTAATCCTAGGAGGAGGTTAAGGCAGGAAGACTGCTGTGAGTTCGAGGCCAGCTTGGCTACACAGTGAGTTTAAGCACAGTCTGAACTACAAAGCAAGACCTTGTCTCAACCTTCCCCTGTCACCTTCCCCACCAAAAATACACATGCAGGAGAGAGCAGTGAAAAGGCGCGTGTAGAAGCAAGCAAAGAACAAGCCGTAGGAAAACTGTGCCTCCCAGGGGTTGGGATGTAATTTACCTCTAAACAAATGCAGGTCCTGACATAAACATCAAATATCTTTTTCATTGGCCAGCTTTGGTGGAGGGAAAAACAAGAATAAACTAGGGAAAAACCCAAAAACTTTTGGAGAACAGAATGAAGAATCCATGTGCACAAAACCCTGGACTCCAGTATCCAAGTTCAAGCAACCTGTAGATGAAACTTGTCTTACTGGAGGAGGGTGGTGGCCATCTGAGAAGCATCTGGAATTTACCTGTTCATATACCACTCTGTTGTAAGAGCTATCAGCAGTAGAATCCAATAGTTCTTTTTTGTTGGTGAGTACATGAGTTAAATGCCCCAAACGGTTATTTTACTAAAGAGTTATGATGCTTAGGGAGAAAAAAACACACTTCAGTTTGGAGACAAGTGCTTAAATCTCTCCCAGTCATTCCTGAAAACAAGCTTATTCATAGCTGAGATCCTTGACTTCCCTTTGGCAACTCCTAGAATTGTTGCATTGAATCTGGATGGAAACAGCTTAGTGTCTGTAGGGTTTGCCTGGCAAACATTACAGAATAGTTGCTTCTGAGTCACTGCCGGGAAAGGAAAAGGCATAAACTAACAATTACAGGCTAAGGGAAGTACTCCAATTAACCTCTTGTTTGGCAAAAGTGCTTCCTGAGCCCCACCATAATGAGCTGTCCCGGTTATGTAGCCATTGTCATTCTCTGGAAATCCATCCTTTCACACAGCATTTCATGATACTGCAGGCTAACTCTGCAAAGCACTGCTCAGCTTTGCCAGATGGCCCTGTCAGGCTGTCATACAGGGGTGTACACAGCAAGTGATGCTGAGCAGCAGAAGGGACTTGCTCTTTCTTATTTGCTTCCTGCTGATTTTTTTTTCTTATTGGAGTTTCCTAACCTGTGGGGGTGCCTAGGGTGGCCACTTGCTGTAACCCTATGGTATTTTGTAATACTATAGAATTGTTATTGTTCTTTCAGGAGGCTATAACTAACAGTTCTTCATATATTAAATTTTTTCTACCAATAACTGACTGAACCTGATGGATCCATGAGTCCATACACTTCTTTGTAAACACTACCTGACAAATGATGGGGAGAAGTGTGAGGGTCTCTCTTTTTATAGGGTGTTTTGGGGTGTCTACTGGACACCAAATATGATCTTGTTCTTATTGGATGGCCTGTACAGAACTAGATAGTGGGGACTTGGTGGTGAAGACATAATCACTGCCCTCATGAGGTACTGCACTGCTAGTAGCTGAGGAAAAATGATGCTGTTTTGTGCTGCTTTAACCAAATGCCACAGATAGGGTAATTTACAAAGAGCAGAAACTTATCCTCACCATTCTAGAAGCTGGGAAATTCAAGATTAAGGTGCCAAAAGGTTTGGTTCCGGTTCCAAGATGACGTCTGGCTGCTGTATCCTGTGAAGAGGAGGAATGTTTTGTCCTCACAAAGCAGAAGAACAGGGCAGACAGTGTCCATTGCTATTGATCGCAGCATCAGTTCAGTCTTTAAGGTACAGCCCTCGTGACCGAAATATCCCACACTAGGCTCCAACTCCCAGGACTGGTGCACTAGGGATGAAGTTTCCAGCATGTTGGTTTTGGAGGCTACAGTCCAACCATAACTATGCACAGGACACGAAGTATAGACAGGGTGGTAGGCTCTGCATGTATTTCTTGCTGAACATCACATTTTCTGCCTTTTAATTATAGAGTTAAATTTATCTATCTATCTATCTATCTGTCTATTATCTATCTATCTATCCATTTATCTATCTATCTATCTATCTATCTATCTATCTATCTATCTATCTACCTATGTTTCCCACTAGTGTGGTGTGATGAGTGATTAGTCATGTATCTAAGGACACTTTGCTTATCCACCTAGGCTTTGGTTTCCTTTTCTAGAAAATGGGAATGTATCTGTTTCTCCCTCTTAGAGCCATGAGGACTATGTCAGATAATTTATGGAAAACCCTTAGCCTGGCACTCGTTATTACTAAGTACACCATCAATTTGGTCATCAAAAATCTCCCAGATTCTCGGCTGGAGCTGGCTAACTTTTTCCTTTGGGTTAAGAGCCAGGTTAGGTGGAATCATGGTCATGAGGCTGAGCGAGGAAAATAAAAGAGTTCTGTATTGCTCTCAACAACTATGACAATAACACCAGCATCACATCACCACCACAATTATCAACAATATGATAATTCTATAATGGAATAAATATATATCAGTAATACTAGCCAAGCTGCCAGAACAGAAAAGAAAAACTAAGCTGGGGTTTCCTTTCTTAAGGTAGTTTTTGGATTGGGATTAGACTGAGAAATGCCACAAGACCCTGGGGGTGGAAGGTCAGAGCAGGGCAGGTGGAGTAGCTGTAACTGCTACCTCTGTAATACCACAAAAGTAAACCTGAGGTGCGCCTTTGGTCATGCTATGCTCTAAAGAAGCTGAAGTCAGGAGACTTGGGGTGTGAATGCCGTCAGCAGCTGGGAAAAGCAGCCGATACCAAAACAGAAGAGGTAAGTACTTTTCAGCCCATCATTGGAAAGTGTAAAAATTTTCAAAGGATGTTTCGAGATATATGTTGCTGATGCCTCAAAGTATATAATTCCTGTCACCCAATAGCTGTAAGTCTCAAGTTTTGCACTTTATATGTTTGTCAGAAGTGTTCTGATGAGTCCATTTCCTTACTCCATGTACACTTTTCAGTTGAGTTTCTTTTAAGTTCAGCATGTTGCCATTCTCATTGCCTTGTTTCAGTAAGTGCTCCCAAGAGCACGTGACAAACTCTTAATAGTCAATTCTCAAGGCATCCTGTCTTGCTGGATTATCCTCATTTCTCCCAAAATAAGTAGAGGCTGTGTGACTCTCCCAGGGTTATACTGGAAATAGGTCTCCAGAAGTGTTGCAGCTGTGAGCTTTCCTTGGGATTGTTTGGCCTGGGAAGGCATCAAGAAAAGTTCCCAGAGTTCCACCTGCATGGAGCAGCACGTTGATGAGGTCGGATGAGGCTACACAGCTGAAGTGGAGGGGTGAGAGGAGAGAGAACAGGAGAGGAAATGAGAGGTGAGACAAGAGAATGGAAAAGGACAGGAGAGGTGAAGAGAGGAGAGGAGGGCTAAGGAGAGGAGAGGAGAGACAAGAGGATGGGAAAGGAGAGGAGAGAATGGGAGAGGAGAAAAGGGTAGGGGAGGGGAGGGGAGGACAGAAGACAGGAAGACAGAGAAGAGAGAAGAAGAGAAAGGAGGGAAAAGGAGAGAACAAAACTCACCTCACACTGGCCAGGAAACAGAGAGAGAGAAAGAGAGAGAGAGACAGAGAGAACCACCAGGATGGTGCTCCTTGAAGGAAGCCCTAATTCTGGGTACTGATGTGTACAGAGCTAAGATATTTCTTTACCCCCTCTATTGTCTTCAAGCAATGCAAATAGGTCTAGCCGAGGTGCTGATGTGTGATGCCCCGCCTACAGCTTCCAGCTAGCATGGTGAGCTAGGCCGAGAGACGCTGTGTTGTGGCTGAGACTGAGGTTCCAGAAAGAACTCCTGAACTCTCAGGGCTCCAAGGCTGGATATCAAAGCTGAAGCACTGACCCCAAAGCACAAGATACTTCCTCAAGCTGTGTTGTGCAGATCACTCTTTCTGCATACCTCTCTGTGCATATTGCAGAGGTGATCTCAGGCCTCCCACCTAGTCCTACTCAAGGCACTCACCTACTTCCCGCCACTCTCAGTTACTCATCCCCGAGCCACTCCCCTCTTCATGAATGAATAAAACCCGGGTTTAGCTCTGGGTGGAGGCCTTTGTTCTGGTTAGCCATTGTTCTAACGATTTAGGACCCTTGGCTCCCTATAACTACAGATATGTGCTCGTCTCTTTATTCTCACTGTGGGTTGCCCTGGAAGTGGTAGATTGGAATTTCTTATTGGCATTCCAATTACTTTTCCCTGGGATTACAAATGTGGATTCCTGCGGACCACAGACCACGACGAGGCTGGCAGAGCACGATCTCTATAAGAGAGAGAGAGAGAGACAGAGAGAGACAGAAAGAGAGACAGAGAGAGCCAGAGAGCCAGAGGGAGACAGAGACAGAGAAGAAGACATAGACACAGAGAGACAGAGAGAGAGAGATTTTCTGACTTCTATACTTTAGCACGGGGTGGAGAAGGATAAGGGGAAGGAGGGGCGGTCTCAGAGTGCGGCCTCAGCAACAGCAGCACTGAGGACTTGGCCGTGCATATTCCGAGGCTCGTCCCACACCAGTTCTTTCGGAGATCCTCTGCAAGAGGCTCAGTGCTGTCTCCCCAAGCCCCTGGGGGAGTCTGACCTCTCTAAAGTCTCAGAACTAACCATCTCTGTCTTTCTCTCTGTCCTTCTGTCTCTTGCTTCATCTCAGTCTCACGTAAACATTTGCTGGTGGATGAGCGTTGATGGGGTGCTGATCAGAGGGGATGGCAGGGACAGTGCTCATGTGGAGGAGTTTGCCAGGTGGGCGCAGGGAAGAGGCACTGCAAGGAAAGAGCGGTGTGAGCAGAGCGCAGGGTACGCGCAGCACCATGCGTCTAAGCGGTTTTGTAGGGTCGGGATGTGAGGAGGACAGTGCTGGGAGGAGGATAAGCTTGAGCATGGGCTGCTTTTGTTCATCCCCACAGTTCTGCTTCTGTCTCCACTCCAGCTGCTGCTCCTCCTCCTCTGGCCTCAGTTCCACTGTGACTCTGTTCCCCGGCCCCTTGTGGTCCCCAGCACCATCCAACCACACTTCCGCATTTTCTTCTCCATGTCTTCCACTGCTCCATGAGGATGCTTTCAATAAAAATACCGTGTGTTTACCGTTCTTCCCCAAATCTCCTAGTACGCTCTGTGAGGTCTCTCTCACTGAGAATGTGGCTCATCACCTTGACCTGTTAGACTCCGTAAACTTTTTGATAGCTAAAAACTCAGAGTTAAGCATTATACTAAGTTCTGCTTTCTTCACTTGAACAAGGACAAGTGCTTATTAGTATTCAAAAATGATTCACTCTTGTATTTTCTTCCTCGTGTTTTATTGGAATCAAGAGGACCGAGCAAGAGGGTCCTGTGACTGGGGTATCCATTAGACGTGACTATCATCTTGTGGCTCCGGAATCCCCAGGGTCAAGCCCCTTTTGTTTGGATACCAGATTTGTCAAGAGAATAATGTGGTCCTCCTGGCCAGAGCACTTTTTAGATTCTACCCACAATGACACAGGTGCTTCATCATTTTAGACATAGGAAACCACACGCCTTGGCTCTTGGGCTGTAAAACAAACACATCTAGCCCAGACGCCCTCTCTGCCATAGTGTAATCTCATGAGAATAACTTGGGGAGTTAAGAGAGGGTAAGAAGAGAAGGGACAAAGTGGTAGAAAAGAGGAGGAGACAGAAGTCAGAGTGATCTGGAAAGAAAAGTGTAGGGATCTAACCCAAATCGGCTTATGCCAAGGTTGAGGTATGTGTCATGAGGAGGTTTACTTCTGCTTTAATACACCACTCTTTCCAAAAGCCAGTTATAAAAACATAGGAAAATGAGGTGATGTTCTGGGGTGGGACATGGGCACCAATGTCTGCCTCTGTGATGGGGCAGCAGATCACAGAATGGGAAGGCTGGTGGGGCTTACCGGGGACAGCTTTGACATGGACCTTAGTGACAGAGCCGGGAAAACTGCTGGTCACCGCTGCTTACCTGTGAGTTGCAACATCAGGCTTTCGGAAAAAGATGTCCCTCCCTTAGGAACTTGACTTTAATAGCTCACAAGCATTTCATTTTAATTTTACTTCAGTATGTTTATAGCACAACCATTATCAAAAATTACTAACAGGAAGGAAGGTTTCTTTCTTCAGCTAGGTCCCCAATATACTTGCTCAGTATTTTGAAAATGAAAAAAAATTGGGGGGGCTGTTGAACCCAGGGGTGCTTTATCATTAAGCTACACTTCCTCTTTGTATTTCACTCTGAGACAGAGTCTCAGACTGGGCTCAGACTTGCAACTCTTCTGCCTCAGCCTCCCAGGTACTATGTTTTATTTGTTTTGTTTTTTTAAAGTGGGTTCTGAGGGGATAGTGAATGAGTGGGCCCCCAGGCTAAAGAAGAGCTAGAGGGCATCGTCACATCACTCCTGGCTTGGCTTGGATGTGTGTGTGTGTGTGTGTGTGTGTGTGTGATGGCTTAAATCTTGCTCCCTCCAGCATTCCTGCTGCACCTTGATTTTACCTTGATTTTCTCCTTTTCTCACCTTCTTCCTTCCCCTCTACCTTGTTCTTGTGCTCCTCCTCCCCTCTTCTGCCTTCCCTTCTCCTTCTTCTTCTTCCTCCTCCCACTTCACCTGCCAAGTTGGTATGTTCCAAGTAGAAAGACAGAGCCAGGATGGAAACCACGCCTTTCTTTGTAATTTTGTCCTTTAATCTCCTCCCCACTTCACTCCAACTCCCTGCTTTTCCCAGGGCCAACAACAAAGTCCCCAATTACCAAACAGGCACCAAGTGGGTGCAAATGGCTACGTGAGCTGGAGGATCATTGACAGGGCTGGTCCGAACCCCAGGCTCAGCCAGTGAAGTTTTCTGTGCTCTGCTGTATTTGCCATCTCTGGTTTTCACACTGCTTCACCCAGAGGTAAACCCAGGTCTGCGCCACACATAGAATCAGCCTACGAAATTCACTGCTCTCCCTGCCGGACTCAAGGGCTCCCCCAAACTCGGGAAACTAAAGGCCCAGCTCCTCTTTTCCTGGGGAGTTGTTGACACAAGAGTTTTTCGATTACTCTGTGAGGGCTGCAGCTCAGTGAGGCCCACCGGGAAGGGGAAAATCTTATTCTGAAAATTCTAATTACTATTCTGTCTCACCTTCCAGGGGCCTGCTGTGGGAGGTTCTGGCAGGTTCTGGTTGGAGCGTGCTGGCCTCTCTGTGTGAGTGCTGCCTGCCAAATGTTGCAATCCCAGAATTGACTTGGGTCAGGCTTAGAGGTGAGTTAAATAATGTAAAGTGTTGAATTATTCAGGATGGTTCCCCTATTCACCTGTAGAGTAACTGAGGCAGCCACCGGGAACCATTAAAGGAAACAGAAAACAACTAGGGAGGCCAGATATATTTTACTTAAGCCTCCCTGCTTCCAGGGGCTTTGGCAATGCCTGTAATTAAACTGTCTGCCCTACCCACTCCCCAGTTTGAGGGATTCATCAGGCAGTTGTGGTTTAATGAATCTTTCTTGCATGAATTTCGTTAAATTTCAGATTCCTCTGGCTAAACAGCAAATGGGGAATACCTGGCTACAAGGGGCTGAGGTTAAACCCTGAGCAATAAAGTCAGTCGACAACTTCAAACTTTTCCTTGTCTCTTTGGCTTTTGTTCCAGACTTTTGTGTGCCCAATGCTAGCCGCTGACAGAGGGAGGGGATGTGGTACCCTGAGTACTTGGGGTGGGTGGTGTGTGCCCAAAGGTCTGGGAGGGTGTGTGGGGTAGGAGAAGCTGGCAGGTCCTGGCTTCACTTTTATTAAGACCCCAAGACTCTCTGAAGCCTTCACGAGGAGCCATTGCTAGACAAAGCTTCCCCTTAGTCGCTCAGCATTGCTCTGACAGGGTCTGACCAGTGCTGAGAAGGTGTGGTCGCGCTGACTGTTGGAGCCTCCCCAGCTTGGGAGGATGAAGGCGGGGGGACCTTCTCCTGGTGGAAGTAGGACCAAGATCTGCAGATGGAAGACACATCACCAGTCACTTCCCATAACATTTATCATGGAATTTGCTGATGTTCACTTAAAAGCATTCCAGATTGTTATGCTGTGGATATTAAATGTATTCCAAAGCCTGCAAGGTGTGGTCACCAGCCTGTGATGCCACTGGAGGTGGCAGAACCTTTAGGAAGTGGGACCTAGTGGAAGGAAGTGGGATCACTGGGACAGTAACCTTGAAAGGGATCTTGGGACATGGCTCCTCTCTCTCTCTCTCTCTCTCTCTCTCTCTGCTTCCTGACCCTGTAAGGTGAGAAACTTTGCTCCACCTGCTTTCTGACTTCCTCACTACAGGTCCCAAGTGATAGGGCCAAGTGACCGTGGACCAAAACCTCTGCAAGTATGAGTTAAAATGAACCTCTCTTTTAGACTGAATTTCTCAGGTATTTTGTCATAGGGTTGGAAAGCTGGCACACACATTATCCCTAGAATACTGTCCCAGATATTACCTGCATTTGGAAGAAGTGGCTGAGTTATAAGTACTGCACTAGGTTTATGAGGCATTTGACTATGATCCCGTGGATAGTGAGGTCTGTTGATCTAAGGCGGGATCTCTCTAATTACTATGGAGAATACTGAGAAAAACAGCGGTAACAAAACTGTAACCAGATTGAAAATGGCAAAGGCTGAATAAGGTACTAGGATTCTATCTCTTACACCAACTCTGATTGGTAGAGGCTGCCTGTGAAGAGGCTCTGTGGGAGGTGTGTGGGGTTTAAGAATAAGAATGACACAATCTGTTAGTAGGCTCTGCTATGGGTCAGGGTGGGAAAAGGCCAAAGTGTTTAATAACAGTGAACTACTGATGGAATTCTGCCTGGAATGGTCTCTCGAGAATAATCACAAGGATGTGTCTGGGCTTTGTAAACAAGAACACCAAGATCTATTGGTGATGTCTGCAATGGATGACACAATAGTCACCATCATGGAACTGACACTATATATGGAGTTTCACAACTAATTCTACTTCTGTTTTCTCTAGTCCCTTTTCTTAAACCTCTGACCCAGGACAAGGAAATAAGAGACTCACAAGTGTCCATTTCCATCCCCAAACCCAGGAGGGAGAACTACTATGCACTTTTATACCCTCTGCACCATTGAAAATAGGACAAGTACCTCCCAGGCTTTTGGGTAGGTCCTTGGTATTCTCATTCCTTCTTCTCCCTCCATCTGTTCTGGGTGTGTAGTATTGTTCTTGTTACAATTAAAGCTCAAGAATGACATATTTCCCATTGAACCCTAAAAACTCTCCGTGTCAGGATAATCCTGAGGAAATTTCAGTAGCAACACTTGTGACATTTGTAACAGGCTTGGAAAAGGCATTTTGGTTTTTATTTATATCACACACAAATTATGTATTTCTACTTTAGCTCTAGACTTTTTTTTTGCTAAATGCCCAGAGGGAGAAGTAAAAGGACAAGAAGTGATAGATTGATTCAAAACTCAAGAACCTCCAAACCCCTCATTGGATGAAAAGCAAATTAAGGATTGTTGATAGGCTAAAATCAAGTATTTGGGGCTTCTCTACTGGAGCAAATAAATCTACTGTTTAATAACTTTCTCAGAATTCCCATGCAACTCTATACTGTGATCTTTTCAGCTATATACACTTATTGGTGTGTGTCATGAGTTTTAAATATGATAGTGACTTTTAATTAAATCCTTGTTTATCATTTAGTTAATGGGCTAAGACTAATGGCCAATGGAAAAAAAGCCTTTCACTGAGTTTTCTTGCTCATCATATGATACTTGAGAAAAATAATAAAAATGATTTACTCAAGAATGAGTTAGTATAAATGCCATTCCCCTTATTTGTTCTCCTACATGAATTCTGGACTGATTTGGTATAGTCAGTCACTCTGCCTGGGTACATCAAGAAATTACTATAAATCTATCCATAGGAGCTTAGAGATCCAACATCGCCCTTGAGCCAAGAGCTTCTGCAAGGTCTGGGCAAGTGGCCATCTGCAGTGTGATCCTTGAAATCTGAGATGACAGATCTTCAGGGTCACCTTTCTCCCTTTTCTCTTTTTCAAGCATGGAGACAGAATTCAAGTGTTCACTCCGAGAACTCTGAGCACGGACGTGTTAAATGCACACCGGCTGGCCTGACATACCTGGCCTCATTTCTTGGGGGTGTCTGCCTTTCTTACTTTTCTCCCAACCCGGATTTCTAAACAGTGAATTGCATGTACAAGTGGAGATCCCTGGGTGCTATGCTCTGCGGTAATGCTATGTGACCCTAAGACAATGACTTCACACCTAATTTGTCTTTCTCTAAAACAGGAGTAATCACACCATTCATTAAACTGCCGAAGTGAGGTGTTTTTGTAGTCAGTTATGGAAGTGAGTGTTTGAAATGGAAAGAAGAAACTTACAAGCCTCTCCCTATCCTAGGAGGTACTCTCCTGAATCCTGGGCAGGAAGGTAACGCATGGACATGAGGAGGTGGACAGGGTGGCCATGGTCATAACAATGGCCACATAGAACACTCAACAGCTACAGAGCACTGCAAGAATAACGCACTAGAAGTTGTGCCCCCAAGTTTATTGTCACAACCTCGGAAAGTTTGGTTGGATAGGAGGACAGAGATAAGATTTTGAAGACGTCTCACTGACAGGCCCTAAGCAGGTGGTCCCAAGAACCCCATGGAAATAATTAAATGGTACTATGAACTTACATGGTAAGAAAATATGTCTTAATTTTTACTAGCCTTTAACTGGAATTAAGTATTTGCTCCAGATACGAATGTGAGCAAACACCACAGTAGCATTAGCAGAACTTGTGTCTTTCTCGCTAGAAGAAACTGAAGCTACTTTCCTATGATTTCACTACTGTTGCACATTTCTTAAGGCATCATGCATGCTGATCACTGCTTTGAATTATTAGATCAGCTGCTGGATCTGGTTGAGTTAATAAAGAAGCACATGTAACAGTGTATCACACATTTTATTAAAAATAGGTTTTTTTACTTTAATATAATTGGTTTTCTTTGAAATTCTATGTATTTGGCTTTACGTATTTGAAAACATTATTCTGTAGGTAGTGAATGGAGTCCGTGGCACGGGAAAGTTCAGACTGCCTGCCCCATCTGTCTGCTGCTTCCCTGGTCTGAGGCAGCAGCCTCTGGCAGCAGGCAGAGCCTGAGTCTCCCAGTTTGAAGGTCTGAGTCTGAGTCCCAGGTTCAACTCTGCTTACCTGGGGGTCACCAAGCTTCTCTGAGCTTCCACTTCCTCTCTATAAAAGGATGATAATAATTCTCCGTATGGTTCATTGTGAGATTAAGGAAATAATAAATATCAGGATGCTTTGTAAACTGTAAAGTGTTATGCAAATCCTAGACATTAATATTTAGCATTTTCCTCTTCCTTAACATTTCCAGCATCAACCCAGTGATGAAGAGGGGAAGTGAAAAAAAAGTAGGGTTAGAGGCTTTATGTGTGAGAAGCGGTAGGAGAAAAGAACATTTGTGGCTTGAATTATGGAACAGTCATATGCATAATATAAGAATATAGTACAGGCAGACAGATTTAGGTAAAAAGCCCTATCCTGCCAAATGCAACTTTAATGTCTTCAGCAAATTTTAAAATTTTTCTGAATCTGTTTGCTCATCTGGAAAATGGGCATGATAACTACCTTGCTGAGTTTTGGGTAAAGTTTAAGTTATACTAATTTCTCCCATACTGGTATGGGCCTCAAGACCCACGTTTGGATATTTTTTCAAACCCACTGTTCCTGAGCCATCCAAGATGGAGCAATGAGAGAGCAACCTATGCAAGAAGTAGCTCTAGAATTCCCCCATGAGTGCCAGGTCCAGAAGCTGTATTTTTAGCAGTATGTTTCAGACAAATTTTATGAATATACTTGCAGCACCACTGAAGAGCTTGACTTTCCTTCTGGTGAACTTCAGAAGGCAGAGAACTAGGTGGTACCACCGGTGACCTCCTTACGTCCTAAGCCAAGTTGCTTCTCACTACGGTAGCCACTAGCTGTATGTGACTACTTAATTTTAAATGAATTAAAATTAAGCAAAGCTTAAAAATCCCATTCCTTAGTTGTGCTAGTGCCATTTCAATTATTTAGTAGCCAAAACCAGAATAATTAAATGTTTCATCATTGTGCTAATGCCATTGGATAGTGCTGTGAGGGGTCAACAACACATCTTAGGGTAGTTTATGTGAAGTAAGGCAACCCATGGCCTGGGGTATCCCCTCCTAAACCCATCCCCAGCCCACCTGAATCTTAGCAGGCTCCAGGTATGGCGTAGAAGATCTCTTTCCACAGAGCATCGGGCATTTCTCCAGCGCCACCAACCCCTGGCCCTCCGGAAGCTCCACAGGAATGACCTGTGTGAGGAAGAGGAGCATTCTTTCAGGTGTCTCCTGTTCTTTCTTCTATACTCCTCTCACTCCATTTCTCCATAAAATCTTTAGTATTCTCCTGGTAGGGTGCTGTGGCCCCAGCTTTTCACATCTTACCTTCTTCTGAACTTATCTAATTAGAATTTAAATTTAGAAAGAATTGTAGGAAAAGTGGTGATTCCAGGGTGAGCATTTTTTTTGTGGGAATCACAAAGGAGAACCGTGCACTTACTTTCTTTGATGTGGTGATATTACTATTTTGATCTGCAAGATCTCATTAAGCCAGTGGGATGGGAGTCACAAAACTAGGAGCCCAGATGGGGTGGATTTCTCAGCAATGTTAAACATTCGGTCTGCCTCAGTTTCTCCTTCAAAAGAAGATCATGCCATTTCTTACCATTTATCACCTTCCAAATATAATAGTTTCCTCTTTCCTTTCTCCTGGGGCGATACCTTCCAGATGTCTGATACTATAGATAACACCAACTCCTGTATACTCTATCACTATATATGCACACCTCTGATAAAGTTTAATTTATAAATTAGGCACAGTTAGAGATTAAGAACAATAATCAATAATAAAACAGCATAACAGTATACTGTAGCAAAAGTTTCTCTGTCTGTCTGTGTGTGTCTCTCTCTCTGTCTCATAATACCTTGACAGCTGATCTGAACTAAGATGGCTCTCAGAGACTAGTGGGCGGATAGCATGGATATACTGAACAAAGGGGTGATTCATAGGCCAGGTGGGATGAGGTGGGATTTTATCGTGCTACCTAGAACAGTGCGCAATTGAAAACTTGTAAGTTGGTTACTTGGAATTTCCCACTTAGTATTTTTGGACTGTGGTGGACTGAAAGTAACTGAAACGATGCAAAGCAGAACTGCAGGGAGGGGGACTCCTGCACAAGGGGGCCATGACAAAGAGGGTCTTATAAACTCACTCTTTCCAACCAAGAAGCTCAAAATATCTTCCATGTCGCTTTTCGCCTGCCTTCCTCTCCTCAGCATATTCTTGGAAGAAATTATGTTCTCTCTCTCACTATCTCATTTTCCAAAACCAGTGAACTAATTTCCATTCATTACAAATGTGTCTTTGTGACTCAAAGATATGGCCCATTAGAAGAGAGGGAGCAACTACAACCTAGGAAAATCTGTTTCCTATCACGGTATAAACAGGGAGGTGTATTAGTGGAGGGAACGTTACACGGCAGACAGCTGGACCTCCCCCTGCCCCTGCTTTAACAGGGTTAAACAGTGGTTTAACACCATGGAAGATTATTGCTCACTCACAGAAAGCCTCACTTTGTGTTTCACAAGGGGCTTTCTGTGAGGACACAGACGCACCTTTTTTACCTGGTGGGTCTTCTAAAATTGGCCAGGGGGTTGGAAAAGAGAGGAAGCAGGCTGGTCTAGTGCAGAGGCTAGAGCAGGGCCAGCACCCCTCCCTAGTTTAATGCCTCTCTGGTGGCTGATTTCCTGTGAGAAGTTTGGACTTAGTCTGCTTACAGCCACACTGTGTCTCTTTTCCCATCCCAGGGATGCTCCCTCAGTGTCTATTATTTATTTAGACCAGAGCTTCAAGGCTTACATAGGTGAAGCTAAAAGCTTCCTGCCTCCACAAGGGAATCCTGGCTACAGATGTTACAGGAATCAAATGGCCGTGATGCCTGCTACTTAGAGCGAACACAGATTTGGGAGACAGAAGTTGGTGGGAGAAATCAGGTTTCATTCAAAGGCAGCTCTAAATATAGAAACGCTTCTTTGAGCCTCAAATATCTCTCTTGGTGGGGGCCTCAGGGGAGGAAGGGCGTTATACGAGAAAAACAGGGTACAGTGAGCATGAAGTGAGACACTGAGCATAAAATCTGTGTACGCATGGGGTCTTCCTCTGTAGGGAGCTGGGTTCCTTTCTTCCTCCCCAGAACACTGCAATAAGACTGGGGCCAGTGCCTGCATTTTCTTTCTTGCAAGTTAATTCATATACTTTGTGTTAGTTGCTGACAGAACACATGCTATTTACTGTAGAACTGAGGAAGGGAGAGGGCTTACGGAGGCTTCTCTTTAGATTGTAGCGTAGAGCTGGGGGTGCAGCTCCGTGGCATGTGCAAAGCCCTGAATTTGATCTTCAGCATGGAGAGACAGAGAGAGAGAGACAAACAGACACACAGGCAGAGACAGAGAGAGATTGTTAAAAGATTAGGGAGGGGCTAGGCAGGGGACACTCACCTGTAATCCCAGCTACTCAGGAGGCGGAGGTAGGAGATTCACTGCTTCTAGGCTAGCCTGGGCAACTAGAGAGACCCTATCTCAAAATAAAATTAAAAAGGTTGAGGTGTAGTTTGCAGTTCAGTGGCAATGCTTGTCTAGATTGTTCCAGCCCCTGTGTCTGATCTCTAGTACCAGAAAAAAAATTAGGGAGGGAGGGGAGGAGAAAGTAATTCCGCTAGGGACGACTTCCAGCAGGAGCTGATCTGCTGTTAAGAGGTGCCCAGGAGGCCTTGTTCCTGGCTGAACTGGAGGCCATGGCTCGGATTTCCCTCTTTCCCCTTCTCTGTTAGATAAACCAGCCAGCCGGTTGTGTGAGTTTGGAGAGACACTTTCCTCCCGGAGTAGAAATCAGCCCCTGCAAAGCTTATCACAGCCATTGTTGCTGTAGACAAGCACCTTCTGTGAGACTGATGCTGGAAACCCCGGGTGGCCCCTTTGTGGGGCTGGACTTGAAGCCTCCTGTGGGCTCTCGGCCCTGGAGGTCGGAGGTCGTCTATCAGGTCAGCTTTCCTCCTGGGGTGCCTGTATCTGCTCTTGCCCACGCTCAAGGCTGGGTCAGTTCAGGCAAGGCAAATCGACTTGAACCCAAGGACAAGCAGAAATATAATTAAGAAGGTAAATCTGTTTCCCCAAAAGCATATGGTTCTCTGCTGACTGTGCATTTTTCTCGTGTCTGTGAAGACAGAAGACATGTACTCGTCAGTATAGATACAGCTGCTCACTTGTTTGTAGAGTTGGCAATTAAATACAATAGCTTGTTTGAGGAATCCAGCCTCTGCTGCCCAGTGCAAGCTATTTTGGAGGGCAAAGTGAAAAGAATTTTAACTCAAAGCATTAAGCTGAAGGAAAGAAAACCCTGTCCAGATCCTGAATGCTCTTTGAATAAGATTATTGGTGAGAAAGCCAGGATCTAACTCGTCCCCCAGGGTGGGGCTACCCTTTGCTTGATGTTATCTTGCACCTCTGAGTGGCCCTGAAGAAGCCAGCAGGCCAAGATGGATGTGTTTTCCCAGTGGCTGAAATAGTTCAGGCCACTTGAAGGCCCCTGCCCTTTCCTGGAGCCTCGCTGGCCGTGGCTTACCTTCTGGGCTGCAGCCCGGCATGCTGTGGTATAAGTGTATCGGATTCCCTCTGGGCAGGTGGCCCATGGCGAAGCAGCAGGCCTGGGTCCCTGGAGCGCAGGGGGCTTGCCTGCCCACCCCCTTCTTCCCAGAGCACCTTAGTATGCCCTACTTAGCTCGAAATTCAGAGAAGGCCGATCTGCTCCCAGAAGTCATTCAGTCATAATAGATACAGTTAGAATGATAGCCCAGAGGCTGTGGGTTAGGAAAACACATTTATTAGAGAAGGCCCAAGACCGCAATAATGAAGTGACACGAATGAATGCAAATTAATGAAATCTCAATCAGACTGAATGTGCCCAACCAGTGCCCCGTGAGGCACGCAGCCTCAGGCAGTGACACAGGGAGGGCTCTGGAGGCACCCCACTCCCTCCCTCCTCTGGTCTGGAAAAGCGGTGGTCTGGAAGATGGGTCCTTCGGAAAGCTCTTTGAAAAATTAGTCCTCAAAATGTGGGAGATAGCAAGAACCTGGAGCTGCTGTTCTCCGTCTGCCGACTCGGCCGGCAGGGTTTTGTGTGACTTTGGACGATCTTTCTATAAGTCCGTTTCAAGGTTTGCCAGCTCCAGAATCCTTACCCTCGGGATATTTTCAATAACACAAGTTGATTTACAAAAAGGCATTGAAATAAACAAAAGCATCAAAGATGACTGGAATGACACGTATAAATTTATCATCCATTCATTCATTTAACAAAAATTTATTGACTTCCATCCTGTATTAGGCACTGACACTACAGTAGTCACTGATGACGATGATGATAATAACAACTATAATAATAATAATAATAGTAATAATCATAATGACTGTTGCTTATATTGTGTTCTGGGCACTATTCAAGTGCATCACACATATTTTCCCCTTCATCTTTGCAATAGCTAGCAGCTACACAAGATGGAGAAACAAGACACAGATCCTACTGGAAAAGGCATGCGACCCAGGAGGGAGGCAGGACTTCTGCAGAGAGACACCCACGGCTGGGGCGATGGGAGGCACACCCCTCTGGAGGAGAGGGAAGCCTCTGGAGGGAGCAGTGGCTGGCTTATCCCAGCTGGGGCAGGAGGAGGAGGTGGCTGGAGTTGGGGAGAGCGTGCTTTGAGGGGACAGCAGGGACAGTTGTTCCTTCAGCTGGAGTTTGAGGGAGTGTGCAGGAAAGCCTTGGGAGGTGAAGGGGAGGCTGCAAAGGCTTTTGTAAAGGAGATGTCAGTGACAACCTCAGAATCCTACAGGATGTGTGGAAGTTGGCTGGGCTGGGGTAGGAGTGTGGATGGGGCTAGGAGCCCCAGGAGTCTGAGGAACCCTGAACCACAGGAGACTGGGACATGGGGCAAGAGAAGAAGCTGGAGGGGTTCATGGGGACAAGGCCATCAGACAGCTCCTGCTCAGGAAGGTACATGTCATTCTGTGGGCATGATCAGCTCTTCCTGGCATCCCAAAGTCTCAGGGGTGAGGTGTCCACACCAAAGGGGGTGGCAGCTGTGGCCTGCTCTGCTTGCCCTGCTGTACCCCTCTTTGTCCATTCCCAGTGCTACCTGTTCCTTGGAGTCTGATGCATACCACTGGTCTAGACACCTGCACAGCCCTGCAGCAGGGACACCGCTAGGCGCAGACTCTAAGGACCAGCAGGCGCCCAGCGTGTGGGCTCCGTGTCGGAGCGTCCAGGGTGTGATTAATCTCTTCTGACACCAAGCCACATAATCTGTGGGTTTTCACTTCTCCTGCAGAAGATTCTTAATCTAGGGTTACAGACTTCGGGACCATAGATGGTTACCCTGGAATTAGATGGGAATTTCTGTGCATGCAAGATTTTTCTAAGCAGGGCATTTATAGCTATCAGATCCCCTGAGGGATTGGTGATCCCCAAGAGGTTAAAGCCCGTGGGATCGGGCTCTTGTTTTCAAGGGTGAAATTTTTCTGGCCACTTTTTTCCTTTCATTATCACCAGCACCTCCCAGTGTAAGAACACTAGGTCAGGGCTTGCCTCACCTCTTCACAGCAGGCCTCCGCAAAGTAAGCATCTTGCTTGCCTCTCTGATCTTGTCCTGCAAAACTCCCGCTATTCTTTCATTTGTATTCTGAGATGTTCACCCTGCACATTTATATTTCATTGTAGAAGACAACGTGTTATCTGAGGGTCTTTCTTCTTGTGGGTCTCCATTGCGTGTGTGTGAGTATGTGTGTGCAGGCTACTGGGGATTGAACACAGGGCTGTCACACTGAGCTACATCCAAACCCTTTTAAATTTTTATTATTATTAGTCTGAGACAGGATCTTACTAAGTCACTAAGTTGCCCAGGATGAGCTCAGCTTGAGATCTTCCTGCCATGGCTTCCCAGAGCACCACCCTGCCTGGGCCATCACTTTTTATTTTTTATTTACTTATTTTGGTCATCACTTTTATTTATTTATTTATTTTTTGGTTTTTCTCCGGTACCGGGAACCGAACTCACGACCTTGCGCTTGCCAGGCAGGCGCTTTTGCCACTGAGCTAAATCCCCAGCCCCTTGGTCATCACTTTTAAAGTAAGCTTCTACACACCTGTCTGTGTGGCTTCTGGCCTTGACACCCTCTTATGACCCACAGTAGCTAACCTTGGTTGCTTAATATAAGTCAGGGTATGATTTCCATTAAACCTCTTAGCAGTGCTGTGAGATAGACATGAACATGGTTTCAATTTTAAAATAAGGAGATGGCGCATTAAGATTAAATAGCCAGGTATGAAGTAGTAGACCCAGGAGTCACATTAAGCAGGAGAAGTCCAGAGCTCTCATGGTAACTTCTCTGTAACCCATGGGATCACTTTAGCTGTTTCCCTGCCCCATCCAAGGTGGGTACCGCTCTGACTTGCCTCCAGGTTTGGAATCAATAACGTGGAGTCTGTATCACCGGCAGTAGATGCTGACCCTTCTCACCGAAGTCCCTGTCACAACTGCAGACAAGAGCAGGTCCACCTTAGAAGTAGTAGCTTTTTAATGGCAGGAGTATGTGTGATCAGTATCCCTCACTAATGGGGTGATTTGCAAAGCAAGGTATGCTCTGCTACCTCCCAAAAGGGTCCCTCAGCTAGAATTCCAGTGTTTGAGATGCCGGCATTTGAGATTAAGTCCCTTGGATTGGCTTTGTCCTTCTCCCCATCCCCTCAGCCTCCTAAACTATAGGAATCTCCTAGGGGATGTCAATCAGGGGGGCCCCTGAGCTGTGAAACAGCTGGCCATCTGAAGATTGAGGATATTCAAGGAGGGAAGAAAGTGTATAAAAGGACACTCAGTAAAGGAGTTGCCAAAGGCCACCGGACACATAGTCCTCACCTCGCCACCATGTTGGAAAGTTCTGTGAACAAGGCTCATTACCGAGGCTCGCTCTACTTGAGTCTCCAGTGCCCTGGCTGCAGCTTCCACAGCTGAGAGGGGCTGAGGACAGCTGGCCCTGGCCAGGGAGGGCTCTGGGGGTTCCTGTGCATTTCCAGGTTGTGAGGTTGGGGGATTCGTCTCTGGGAAGTCAACCACTGACCTGACATTACTTGATATTGGAAGGATCAAGCCTGGCTTCTGGGAGAGGTGGTTCTTTTGTTACCAGAGGGGAAATATTACTTCCAGGGGGCTGCAATGCACTGCTCAGCTGAGGACGTGATGGCAGACGTCCAGGGCCGTGCTCGATGGCCCCTGTCAGCTCTCTGTCCTCCCAGGGGGTCACTGGACTCTGGTTTGGAAGGGACACCGTTATGGGCTGAATTGTGTTCCTCCAAAATTCAGAGATTGAAGCTTCCAGCTCCCTGCACCTCAGAATGTGACCATATTTGGAGATAGGGACTTTAAAGAAGTAATTAAATTAAAATGAGACCACTAGGGAGGCCTAATCCATTTTGGTTTTTCTCCGGTACCGGGAACCGAACTCACGACCTTGCGCTTGCCAGGCAGGCGCTTTTGCCGCTGAGCTAAATCCCCAGCCCCGCCTAATCCATTTTGATTAGTGACCTTTCAGGAAGAGGAAATTTGGGGGAACAGAGGCCCCGTGGTGCGCACGGAAGGCCGCTGAGAAGAGGCAGCCAGGGTGTGACATCTGCAGGCGGAGGAGAGACCTCCGAGGAGCCAGGCCTGCCAGTACCGTGGTCTGGTGCTTCCGCCCTCCAGAACTGGAGGAAAATTTGTTTCTGTTGTTTAAGCTCCACAGTCTGTGGCATCTTCTTATGGAGCCCAAGCAAACCAGGTAGGTGAAAAGAGATGTAGATTTAAGGGTCTCCAAAACAGCATGACCCTATGCAGTCCTTCGAAAGGACAGAGGAAAATATTATAACATCTAATTTCTATTGGTTTTCATATGATTTTATGTAAATTTCAATTTCTTGTGTATACTTTACAATGCACTTAACAGAAATATGGTGAGACACGCATAAAGTGTATAGATGCATAACTTACTGGGGAATATATGCTTTCAGAATTATTACAGAGATGTGTGACCCCAGCGTTTGGGAGGCTGAGGCAGGGGGATCACCATGAGTTCTAGGCCAGCCTGGTTGACATAGCAAGCTCCAGGCCAGCCTGAACTACATAGTGAGACTTGATCTCAACAAACAACAAACAAACACACATTTCTACAGATAGGGTCAATAATCAAAAAAAGTTAGAGAACACTGAGCCAGGAAAGTAGCTATCTGAATATGTTTAAATCCTAAAGACAAATAAGAATAACTTCCCTTTTCATAATTACAAGTGCCCTAAAACGTTCATCATCTGTTTCTACTCTTTTCCCGGCCTACCAAAAATGTCTAGGGAGCTGCTACCAAGGAAATTTATGTTGTTGTTACTGTAATGGCTGTCTATGAATGCTGGTGAGTAATGACTCACAGAAGTGTATTCTATCGAACAGAGTAGAGGCAACAGAAAATCAATCCATTCAAAACGGTGCTTGTCATAAGCTTCTCAATTTGGTATTTCCCTTTTCTTTTGCTTTTGAAGAAGGCGCCTAACATTTCAGGATCCTAAAGTTGCCAAAATTACTAAGCACTGATCCTGTCAGGGAAAGGCATTTGGCTAATCTCTGCAACTGTCTCTCTCTCTCCCATGCACTTAGATTCAGGCCAAAATTCTGGTCTCAGACCTTTCAGAGCCTGGCTAGACCAGGGATGTTAGGGTCTCATTAAGCCTTATCTCTGATCCTGACGCTGGCTCTAGTCACGATCCTGTGGAAGTCTGTCACATAAGAAGATTTGTGAATCTGAATCCAAGTATTAAGAGAAAGCCTTCAGACCTCCTCATCTTCTGGGGTGGGTCTCACAGTCCACCTCAGGCCTGGCAGTAGCTTGGCCAAGCTCACTCTACTCTGTGGTTAGGCAGGAACCATCTATCTCTGTTAAAGGGGGAAGACCTCCTACGGGGAATTCAAAACAGGCCGGTTCGGCCTGGCTAGCTAAACTCAGACCTACTCAGTGGTCTTGCAACTAGGCAGGACTTACCTCTTGCGAGTGACCTTCCCTGGCAGACACTGCTGACGTGTGAGAAAGAATATCTTGGTATACTTGGTGGCAGGCAGCGGATCATTCTAGCAGAATATTTGAAGTGGAAAAAGTCAGTGCTATGGTGATGGCATTAAGAATGTCTCTTTACTGAGTGGTTAATCTCCTTTCATTGTTTAAATGTGCATGCAGGACCCTGGAGAGCCACAAATCTGCATGATGGGGAACATGACTCTTGGAATTAACCGGCAGATCAATGGCTTTCCCGACTGCTGGTGGGAAGGCCTCAGAGTTTGCTCATTACTTCTGCCAGTCAGCACCTGGGCGTTACCATGACCCTTGTCCTAAATGATTGCCTCTTTGGCAGAAGCATGAGCAGCACTGGCCTTCAAGGGCAAGGCCTTTCAGGACTAATGAGTCTATCTCCAGTTTGGCCTCTCTGCAGTGGTGTAATGAGATGTAATGTCATTCTAGGACAATGTCAGTCGTGTCCTCGGAATTATGTAAAAGGGCTTACACCCTTGTTCAGAAGAACGTGTGATTAGATTTACTTCCCGGCTTTCTGGGCTAGAAGGAGCGTGACCACGCAGCAGCGGAAGAGGTAGGTATCTTGAAGGCAGACGGCTCTGGTGTGGAGTATCGATGCTCCCTTTTCATGGGTGTGATATTGTGAGTTAAAAATAAAAGTTTTCTGACTCAGTTTGCTCATCTACACTGGGGACAGTAAAACCTCCTCTGTAGGTATTACTGTAATGGGGGGCAAGAGGGACGATGTACCCAAAAGCACACCCTCTGTCACTGGTGTCACCTCCCCTGCCTTCTCAGCTGGCCCGAAGGTGGCGTGTGTGGTCCTCACATTGTCTTTGTTGTCAGTCATCAGTAACTGCTGTGCTTCCCTTTGGATACAGCCTAATATCACATTTAATATCAGCCTAATATCTCAGTGGTATTATCTCATTTTTTAATCTAGTCATTTGGCAAACATGTATTTTTCTGGAGTTATGCAGATGCCAGGGGTACAAGATGGAGCAAGTTCTTCACCTTTCCTCCTGGCTGATGGTGAAGCAGACAACGGCCCATAACCTGGCCTGGCAAGTGGCTGAGGGAGGAAGTTTGCACACGACCTGAATGAAATGTGCATATCAGGCCACGGTCCCGCCTGCTGGCTACTTCATGCCCAATGAAGAACATTTGCAAAGTGGCTGGAAAGGGAATTCCAGGCTTCTCAGACACAGAGGAACCCCATGGCTTGGGATTTTTATCTTGTCCTCTGACCACTGGGCAGGCCAGACGCATCCCGAACTTAAGTTCGAAGTGGAAGGGAAAAGTAAGCCTCAAAGCAGAGTTTGGCAACTGGTGATTCACAGCCTTGGCTTTGTTATTACCGAACACATCCCAACCTTAGGATTTTAAATATTTCTAGACTGAGAAATTCCACTCTGGAGTTTTTTTTTTTTGTACTGGGAATCAAACTCAGTACCTTACGCTTATCAGGCAGGTGCTTGTGCTACTGAGCTACATCCCTGGCCCCTACTCTGGAAATTTATACTAAGGAGCTAATAATATAAATGTACAAAGATTTCACTATAAGGATGGTGTTATTTGTCAAATTATCTTAGCACAAAATTTGAAACAGTTGACAACTGAGACCTCAGCAAACAAAGGGAATAAATCTTGTCAATGTGCTCAGGGGAAGAGTATGAAGCCACATAATCTGATAATGTACAAAATGTGTGACCATGGGAAGATGTTCATAATACATGTTAAGAGATAGAAATAAAGAAAATAGTGTTTACCGCCTGACTTTTATATTATTTCTTATAAAAATCTGCAATGAATATATAAAGGTATTATTAGTAATTCTTTTATAAAATTAGGATTGATTTTTTTCCACTTCTGCTGTGGTTTGAACAGAGTTTGAGTGTGTTTCCCCAAGGGTTTGTGTGTTAGGCTTTTGGTACTCAGTGTGGAAGTGCTGGGAGGTGAAGCTTAGGGGGAGGAACTAGGTCGTTGAGGGCACTGGGCTCAGAAAGAACTGATGTAGTTCCCATGACACCTGGAGTCGGTTCTCCTGTGAGTGAATCTTTGTGAAAGAGTGAGCCTGATAGCCGAGTGTGGTGGCCCATGCCTGTAATGCCAGCATTCGGGAGGATGCTGCTGGGACAGGGGAATCACTTTAAGTTTGAGGCCGGTCTAGGCTACATAGTGAGCTCAAAGCCAGCCTGGACTACAGAGTGAGAATGTGTCTCAAAAAAAAGAATGAGCTGACTCCTGAGTTATACTCTGCCTTCCACCTCATATACATCCCCAGCTATGCTGCCCTTAGCCGTGTGGTCCTCACCAGAGCCTGTGCCATGCTGTTTGGTCTTTCAGCCTCCAAAACAATGAACTGAAGAAACCTCTTTTCATTAAAAAACACCCACTTTAAGTATCTTATTATAACACTGGAAAATGGGCTTTTTATTGTTTAATTTTTCCCCAGTTATCATGTATTCTTTCCAAGGAAAATATTAGCACATGGAAAGATAGTCAATATCACTGGTCAATGGAAAATAGAAACAAAAACCGCAATGAAATACCACTTCACACCCACTAGGATGATTGTTATTGAAAAAGATAGCTGAGAATAAATATCTGTGAGGATGTGCACACATCAGAAGTTTTATTTCATCCATTGCTAGTGCAGCTGCTTTGGCAAAAAACATTGAGAATCCTTCAAAAAGTTAAACATAAAGTTACCATATGTCCCCCAAATTCTACTCTTCAGTATATAGATAAGAGAAATGACAGCACACATCCACACAAAAAAATGTACAGGAATGCTCATAACAGAATTATAGCAACCAAAATGTGTAAAGAACCTGACTGTCCAACTAATGAATGGCCAAAATGTGGTCCTGTATATCCACACCATGAAACATTATTTAGCTATAAAAAAAAGGCATATTGATACTGTACATGTTACCACATAGAAGGTCCTTGAAAACATCATGCTAAGTGAAAGAAGCCAGACGTCACAGGCCACATGGCGTAGGGCTCCATGTATATGGAATGTCAAATTCATAGAGACAAAAGTGGGTGATGGGAGCGGGAGTAGGGAGGAAGAAGAGTAACTGCCAGTGGGCATGGCATTTCCTTTAGCACTGCTGGAGAAAAAATATATTCTGGTGCTGGGGATTGAATCCAAGGCCTTGTGCATGTTAACTACATATTCTAGCACTGAGCTTCACCGCCAGCTGAGAATATTTATGAATTAAATGCAAGGGTAGTTACCTACTTTGTGAGCATGTGAAAACTACTGAATTCTATACTCTCATACACAAAAGGTAGGGCTTGTCCCTCTGCTGTTAACCCTTCCACACACTGAAGAGTGACCACCAAGGTCTCTCTACACAGATGCCCTGAAACCCCTCTTTTGTCTTTCAAGACCACAGGAATTACCATCTTGTCATGCACGTCTTCACCATGGCTTTTGATTTTTATTTTGCTATCTTGGGGCCTTGTTGACCTTGTAGGGACTCTCGTCCCAGGAGGAGCTAACACAGGCAAATAACTCGCCTGTGACTGTGCCTTCATATGCAAACCAACCAAGCAGGAACCTGTGCCCAAAGTTATGGTTTGTATCTAGATGTCCCCCAAAGCCTCATGCAGTCATAGGGTTTTTCTCCAGAGGTGGCTGGGTCTAGAGTACGTGACTGATTCATAGTGCAATGATGGGATTAAGGGTGGGTGATAGCTGGATCATCCCACTGATTCGATTGGTCCTGATAGACTGGATGTAAGGGACAGAAAGAGGTTTGTCTCTCCCTCTCTCTTGTCTCTTGTTGTCTTCTGCCCCCATGAGCAGTTGCCTATGTGCCACCCTGCCTTGGAGCCAGCCAATTACAGACTGAAGACTTTACAAACTGTCAGCCAAAGAAGCTCTTCTCCCTAATGAAAAAAGTAACTAAGACACCCCAACTCCTCTTTTCTTAGTCTTTCCCATTTGGGCCACTAGCCTCCTAAGGGCCAGGGACCAAACGCCTAGGGAAAGTATGTATAGAGCCTGCTGAAATTATTCAGATTTCTTTTATCTTGGCTGTCCTGCCCACAGGAACTACAATAGCAGCTCTTTTCTGCACCCTTTTCTGTCCTCTGCTTCCCAGCTTCACCCTGAGCTTACCGTGTAGCCCTATGTGATGGGCTTTGCCTCCTGTTTCTGAGGTTCTGTGCGTATAACCAACTTCTTCCTTTGTGATATCATTTCTGTGTCTGTGTCTTACCAAATGGGGTTAGGACAAATCTTGGGTACCCTTAAGACAATGTATTCCTGAAAAACTGTCAAACCCTGGCCTGAAGTAAATAACTAGCAGAAAAGACAACTGATATTGTCTGACTCTTCCTGGAGGACTTAGGGATCTTAGAGTCAGAAACAGATTTTTCAAAACCAATTTGTCCATATATAGCTATCACACATTTCTACTCCATTAGGAGTTACCCATAGAAAAGCAGCTCTTGAAGTTCCTAGTGTCTCAGCCACTATATAAACACACACACACACTCGTGCACACATACACCCTCATACACACCAGCTTATCAGTGTGTATATTCATGTGTCTCATCAGGCAGTAGGAACTGAGTGCATTGTGTTTGCTCTGCACAACTATGTCTACCTTTTTTGATTTTAAAGAGAATAATAAAAAAGAGCAATAGCAAAATACCAACAACATAGACAAAAACAAAACAGAGCAAAAACAATAAAAATGATACAGGGTTTCAGAAAAAATGATAGGAATTAACAGTAGCTGTTATATTACATATTGTTATTAAAACAATTAATTTTTCATCCTCTTTCTTTTTGAAACCCGGCTTATAGTCTCAGAAATCAATGAAACTCACCCTTAGGGTGTTAGAATCAATCACATGTGCTAATCACCGCAACATACAGCTCACTACCCCCATAGAACCCCATGCCTCTGTCCTTCCAACAGTACAAGAATCGTCATTTTTCTTGAACATTGCTACGTTAATAAAAGCAAACATCTGGATTTGTTGGGCATAAAAGTTGTCAGAGTGCTCCCAACATCTTGACTGAGGAAGAGCAGATTTTACTCCCAAGGAAAGAGGGAGGAGAAGGCAAGGAACTTGTCTGTCGTGAGAGAAAACCATGCTAGGCTGTGCTTGTCTCTGACTGCACATGACTCAGTTTTCTATTGCCCTTGGAGAATCATCCCAGCCTGACCAGATCCACAGAACAGGGATAAAACCAAACCAAACAAATTCAACCTGCAGACCGGACCAATCTGTGCTGCCCTTGACTGCGATCTTTCTTCCCCTCACCCTCACTAGATGGATACAAATCAATAGATAAGAGGCAATCACCAAGAGTCTCACAGAATACTCAGCTTTTTCGGTCAGTACCCGTGTTTGGTGTCTTCAGGTGCTTACCTCTAAAAGAGGGGTAATAGTAATAACTATTTCCAAGAAATGTTGTGAATATTAACAAAATAATTCATCTAAAACCTTGACAAGTACCAAAGGACCAAGACAATGTCCCAAACTTACAGAGCCTTGTAGGGAAATTGGGATTTGGTTTTATCTACATTCTTTGTAAGTAAGTAAATAAATAAATAAGGTGCAATCTATTTCAAAGGACCAGTCCAGTCCCACTGCTTTCTTTCTAAATAACATTTCCCCTTCTAGTTGCATTTTGGACTCGCTGCTAATGTGCAATACTTTCCAATTTCCCTTCAGCCCCTCTCCAGAAGTGCAATATTGGTTCTTTGTCTTAGGGATATTTCATTTCCTCAATCATGTTAAATCAAACAAAGCTTCCATACCAGCAAACAGAAAGGAGCAGCTCTGGGCCTCTGAACTAATTTGCACTGGCAAAACTGATCAGGCCTTCCTCCAGTGTCTTAATTAGGAGTCTTAATCCCTTTGATTTAAAACTAGGGGAAGTACAGGAGGTGGTTGAAAATGGAACATATTTATTTAATACAGACAAATAGGGTTTAGAAAGTCCACTTAATATACAGTGTCAACAGAAATATATGACCCTTTCTTTCTAATAACTCTTCCAGGATAAAGTATGGCTTACACGCAGATTGGAGCCATCACTTTTCATGTTCTCTTTCATTTAAAGAGACAGTTATTTCCAACCCACTCTATGTTTTCAGAAATTTGGGGTTGGTTTGCTTTAATTTCTGTACCAAAAAGAGAAAGTGACTCTGAGAATGTACGCAATGTTGCTCACACTGAAGTTTTTAAAAATGTGATAAATGGGAAGCGGTGGATGGAAGGTGGATGTGAGAAGATGAACACAGAGCATAGTGATTATGGACTCTCTGCGGTTTTGGCTCGGTCTTTCGGGAAAGGTGCCAGTATGCATTTGACAGAAGGCCAGTTCTTGAACATTAAATAAGGAGGTTCAGGTTGAGGTGCACTGATACAGCCCTTCCAAGGGCATGGTGACACGTATGGCCAGCACTTAGTGCAGCAGGGCTCTCGGGTGAGCCTGCAGTGACTTCACCCATCAGGAAATCAGTGTAGGTTTCTGAGCAGCCTGCTGTTTACACAACCAACTGCATCTGGGCATTTATTAAAAACTAGGCAAGGTGTTGATGACTGGCTGGAGCCTAGGCGCTTCCAAGAGGGTTGTGTGATGGAGGTTCTGTGCCCCTGGGGCCTCAGTGTCCTGCTCAGTTTGTCAGGCCATGTTCTCCTACAGAAAAATGGCTGGATCCTCAGAAGCTTCCATCTCTAAAGAAGTGCACCCATAAGTTTTGATCCCTATGGGGAGTCATCCATGATCACTCCTAGGATGCTCTAGAAGACCCGGAGTACCTAGACCTGTGCAATCTCAAGTCGTGCTTCATAATCAGGGCAATCCGTGCCAGACACTTGTGCTCAAGTTCACACCGGAGCCAGTGGCATCACAAGTCTTTTCACAATTGATGGTCCTGCCAGGCCTAATTGTTCTGCCTGGGAGGATAACCAAAGTGCTTGTGCTAACGAGTCTTAAAAAATTAGTCCTCTCCATAACATGGGGAGTCAGCCCGAATAGGCAAACCATAATAAAAATGCAAAATAAAAACCAAAAGTAACCAAAGATGCATAAAACACTCTTTAGTGTATGAAATAATGAACTGACATACTGGTTTTATATTTAAAACTCACTATTGCATCTTTTATGACATGTATTCTGATAGCATCCACATAAAGTTGGCAGGCCATATTTCTACTTTATAGAAAAACAAAACCAAGCAAGACTGGCAGAAAGAAAGCTAAGTAAGCTGGCCAGGGAGACAGAGAGGTTGGAGCGGGCTTTGATTTCTCAACTGTCAGGCTCTAGAAGGATTTGGAAGGAACGTGCTGCCTCAGTGTGTGTAACTGGGCACTTCTGAAAGGCCGACAGGTGATGTTGAGAAAAGTAACCCTTTGAAATATCTTAAACCCTCTTCCCTGCAGTTTTGTTTACAGCTTCTAGTTGCCCCAGTAGCCTTTAGGAAAAGATGTGCCTGAGAAAAGACAAACTTCAATCACCCACATCCCCTTCAAATGATCAGTAAGCTGAAGTTTGGGAAACCTAGGCTCATAGGATTTTGTTGTTTATTGCTCCTTGGCATATGATGATTAACGACAATCTAAAACCTGGTATTCCACAATTATCCTATAAACTGGGCAATTTCTGTCTTCTCAAAGTGCCACTTAGCTCTGTATCAGGTGGCTAGACACAGGAGAATAAAGAACCCCGTATGAGTGTAGTTAATATCTCCCCCGGAGAAACAGGAGGGTGGCGAGGGTTTACATAATAGTGAGCCCATTCCCCAAAGATGCAATTGATTAGTCTGCTGCAGACCCCAGTCACAGGGAGAGACAAGCTGCATAAGCATATGAAACAATTACAGATTAGCACACCCAGCCGGCTGTCAGCACAGAAAACTGCAAACATCACTGAATAATTATGGCTTGAGCTATTGACTGGGGCCACAGAAGAGCTTCATCCAAATGCTTTTAATTTGCCAAACAGTGGGAAGTGTGCTGCAGAGAGATTGCTCCCAATAATGGCATTTCTCCCTCTGCTTAATCAAGGGGAGAGCTTAATAAGGCGATGGAGATGGTTTTACATCTTGCCAAATAAAATGAATGGCTATTTGAAAGGTGGTGAATGAGAGATGAAAGACTTTCCTAAATGGCTTATGACAAGTGGCCTGGGGTGGCTTTGGGTCCTGTGAGAGACCCTAGTCTGGTATAGAACCCAAGAGCCTCACTGGTCAGAGGGTTTAAGCCAAGCTTGCCTGCCTGCTGGTGGAACAAAGGCTGGTGGAGGCTGACAGGTGGAGGCTGAGCAGCCCCTACACCAGCCGCCATGCCCTTACTATGTCCCTTTGTCTTTTCAACCCCTGGGGCCCTGTCCTTGATGAAGAGTGACATTCCTACCCAACTAGAAATGGTGAGTATCTTTTAAAGACATTACTATTAATAAAGACCATAGTTTATTCATATATCTATAGTTTAACCTAATGTCCAAGGTACTATATTGGATTTACTCATGTCTCTTTAGGCTCCTGTTGGCTGAGAAAGTTTCTCTGACCTTCTCATTTTTGATGACCCTGGCAGATTTGGGAAATATGGTCAGGTATAGCATAGGATGCTCCTAGGATTTTTCTGGTGCTTTCTCAGGATTAGACAAATAAAAGGCACAAGATAAAGTTGGCATAACGGAGATGAAGAGGCAAGATTAACTATGCTAGCAAATGCGTGCAATAATTTCCCACAGCTCCAAACATGGAACCCCCACCATCATCTTCCAAAGTGCCAGCGTTGGTTTTGGAGGTAGCGATAGTCCAGTATTTTTATAGCTAAATGGAGTGATTTAGAGATGCATTGTTTTTTCTACTGTCATCTTCCCTATTATCCTCACATAGCTCTATATGAATATAATTTTAAGTTTTCAAGACATAATGATCAACTTTAAATGAAAACACTGTGAAATTCATGTTGACAAAATTGCCTTCAGTCTTGTTTCAAGTGCTCCATGGGTAACTCTACAGGCTTACATTGGCCACAATTGTCATAAGACCCCAGTGCTAGTGGGGTTTTTGGATTCAAACAAATTCTTCTGAGAGACTGCAATACACCGAGCTTCTAAGGTGGCTGTGGCTGTTCAGAGGCACCAAGCATAGCTGTTGGTTTTCAAAAACTGTCCAATATGCCATAAAATGAAGTACCCATCACAAAAGAATAGAAAATTAAATAGAGCAGGCATTGCTTAACCTAGAATAGAAAAGGCTATGGAATGACTCAATTATAATCTTCTACAGTTAAGGAAAATTGAAAAGAGTTACACAAACTTGGTTCTAGTCTTGACTCTGCTGTAAGTTAGTTATGTGACCCTGGGCAAGTTCCTTTGCCTCTCTGTGCTTTAATTTCCCAACTGGAAATTGAATAAAATAATGCTCACCTGACACGGCTGTGGGGGGTGATGTATGTGAGGTGGTTGGCACAGTTTCTGGCACAGACTAGATCATTCCATAAAATTTAGCTCCCACTCCACTTATTATATGATCTTTACAAAGATAAAAAGAACATCACTTAATATTTTTATAATTCTTCACAGCTAAGAAAGCAGTTTCTCAGTTTAGGGTGATAAACTGTGCTCCTCGCCCTTCAAATCCCACATAAAAGAAAGTCGATTTTAAGGTCAGTAGTAGCGATTGTGATTGTGCTTGGATAAAGCACAATCTGGCCTTGGAGATCATGAAACTCAGAGTTAAGGCTGCAGAGTCTGTGGCTGACCTCACTGCCACCCAATCATATAAAAATTCGAGGCTGACTGTGAGAATAGTGTTATGGAGTCTGGGGATGCCGGGCAGAGGAGGATTCACTGTTCATCCTCTGGACACACTAACGCACCTCCGCCTTGGGAATCTTCCCAAGTTCTGCCTCCTGGACCCACCGTTTCCTGGAGCTCCATCTGTGTGGCAGAAGGAAGTCTTAGTGCAGAGTCCAGAGTGCAAGAAATAGCCCATTTCTGTCTTCTCTAAAAGATCAGAATAAGCCCAATTCTGAGCTTCTCAACTGGGCTTATGAGAAATGCGATTCCAGTTATTCAGAGACTGCTCCTCAGCGCTGTGCTGAGAATCTGGGCTCTCAGAGCACTGGACAGCTCTTTGGTCCTGCTGAGACCTCCTGGCTCTGTGTGGGGGTCCCTGGACTCATCAGAGCACAGCACTCACCGTCCATATTGAGATTGCCTTGCATGCATCCGTCACCCCTTGTAAAGGGTCAGCAGCTTGTCTTGAGAGCTGGCGTACTGACTAGTAGGGAGCAGGAGCGTAATGAGTAAACACGTTTCTGTTACAGCACTTCGTACATTCCATGGTCCTCTCCCTGTGACTGTGAGCCTGCTAGGGGAAGGGGCTGTACTTCTCCTTGCATTTTCTTAATGCTGTTGGTTTTCATAAATGTTCCTTGAGTAAATAATTGAACAGTGCTGCTTTTATTGTGGGTTGCATTGCAGTGATTTGTGTTCTGCATGACTGCATCGAGTCTGTGCTGGTCATAGAGATAGAGACTGTCCATTGCTCTTAGGTCTCTCCACTTTCCTCAGACACTCTGTTTACGTGGTGCCCCTAACAGAGAAAATATTTCCCAGGCTTTCTTGAAAGATAACGTGACTAAGTTCTGGCCAAAGGGATGGTGGTAGCAGTTTGGGGTGCAGCTCACTGAACGGAGCCTTGTCCTTCCCCTCTTTTCTCCACTGGCTGGAGTGTGGATGTGAAGGGAATCTCTCTTGGATCACCAGGACAGAGGAACAGTTGAGCAACACGAAGACAGGAAGCTGGGTCCCCAACACTGTGGGCCTCCACATGGGCCCAGGCTGGTGGGTGTGAGAGAAGAGCTTCTACCTTGTTTAAGCACCCGGACTTCGTGTGTGTGAGAGCAGGCAAACTTCTATCCCAGATAACACCATCCTCTCCGTACCCTCGTTGCCTGCAGCCGGGTGCCTCTCAGGAGCCGCCTTTTCCCAGCTTATCCATCTCCATGCTTTCATCCCACCCCGTGGAGGCCCTAGGGACAGGGGAGCAGCAGCCAGGAGGCAGCTCCTTCCAAGCTACAGCCTGAGTCAGCTGAACCAGTTTCTGGTTTAATGAGATGACACTAACGACTGTGCCTCCCTGTCTGAGGGGGCCGGTCATCCCTGGAGACCTGTGGTCCAAACATTTGCATCATAGCTGAGTTAGGAGGTCAACGGGGAGGCAGGAGTCTCACAAAAAGGCTGGGAGTCCACAACCAGGAATGCATACATTTGCTGCCCTGGAACCAAGTTGAACTTCAGCAAAAGGGGAGAAAACAGTATCCAGGCCTGCTTAACCCTGGCAAGTGCTGTGAAAACACTCCTTCTGCCTCCCTGGAGCTTGCCGGGACCTGCTGCACAGGACACCTGAGAGGGCCATGTGCTTAGTTAGCCCCCTGCCGGCTTTCTCAGGGGTACAGCATGGTGCGGCTTCCAGCCCTCGGGCAGCCTTTGCAGCCACAGTGCTCTGTGGAGCCTGGACGATGGTTCATTCTGCATTCTGTCCTGCTCTGCGCTGCCTGGGAGACCACTGACCTGGACTCGGCCCTTGGACCCTGCCCATGGATCCACAGACCCTCCTAGTTCTCCCTTCTGAGCCTAGTTGCCCAGAACAGAGAAAGGTACCATGACCCTAACTATTTTCACTTCCTATTTTGGGGAAAATGAGTGTCAGCATCCATTTCTCACTCACGAACGACAGGAGGGACTTGGGGGCTGAATTTCTTGTTTTACCTATTCAATGAATAACTTCTTTGTTCAGTACTTGCCATTAGTCAGGTGCTTGGCGAAGTAAATCAGCTCGGCACATTCTCTCATTTGCTGTCTAAGGCGATGTTCTTACAATCCCATTTTACAAATGAAGACACCAGGGCCCAGGGGGATTCACTAACTCACCGTGGCCTTCCAGCTCACAGAACAGCTGGGTTTGTGCTCAGAGAGCCTAACCCAGATGCCTACTCTTGCTAGGAGGCCTCAGTGGATTTCCGGCATTTTAAAGCATGTGGTTTGGGGTATAGTGTGAGTGATCTTCAGTGAGAGGAACAAAAGCCAGGCCCAGATGAGCAGTAGCAAGTGTCAAATGCACTGGATAAAGTAGAGTTAGATACAGGGCTTGAGGTCAGAGGTCAGGCTCAGGTCTTGGCATGACCAAAAAACAGGTGAGATGCGTGGTGCAAGGTGCAAGGCAGGTGGGGCTGAATGTGGCAGAGAATAGCTAATAATAAAGTCGACATCCAGGGGCTCTCTGCTACAGGGTTTGGCCATTTGGGTCACACAGAAGCTCCTATAGGCAGGGAGAGGCCACCTGGCCTTCCAGTACAGGTAGCGCCCTTGGACAGCGAGGGGTTAAGTCAGGCACTTGCACCGGGCCCCTGCAGCAACATTGACTGCTCCTCCTGCTTCTCTCCCTGCACTTAAGTCCCTGCACTTCCAGGAAGAAGCAGAAGGTCCCTGGGTGGGGCAGTGTGTCCTCCAGCCTGGGGGTGTGGGGGTGACTCCCCTTTGATCTAGCCCTTCTGCAGCTCCCTCTCAGCGCAGTGCCCTTACAGCAGGAGCAGTCCTTGCCAAACCAGGCTTCCTCTGCCACAGCCCGACTCCATTTATTTTCAGATTTTATGTACTTTAAAATAGCCTTGATGATAGGGGCCAAAACCCAGCAGACCTGAAAAATGCTTACCAGGATGAAAAACCGAAGGACACTGGCTTCTCTGACGTGACTCGAGACTACCCCCACTTTTCTCTCCCATTCCCTTCCGTCCCCTAGGACACATCCTGAGGTTCAGAGAGCCCATCATCTTTCCTGGCCGGGTTTACCAGACTTTCCTCCTTCATACAAATTCTTGGGAAAAGTTATAAGAAGCTAGGCCCTGAGGACTGCAAAATGGCCTGGCAAGAGAGAAAACTCCATTTTCATTCTCAGGCTGCAGAACTGAGCTGGGAGCTCATGAGTTAGAATCCTACTGAATTTGGATTCACATTGTATTTGGAGGGGGCTAGGGAGGAGGGCAAACCCGGAGGGAGGCAGAGGGCAGACAGACAGTTATTTGTTAGCCTCTCTGCTCCCTTCCTTACCCCATCAGCCCTGCAGAAGCTTCAGATGTCCTAGAGGGGCTTCACCAACAAGCAGCAGAGAAACCTGGGTACACGGCTACACCCTCAGGAGCGGAACTATGTAAAATAAATATAAAACCTGCTCTTTGCCTGCAGGGAGGGTTGGGAAAGCACAAGGTGCTATAGGTGCACTTGGCAGGGTGCCCAGGGCCTGTGGACTCCAAGGAAGGTTCTGTGGAGGAGGTGACCTTGAGGTTGAGGCTGAGGATGAATAGGAGCTGGAATCCAGTGGCAGGGAGGATGAGTCTGGAAAGGGCACTCCTTCAAAGGATAAGGCATAGGCAAAGGCTACAGGTCAGAAAGCAGGCTGTGTCAGTAAGAAACAGGGCCCAATGTGACTGGACCAGAGAATTCAGGAGAGCCAGAGGTGCAATGGGGAAGGAGCTCCTGGGGGCCTGGCAGGCAGCTTTAAGAATCTGGTTATCATTGTGTCAGCCTTGATTTTACTCCCCGCTGCATTGCTTTTGGGTGGGATGGTAACTGGTACCTAGTAGATGTTCAGTACATATTAGTTGTTAAGATAGGAAGGTTTTAAGCAGGAAAAGATCTGATGAGATTTGCACTTGTGAATCACTAAATGCAATGTAGAAAATGGCTTGCAGGGGTAGAAGGCAGGGAAACGACAGAGGCCCTCACTGCAGGTGACAGTGATGAGAGGGGAGTGGAGGGTGGAATCTACAGAGTTTGTGATTGGCCCAGGGGTGATAAGAAGGAGGAGTCAAGAGGAAGGACATTGGTTTAGTCAGATATGAATGTGACAAAATTAGGAGGGAAGATTTAGTTTGCTCACGGTTTTAGGCGTTTCAGCCATGGTTGCTTGGTGCATTGCTTTGGGCCCATAATGGCACAGAACACGATGGCAGAAGTGCATGACAGACAAGGCCTGCTCTTCTCATGGCACCTGAGAAGGTGAGAGAAGAGAGGAGAGAGGAAAAGAGGAGTAAGGAGCTGGGGTTCTAATATCTCCTTCAAGAGCATGCCCCCAATGACCTAACTTCCTTCCATTAAGTCCCACCTCTTAGAAGTTCTACCATCTCCTGATAGTGCCACAGGATGGTAACTCAGCTTTCTGTGGATGGCCTTTGGGGGACATTTAAAATCTAAAGCATGACAGGTATCTAGGTAGAATTTCTGCAGCTCTTTTAGGGTATGGATCCCAGTCTTGAGACAAGGCCACCCCCATGGGCATAGGGCAGGATTTACTCAGCTCAGAGCCTAGGCTCCAGGATGAGCAGGTCTGAGAGGCTCCTGAGACACGCAGTCACTTGGTTCATGTGATATGTGCTACCCTCTCCCATCTTAAGTCCCCTCAAAGACAGAACTACTATCTTGAATTGCTCAAGTAGAAATTAGTTTCAATTCACTTGAAAATACATGGTGTGCTACACTGATAAGTGTGTTGTATGTGTGTATGTGTCTTTTTAGGGGGATGGTTGATCTCAAACACAGGATTTCCAGGTTTTCAAAGTTTTTTATAAATGAAATTACAAGTCATATCACAGCATTTAGTTTCATTGGCTTTGAAAGTATGTATTGAACAACTTTCATGTGCAAGGGAGAAGGGCCTATTATTGAGCACCTACTCATAAACCATGTTCATGTTTGCTGTGTTCCATTTACTTTCCCAAGAATCCCCAGCACTGGGACTTGGACTTATGCAGTGACTTGCCTGAAGCCACACAGCCATCAGGGTTGAAGACAGAGGGTGGAACCAGTGTTGCTCTCCAAGGTGAAGGTGTCCACTGGCATCTTCTTCATCACACCCACAGCACTAATACTCTCCACCCAGAGAAGTGCCAGTATACAGAGAGGAAATATAGAGGAATTCAGTCCATCCCTAGGCTCAGTTATGACAGAAAAGCAGCAGAAGGAAGAGGTGGTAGTGGCTTTTATAGAAAGAATTTACGATAGATCAGGAGTCAGACTGTGGTTCTGTCCCTTGCAAGCTAAGTGGCTTTGAGCAGTTACCTGATGTCTCAGATGCACAGTTCCTTACTCTGCAAAATGGAGATGCTTTGCTTCACCTCTCAGGGAAGAGAGATTAGAGACTTTGCAGTGGACCCAGCACACAGGGTTAGCTCACTCGAAGGCCTCCAAGAATATGAGCTGGACCTTGGAGGATATGGGCCCTTTTCCACATCAGGGCCTAGGGCCAAGGGAGGACATTCCAGGTGGAGGGAAGAGAACCAGCGCAAAGAATATTTGTAGGGAGGCACGAGGAGTGATGAGTCATTCACCCTGACTGAAATGTGGGAAAGTGCATTTGAAGTGGAAAATTAGAGAACAAGGAGGACTTTAAATGCCATCTGCTTCTCCCCAGCCCCACAGACTGCCATCTCTGCCTCTGGTGGCTCCCCACAGTCCTCACCATCTTCTCACCTCCAGCTTGTTGTTTTGAAATGTGTTTCTCAAACAAAGTGTTTATAGCTCGCACAGTTTGGTTTTCATTCCGTGGCCACAAAGAGCCACACAATGCCTTGGGCAGGGGAATGGCTAGGTCAGCCCTGAGCCTCAATTGTGTTACCCAGACAACAAGGCTATGCAGTGAGGACCATGGTGCACTCAAGCAGCCCAGCACCTCATTTGGGCAGGCTGCCAGGGACTTTCTATCACCTACACAGTTCAGCCCCACAGCACTGGCATATTCTGTGAAGCTCAAGTCTGAGTGGCCCTACCTGCCAGCCAGTCACATCAAACATCCTGATCCCTATATACCAGGCTCCTCTGCATGCCTCAAGAGCACCCTGAATGACAGAGGAGACAGACCAAGACCCTGACACCTGGGTCTGTAGCAGAAAGCAGGACCCCTCATGTACAATCCTTTATCTTAAAACTTCAAGCCAATTTTGCCTTGCTCATTTTAATTTTTAAAAATGTCTCCAATTATGCTCACATTGTTTATTTTACCCAAATATTAAGTACCATTAACATTCTGAGAAGGTGCAAGATACGTACTTATGTATCCAGCGGTCCTTGGATACATAGATACTCCATTTGGGGAGCGCTGTCTTCAATTCTAGCTTGTCCTGTGCATGATTGCCACTCTCCTCCTGAGCTGGAGAACTCCTACATACACTTCAAGATCCAGCTGAAATGCTACTTCTTACTTGGAAACTAGCCATTTTATTAATTCGAGAGAGAGTGCATGCGCGAAGCTCCCTGCTAGCCCGCCCGGGGTTGCTCCTCCCATTAGACCTAAGACAGCCTCTTTTGTATTTCCATAGTACTTTATGATACAGCTCCATCACTGTTTTTTCTCCATGAGGTTAGAACTTGGTTTTGATGTGTCCATCTGTCTGTCCTGCTAATTCAAGAAAGCCAGAAGCGCAAGAGGCTCCTCATTGTTTTTGTGCCTTGGAGCCACTCCAGTGCCTCACACACCGCAGGAGCTCTGTCGATGGGCAGGGACGGCCACTCAGGGGGTCTTAGTGGTGTGTGCAGTCGAATCCTGACCGTGATGAGCTCCCTGGGGTCTTGTGTGCTCTGCACAGTAGACTCTTCTGGAAGGTTGAGTCATCTCTTCCCTCTTGTCTGTCTTCACATCATCCCGAGGATGTTGGAGTGTGTAGCAAGACTTTTAGTCCTACTTAAACATGCCTTTGCTGCCAAACAGAAAAAGGTACAGAAGTCAGAAGCTAGAGCAAAGCACTATTTTTAGCATACATAAGTAATATATGACTAAGGTGCTGTCCCCATCCCAGGACTGGCCTGGGTGTCCCCGTAATTTCATCAGCTTCCACCCAGGATCTGCTTGGTCTCCAGACCAACTGGGCCTGGTGCTGCTTCAGCTGACCACCACCCCTCCTGCAGGGGTCCAGGAGCCCTTCTTGGAGGAAGCAGGAAAGTGCAGCCCACATGCCCCACCTGGTCTGTTTCCTGTTATTCTTTTCTCCAGGGGTTCCCTAGACTCCTGGTCTCCTGAGCTTGATCAATCCTGCTGGCCACAGTGGTACACAATGGTCCTTTAATTCAGTCGCACCTTCAAGTTCCTTAGGTTTTGACCTTGACAGGATTTGCTAACTCAGGTTATCCAAAAATGGACGTCCAGTGGCTGGTTTCATTGAGTGGTTTCTCTGAGAATGATGTTCCTGATCCTGCCTCTATTTATAAAGTTTAAGCTCCGGTTCCCAGTGGTTCTAAGCCTAGCGGGGTGGGGTGGCAGTCTTTTCTTTACCTTCGACTTGCCTGTCTTTGCAGCTGCAAGAGACTAAAATACTCTCTTCCTACAAGCAGGCTGCTGAGACTTTGAAGCACAAAAAGAGTTGTTTCAGCCAGAGCAGTTAAACTCCAGGAATCTGCCCAGAAAGGAGGAAATAAATCAATGTTTGCTTAAGGAATAAAGAACAAACTTCTCTGGAAAAGCAAAATGTGATTTTTTAAATTATCAAAGCTGACTTTACCAATCACAGAGGAAACCAAATTCTGTAAAGCTCTTAATGGGTCCTGATGGTATCCTTATTATGGTAAATACCAGATTTACTTAGCTGTGATTAATTACTAATGCCTAAACCTCTTTTTTTCCTCAGCTACATTTTCCCTGCAACCCTGGTCACCTTTATCTTCATACTTTTCTGACATTTGCATCTGCCACTGTGCCATCACTAATATTCGGATAAATTGGAGAGAACGAAGCACTGTTATCGTGTCATTTCTTGCTTGAATCATTAAAATAGGTTCAAGCAAGAACCAATCATTCTGGTTCTAATTTATTCTTCTTTAACTTCATTTCTGCTGCTCCTGAAATCTGTCTGAACTATAAATTTGCCCCTGTCCAATGCCAGCAACAGTAAGTGGCACTACTGTTCCATGCAAAACCTATGGAATTTTTGCTCCTGTGACCCAGTGCTTTCCCCACAACACACACAGTGCAGCATGACCCACACTTCCTCCACAGACACAATTTCCAATACTGTGCTGGTCTGAATGCTTCCTTGTGAGCTGGCCTTCACAACAGAAAAGATCTCAGTCAAGAAGTAAATAAAGGAGAAGGGAAAAGAGAAAAAGCTATCAAAATAGGATGTGAAACAGGAGGTAATGGAGGAGAGGGGAAATTTTGTTTTCCTTTTCCACTTCCCCAGATAAATCTTGGGTGAAAGTAGCAGAATTAGGAATTTTGATAACTTTGTCCTTTTTCCCTTAAATGTTCTTTTATGGGAGTATAAAATACACTTGGGAATACAAACCACAAATACAGAGTTAGAAGAATGTTGTTAAGCAGGACCCACTCATGTAATCAGCACCCAGGTCAAGAAACAGGATATGACCAACACCCCAGGAGCCTTCCTCGTGGTTATTATTCCTGCTAAGGTTATCCCAAAGCATATTGGTTTCTCATACCATGGAATAGGATTGTCTATTTTTGAACTTTGTAAAATTGCAACCCTATAGCACTGGCTTCTTTTGCTAATGTTGGTAAGATCCATCCATAGAGTTGTAGTTCATTTTCATTGTTATATAATATTCAATTGAGTAAATATGTCATTACTTATCTATTCTACCACTGATAGGCTATAGGCAATGTTATAGCTTGTGTGTAGATGTCCCCTCAAAACCTCATGCAGTCAAAGGTGGGACTGTTTTAGATGTGGTTGGATTTAGAGTGTGTGATGCTGGGGTTAATGGTGTGTGATTAGTAAATTAGGCCACTGATTGGTTTGGCATAGTTCTGAATGTGGGCATTGGGAAGGCCCACCCTGGGTATGAGTGCTCTCTGCTTTAAAGCGTGTACCCTGGCTAGAATACAAGGGAAAGAAAGAGGGCTGCTGTGGCCGCTTGTCGCTTGCTGTTTTGCTTCCTCACTATGTTGCTGCCTTCTGCCCACTATAAACTGCTTCTCCTCTGCAATGCCCCTCTGCCATGCCGTCCAGCCTCGGAGCCAGCAAACTGTGAACTGAAACTTCTGCAAACTGTGAGCTAAATAAATCTTTCTTCCTTTAACACTGGATGTTGGGTATTTTTGTCTCAGCAAGGAGAAAAGTAACTAAGATAGGCAATTTCCAGTTTGGAGCTATTATCAGCAATCTAATTCATATCTTTTGGTGAATACTTATGTGTTTGTGGTGGCTACATATCAAGAAGTAGCACTATTGGTTCATGGGGCATATACACCTATTCAGCTGTGGCAGGTGCTGTTAGTTTACCAATATGTATGAATAGTACCACTTTATACAGTGTGAGACTTTGGGTAGTTCTATATAGTCTGGGGGAATCATTCTTTTTTCTAGTATGTCTGGGGTGGTCTGTCAATGGCTTTTATTAACAGTTCCCTGAGAGTGCAAATGCTGAGCACTGATTCCTATGTTAATGGGATGGTCTGTTTTGGGAAGCGTCAAATCAGGAGTGTTAATTATTTTTCTACAGGTTGTCTATCTTTTTCTTATTGATCTGTAGGAGAAGCTGGACCATTCTGAGTAACCATATTTTCCACTTTATCTATCTTACCCCTACTTAGGGCAGTTTAGTTTAACCACTCTGCACTGATAGTTGCGTGACTGTGCTAGTTGCAGTGGGATACAAAAGTTCGATCCATCCTCATACTTGATCTTTTTCCTTCAGCATTTAGAATCTAGGCCTGAGTCTCCATAGTAGCCAGAATTCTCTGGGCCTCACATCCTCACTCTATTCATACCACACCTTGGCATGGTTGGACAGAAATTTATTTGGATTTCTGGAAATTTAATGGTTAACTCTTCTGTAGGTCTCCAAAAGAGGACCTGGGAGAGAGGAGCAAATGACTCGAGGCAGATGAGGTATTATCCACTCTGCCTAGCTCCACAGATTCTGCTAGGAAGCTGCACTACAGGGCAGGTGGGCTGTGCCTCCTCTCCCTGGAACAGACAGCGACAGTAAGTATTAAAAAGATTGATATTGATGCTGCCTTACTTCGTGCCTTGAAGTAATAGCCAGTACTTTGGTTTGGAAAATGTGAGCTTTCCCTATGACACCTACTTTGGAATTCTATTGCTATGTCTTAACTGATGGCTTCTATTTACAAAGACTCACAGTACTACAGGATACAGACAGGCATGGGCCATAGAAGTCAGCTAACTGATGGACGGAAAAATTTTTATGGGATTGCTGAAGCCTTGTATTGATCTCATCTTATGATCTGAGATTGTGCTGAAAGTTATCGTGCTAGAAAAATCAACAGACTGGTGGTTAGGAGACCTGGGTTCTGATACTTACCTGGTCGGGTTAGGCAGATTGGTGACTTTCTCTGATCCTTTCTCTCTCAGCTTATCTGCCAAACTGAAATCCTAATCCTTGCCGTGACCACTTAACCAAATTTCCAGAAAAATAAAATAAAAAGATTTTGTAAAAAGTAAGTCCCATATACAGAGCGGGTATGTCTTGTCCAAAATTCTTGAGACAAGAAATGTTTCAGAGTTCACATTTTTTTTTTCAGATGTGGGAATATTTGCACAAACCTAATGAGATATCTTGAGATGGGACTCAAATATAAGAATGAAATTCATTTATGTTTTATATAACCTTATTATTATTATTATTATTATTATTATTTGGTCTTTTTGAGACAGGGTCTTGCTATGCAGTTCAGGTTGGCCTTAAGCTCATTTTGTAGCTCAGGCTTGTCTCGAAACTCACAATGCTCCTCCTGCCTCAGCCTCCTGAGTGCTAGGATTGCAGGCGTGTGTGACCACACCCACTGTTATAACCTTGAACGTAATTTCATGCAATATTTTTAGCGTGCTTTGACTGTGACCCACTATATGAGGTCAGGTGTGGAATTCTCCACTTGTGAGGTTATGTCAGTGCTTACAAAGTTTCAGATTTTGGACTATTTCAGATTTTGAATTTTTCAATTACAGATGCTCAACCTGTCTATAAGGTGCTGCTACACACCTGAATTTCTTCCAATATAGCACCCAGAGCCCACGCTTTCTTTTAATCATCAACTTCCATCTTACCTCCATTATTGGTGTTAGTGATCCATGGCTTGGAATTCTTTTGTAAAAGTCATCCTTTTGGTCTAGATAAACTCTTGTACTTTGGCATTTCACCACACAGCTATTTCCTCCCTGACCTTTTTCTTCCTTTGTTTCTTCCCAGCGTCTAGCAGACCTTTTGTCACCTGGACAGGGTCTGCTAAGACAGCCTGCAAACTACATCAAGTTATTTTAATTTCCTCACAGCTTTGTTAGCATTTCACATCGTTACAGGTCAAAACACAAGGTTATTTACTAGGAACTAAGAAATGTCACTGATGTGATTCACAGGGACCGCCTGATTTCTCTGTAGGTAGTCAAGGCAACACATCGCACCTATCATCTTGACGAGCTTAGCATGTGGCTGACTCTCTTAGGCTCCTGTGCTTGACTAAGATCTGACTGGAGAGCAACCAACTCAGGATGGGAAATGCTAATGCACATTGATTTGCTCAAGGAGTCTCTTCCTTTTAAATGCTGCTCTTTGTTCCACACTCTGGAAGATTCAAAATCTATTTCCTAGCCAATTAGGGAGGAGGGTGAAGATTTTCATTCCCTCATTCAAAAGTAACTCATTCAACTTTTCACTCACCCCTTCAAGGAAAAGTGTGCAAATACTATGGGAATGAGTGTGCAGAGAGGTTGAGAGTTATTTCCTTCTTCCCTTTCTGCTCCATCTTTCTATCATCATAAATGTAGCAAAGCTATGGAGGAAAGAAGGACCCAACAGGGAAGGGCCTCACCAGTTCTCAAGGAAAAGGATGCACTGAGTATTCAATAAAAATGGAATTCTGTGAAACATTCCCTTCTTTTGGTTTCCAGGGCACTTCCCTTTCTTGTTTTTCTCTGTTTTTTCTTGATATTGTGGTACCTCCGTATCTGTCTCAGATCCCTTCCTCATTTCACCACGAAGGTCTCAGCTATTATTCTGGGGATAAATGATTTCCATAGGCTGCCCTCCACCCTTCTCCTACATGCCTAGCCTTCACTTCTCTTCTGAGCTGCTGACAGGTATACCTACTCATTTACTTGGTCTCTGTCCATGGCAGCTGTGATAGCCTACTTTCCACTACTGCAACAAAATACCTGAGATAACCAACTGAAAAAGAGAAAAGGTTTTTTGACTTACAATTTTGGAAGTTTCAGTCCATGGTTGGTCAGCCCATTGCTTTTGGGTCTGTGATAAGGCAGTGCATCATGGTGGGAGGATGTGGTAGAAGAAACTACTTACATTATGACGGTGGAGAAAGAGAAAAAGATGAAGAGGGCCTGGGGCTCCACACCCCAGTGACCTCAATTCTCCCCTTTAAGGCCCGCCTCTTACAAGTTCTACAACTTACCAATAGTGCCACAGGCTGGGGACTCAGCCTTTAACACATAGGCCTTTGGGTATACGTCAGATCCAAACCATAGCAGCAGCATCCAAAGCATCTCCAACTTTAGAGGTCAACTGAGATGTCCGTCTTCCTTCTATGCCTTGGTCTCTATTTTTCTCAGCTCTCAGAACCAGGAAGCCAGCAGACATCTTGATACTCCCCTTCTCTTCTCCTGCCCCCTCTCCTGTCTGATTTACTGTAGTGGTGATATGGCTTGTATCTAGATGTCCCCCAAAGTCTTACAGGCAGAGCTTTTTGGAGGTGGCTGGATCTAGGGTGTGTGATGCTGGGATTAAAGATGTGGTGCTGGGTTTGATTCATGATTTGATGCTAGGATTAAGGGTGTTCCACCCTCTGTGTGAGTGCTGCCCATCCTAAGGGTGGGTAGCCTGGAGAGAATATAAGGGACAGAAAGAGGGCTGCTGTGGTTGCTGCTTGTCACTTGCTGCTTGCTGCTTTTGCTGCCTTCTGCCTGCCATCACTGTTTCTTCTCTGTCGTGCTCCTCTGCCATGCCACCCTGCCGACTGTGAACACTGATACATATATACAATGTATAATGACCCAGTCGGGGTAACTAGCATTCCCATCTCCTCAAACATCATTTCTATGTATTAGGAAACCTCAGACTCCACCATTTGGCAAGTTGCTTGTACGGAGAGGACTGGCCAAGGCTGTCTTTGGCTCCAGCCCCCTCCTTTCTCCTTCCTGCTGACCTTGGCCTCTCTCAGGTCCCACCTCCAGGTCTATGGCCGGTAGGTTTCTTCTGCCTGGAATGCTTGCCCCACAGGTTTTATTCAGCCCTCCGACAGCTCCTTCATGGTTCAGGCTGAAGCTCAAGTGTGCCTTCCCTTGCTTCCCAATTTGTCTTCCCTGATATTGTTTTTTTATTTTTATTTATTTATTTTCGGTACTGGGAATTGAACTCAGGACCCTGTGCTTGCCAGGCAGGCACTTGTGCCGCTGAGCTATATCCCCAGTCCCTCTTCCCTGATATTTTTTTAGCTTCATATTCTTTCCAATTCGTAATTGTTATGGATATGTGAATAAGGGAATTGGTGCGATGTCTCCTCCCCGGCATAAGCCCCATGAAGACAGGGACTGTGTTCTCTTTTGTTTGAGCACCATCGTCCAGCTCCCCTCCCCACCCTAATTGGCCAGCACAGAGCAGGAACTTGGTAAGTAAATATTTATTGAATAAATAAATGCCCTAACTGTACAAAATCAGCCATTTCAATGGCAAAAATAAAAATCACACATTGTGTTTATTTGTTGAGAATATAAAAACTGACATTTAAAAAGCAGTCCTGGGGGCTGGGGATATAGCTCAGTGGCACAGCACCTGCCTGGCAAGCGTGAGGTCATGAGTTCGACTCCCGGTACCGGAAAAAACAAACAAAAAAAACAAAACAAAAAACCAAAATCCAGTCCTGCCCTTGGAGCTGGGGAAGCGTGGCCCTGACCGAGAGCCTGTGCTTTGAAGGCCCTGCTCTGGTCTCTCTAGCTGTGGCCTCCCTCTAACTGTGGCCTCCTCCCTCCCACTGGGGTGAGAAGTCCACAGGGCCCATGTGAGGGTCCTGCATAACATCGCCACCTCATCAGGGAGGCAGATTTAACAAATAAAAACATCCTTTGATGTACAAGTAAATTTGAATGTCGAATAAACAACCACTCATGTTTTTAAGTGTAAAGATACCCCATGTAATATTTGGAACATAAAATAATTCAACAATCTGGAGTTCAGGATGAATTAGTTGTCCTACATTTTTTCACAGCCCTAGCCCCGGCTTCTAGACCAGGTGTCTGCAAGCTATGGCCTGCCCAGCTTGCTGCCAGCTTCCATCCATAAAGTTTTATTGGAACATATCCACATCCATTTATGTGTTATCATGATACAATGGCAAAGTTAAACAGTTGTGACAGTAAATTTATTGCCCAACAAAGCCCAATGTAGTTACTGCCTGACCTTTTCCAGAAAGATCAGATGAACCATGTCATAGACTGTACTGTGAGTGCCCAGAACTCTTCAAGTTCCCGCACGAACGATCCCAAACCTCCAGAGCACACAGGGGCTGACCCTCCCGCCTGGCGTCTGAGGATAGCTGAAGGCTGAGGATTCAAGGGTGTGGATGGAAAAAGGAAGCAGGTGTGTGAGGCTCTCACAGGGTGGCAGGGCCGCAGGTACAAGGCTGGGCCTGTCTCCTTGGACCACTCCACTGACCTTCCATTTCAAATTGTGATTTCAAGGAAATATATTTTATGAACTTAGTGTTTTAGATTGATTTTACTTTAAACAATTAAACACGTGACATATAGGCCTCCTCCTGTGCTCTTGACCTGAGTCCCTCAAAGGTCAGGTCTGTTTTAATGAAGACAAAGCAAGGTCAGCAATAGTGCCACCTGGTGGTGAGATCTCCTATTACCATTTTCAAGCTGCTTAGCTCCCCTTAATACTACGAAGTTTCTGTGCATAGGCTCTGCCTGAGACTCTGTAAGTGGCAAAGTTCATATTATACTATTGGAGCATTGAGAGTTTCTAAAATGCTTTATGGTACATTAAGGGGACATTAAATTATATTCTGTATGGTTCTTTCTAAAAAATTAGTAACATGCATGGCTTATCATAAAAATTTCTCGTATTAGTACAGTATAGTTCTTAACAGTTTGTAGGACATGCTTTCATACACGTTCTTTCTTTTTTTATATCAAAAATGTGCTTATTGGGATGGCTTCCCACTCACCTTGATTCAGGCTACTGTTAGCGCTGCGTCCTCCTGAAGGAGCATCCTCCTGTGAGCCTTGCTTCTCCTCCTGTCGGCTGGCAGAGGGCTGTGGAGCAGCACACAGAACTACCATCTGTGCACGGCTGAAGACCGTGGTGATTTTATAGCATCCTGGGCACTTCATGTCCATGAAGTAGGAATTGGGGCTCTGCATCAGGCATTTCTTCTTGTGCCTCCTCTTCTCGTCCTTGGGAGAGGGATGAAGGGGATCTTTTGTGAGAGGCATGTTTTGATAGGGAGGTCGTCACCCCCAGAAAGGCCATACACTTTCATATCTGAGCTTCACGACTGCTGTGGGCTCCACTGAAAATGGAGATTATTACGGCCATTGACTCACCCTAGCCTGTCCAGGAAATCAAGCGCTCTAATTGTCATGCTACAGCCATCTTGCTATTAACCAGAATGGGAATTAAGCAGAAAAATCAATTTTCTTTGCCATGAAGAGAACAGATAAGTCACATTTCAGCAAACAAGATAAGGGAGAGGAGGTTTCTGAAAGGGTATTGTGATCCATCTTTCATTTCCAGAGATTTGCAGTGATTTCTTACTATCCACAACAAAGAGTATTTAACCACAGAGTTGACTCTCTGACATTTCTGTTATTTCTCAACTTTGAGCCCCGCTTCTCTATTCAGCAGGGAGAGTCTGTGGGTAAGGCTGAGGGCCTTGGCCTTGAGTCAAGGCTTGTCGGGATGAACCTTCTGTGCTGCTTGCATTCCAGCATGGCCACTGGAGTCCTAGCTGCATGGGGGAGTTTTGGTTTCCATCTGTCAGAGGTAAATCTTGTGCAGAGGTATCTGTGAATTAGCTTTCCCCCAGCAAGCCAGTGGGTGAACTACAGAGGTCACCATCATAGGCTTACAGACAGTTAAATTCCACATGGCAGTTGGAAATACTGGGAGGGAGTTCAAGGAAGGAGACAAGAAGCAGGAAACAGCAGTTTTGTTCAGTTTTACTTTTCTTAAAGATCAATAGATGCTTCAAAAAAAAAGTCTACCGGGAGTGGGGTGTTTGGCTTTGACTAAAACAGTTGTGCTTCTGGCTGCTGGGAAAGCCAATCTGAGCAGCCCAAGAGACATCTTTCCTACTTTTTGTCTGTGTGATATGATTTGTGGGAAAACAAATTTACTTTGCCTTTCATTGCAGACTTCTGGGTTATGCAAGGAGCCAAGGGATCAGGTTTATCAGATCCAGCCTGGCCTGCTAAGCTCCAGACTCATTCATTTATTCATGCCTGCATTCAATGAATGTTTATAGGGTTCTACCCATGTCTCAGAGGCTGCACTCAGTAACAAATGAGTAAGACTAGACCATGTCCACGTGGCATTTATTGCTTCTCATTGCTAGGACATAGATTGCAGAAGACCAGGGAAGGCTTTCCATGGGAGACCCATGAGCTGTGTTTTGAAGGACTAATACCAGTTAGCAAGATAGATGGGGGAAAGGAAAGGACTTCTTGCTGGCTGATCCGAAGCCCAGGGACTTTACCAAGAGAAGTTCAGTTCTTAGAGCCCCCGCTAAGACTGTGGGTCACACAGATGGCAAAGGAGAAGGGCACAGAGATGGGACCGGAACTGAAGCAACCCCAGGCAAGCACAGCATGTCCTGCTGACCATAGTCAGTGTAGTGTAGCACAGTCTGGGGGAGGAGCTCCGTGAAGGTGAAGCCCCCTCCTCAGAAAGATTGTACCAGCTTTGGCAATGTCTTCTGAGCGCTTACTACTTTTTGAAATATTCATTTATTTACTTTCTATTTATGATCTTTCTTTCCCTCTCCATCACATAAGTACCATAAGGGAAGAGCTTGCCTATCTTAGCCTCTGCTGTTCCTATTTCTCCTTATTGCCTTGTATGTACTAAATTCTCAATGAATATTTTTAAAAATAAGCTACTGAATTGTGTGAATCTATACGACATTGAGAAATGGGCACTGCAGAAAACTTAAGACCTCTGTTTTACCTTTTGCTCCTGAAAGAGCAGCTTGATTTTAAAGTCTATTTCACTTTTGCCAGGCGGGCAGTGAGCAGCATGGACAACCATGGGGGCGTCTCTGTGTTGGCAAAGAGGCCTTTGTAACCCAGGTAGAGTCTTGCTGGGACCAAGATTAGCTGTCAGCATGTAGCCAGAAAGCCAAGGCCAAGGAGCAGTGGGCTGGGAGAAGGGGCCAGGGCCCTGGTGCCTTGTCCTGTAGCAGCAGCACCACAGTAATGTGGGTGCCCACTGCTGACACCAGGGGCAGGGCAGTCAGGCTCAAAACAGATAAAGTGATGAAGAAGAAGGTGGTGAAGCCTTACCTATGCTGTGGGCCCTGGGGGCCCTGAGGACCATGGTTGTTGGGGCCTGCGAGGACTGGATGGCACACTCTGCCCTGCAGGTGGGCTTGTGCTGACTCTAGACAGAGACTCCTACTCGGTACTCTACAGTTATTTTGTGACTTGCTTTTAGTGTTAGCCTCATGGCCTCACTCACTCAGGAGCACTCCTTTGTCAACTGGATTTTTGTACAGTCTAAGCATGAAAAAGCCAGGTAGATACTCCATGAAAACATCAGCACAGCCAGTCAATGTTCTATGTTGGCCAGTCTTTGGAGTATGCTCAGAGCTTGATGTGTTGACATTGCTATGTTGGTAGCCTTGCAGTGGGACCTCAGAGAATATGGAATAATAGCATCAGTGATGTCCTGGAAAGCTGAGATGTTGAGTGACATCTGTGTATGCAGGGAGATCTGCTTTCTGGGCTGGGGCCATAGAGTCAAGAATCATTGTCTACGAATTTTAAAGCGATGTCACTATGCTGTTCAGGCTCTTCCCCAGCTGTCCTATATAATTAAAGCCCATATTATATCATCTATGTGACCAACCCTCCCAGTTTGCTCAGCATTGAGGGGGTTCCCAGGGCACAAGGCTTTCAGCCTTGAAACTGAAAGAGTCCCAGGCAAACTGGGATGTGCTGATCACTCTGTTACCTGCGCTGCCAGTCGCTCCCAGGTATCCTTAGCGCTACTACTTGACACCATCTGGGATGAGGACTGGTGCATAAAACAAGCTTGGTTACTGTGGAGGGTCTTGTAATGAAAGTAGCTGCGGACGTGTCAAAACCACGACCAGCTCTGATGAGGCAAGAAAAAGCCTGTTTCGTAGCACTCTTTCCTGCTACAGGAGGTGAGGCAGGGGCAGGGAATGGTGTCTCTGTGTGTTCGTGGTGTTTACATTTAAACCATCCCTCATGCTGTCAGAGTTGTGGAAAAGCAGTTGTGAGCTGATGCATATGCAGGGTCACGCAAAGAGAATGCTTAAGTTCTGCCGGATATAACTGATGGGCCAGCAATGCCCATTTGCTGACTAAGCAGATTAGTGAAATGATGGCAGGCAGATCTTCTAGATAAATCTTCTCATTGAGACTGAAGCATGAGCAAGGTGTGAGAAAAGCCATTCAAAGTGCAAGCTGCCAGAGGACGTTGCTTGGCACACTCCAAGTGCCATAGCTAGGAGGGATTAAATTCTATTTTACCTTCCCTGGATAGCAGAATGGCTTTGGTACAGCTTTAGATCTTGCCCTTTGGGTTAAGGGGAGAACAGTGCTTCTCCTAATTATACATCAGAAATGAGAGAGAGGGAGAGGGAGAGATTGGACACAACTAATAATCTGTGCAGTCCTGTTTGTTCTGGCAAGTCCAGGTTTGTAGGTGGCACTTTTTTTGTTGTTTGTTTGTTTTTTCTCCGGTACCAGGAACCGAACTCACGACCTTGCGCTTGCCAGGCAAGCGCTTTGCTGCTGAGCTAAATCCCCAGTCCCTTGTAGGTGGCACTTTCATTGACAACTCTGGTGTGACACCTTAATGAGAGTAGATGAGCTAGAAAATGGAGCCAGACAGGGTGGGATTAAGGAGGGATTTTGAAATCCATTTTAGGTTTTCCTTTAAAAAATTGCTCAGGCTCAGAATATCCTATGGGTCTAAGTATACTCAATGACATGTGTCATCTTGCTTTATATCATTTTAAATGTCTTTTTCTCTAAATTTTTGGCTTAAATTCCTCAATAAAAACATGTTGGATTTTTTTCTATAAGTTATAGTCTTGCTATAAATCCTGGTTGAATCTAGTCTGTTCCATATATATGTATTAGTTTTGCATTACTATAACAAAATACCTGAGGCAATCTACCTTATAAAAAAAGGGGTTTATTTAGCTCACAGTTCTGGAAGTTCAAAGTCCAAGATCTGAAAGGGGCAGTAGTGGTGCAGCTTCTGGTGAGGGCTCATCAATGCATCACAATAGTGGAAGAAACAGATCATATCTTGAAACTGGAAGACAGAGAGGTTTGGGTCTTACCATCTCTTTGGAGTTTCTTTGGTGAGCTCTCAGTGACCCGGGGACCTTCTGCTATCCCTCTCCTCTTAAAGTTTCCACAAGACCTCTACTCTGCCAAACTGAGGATCGAGCTTCCAGTGCATGAACCCTTAAGTGTTCCAGACTTTTGTGGAGATACGGAGTAGACTCAGAGCGTAAATATCCCTACAATATTTCTCTCTCTGTAAGTATAACTATACATCTGTTATTAGAGAAAAGGACCTATCTCATTGAGATACACTGTTTCCACCTAGAGAATCTTGATCTTCCAACCACAAAGGCTTGCACTAAACTAAGTTACTTGAAGGCTAGCAATGGGAGATAGATAGATGATTGAACCCTTAGGCATCAAACCTCACCCAACAGTGCTCTATCTCTGTCTATCTATCTATCTATCTATCTATCTATCTATCTATCTATCTATCCATCATCCATCTGTCTCCCATTCTAGCCTTCAAATAACTTACTTTAGTGCCAAATCAAAGCCTTGATGATTGGAAGATCAAGATTCTCTAGGTGGAAATAGTATTTCTCAATGAGATAGGTCCTTTTCTTTAGTACCAGATATGCAGTTATACATACAGAGAGAGAAACACTGTAGGGGTATTTGCTCTCTGAGTCTGCTCTGTATCTCCACAAAACTCTGGAAAGACTGTGCTTGTGGTCTTGCCCTGCTCTCCCAGCCTCAGGAATGTGTTGACCAATATCAGACGGTGACTGGTCCAGGGTGAGTTCCTGACCCAGGTGAAACCAAACCCAAACCCACTCCTGAATGCTAAAGGGGAGGGACCCCCGGGGGGTGCTAGGGTTTCCTGAAGTTATAGCACTGCCAGCTAGAGGAAGTCCAAGTGAAAATAAAGCCAAAAAACGCAATGGAGGTAAGAGATGGTGCTGGATTGAATGGTGATACTCAAAAGATTCTTGACTACCTAGAACCTCAGAATACAACCTTTCTTGGAAATACAATGGCTGGGGATGTAATCAGTTAACATGTGCTCATACTGGACTATAATGGGCCCCAATCCACTGAAAGAGAAGCACACACACACACACACACACACACACACACACACACACACACGGAGTGGGTCATGTGAAAATAGAGGCAGAAGTTGGAGTGATGCCTTTGTTAGTGAATTCCAAAGAATGTCAGCAACCACTAGAATCTATGAAGAAGCAAGGGAAGATCCTTCCCTGATACTTCGGACAGTGTGGCTCTGCTGACCCCTGGATTTTAGACCTCTAGGCTCTAGAGCTGGAAAGAAGTGGCTGAGTTTGTTTTTTTAAATTTATGGTAAAGTAGCCATCACCAAAATTTATCACTGAACTATTTTTAAGGCTACAGTTCAATGACATTAAGTATATTCACACTGTTATGTGAAGATTTCTATTTTTTTGAGCTACGAGGATTATGGTACTTTATTACAACTACCCTAGGAAACAAATACAGAGTCATGGAGGGGAAATATGCCCTGATGATGGTGTTTGAATCCTTGGATCAAGCCATGTCTGAATTCCCTTGAACCCACTCATATGAGGCTGTAGTTGTCATATATTTGTTTTAATTACTTTTTCCTGTGACTTTCTGTCACTTCTGTTCCCTTGAGCATTCCTAATACAGATGGGGCAGGTTGGTAGCAAATGTTTTAATTATCATTCCAGAAATGAAGGTTCTGATTCTCTGAGATGAACTGCCTCATTCAGAGCTGTAGCAGCCTTTACTCCCCAACTTCTCTCCCAGTTCCAATCTTCTCTTAGTGCTCATGTCCACCGTAGCATCAGCAAGTAATAAAATATTCTGAAATATGAATCAAGTCTAAAGACGGAAATTAAGGAATAACTTGTAAAATTGCACCTCAATTAGAAGAAACCTTATTAGGGGGATAGAAAAGTGAGGTGAGAATTGAGGACCAAGGTGAAAGAATGTGGTATGTCTCAGAGAACTATCCAGAAAGCTCCTCCATGCGCACAGCTGTTCCAAGGCAACTGTAGGTCTCACTTCCAGGGATGAAATGGAGGATGCATAGCAAACAGTTAATTTGTGTTAAATACCAGCTAGTTAATGAAACATATTTTCAAGTCTAAGACAATCCCCAAAAGGATGTACTTATAAATGGCACTGATATTGAGCCAATCAACCATGTCTATTTCAACATTTGAATTTGATGAGCCTGGTTGCTTGTATTAATCAACTGCAGATTGATTGCTCCCTATATTTGTTGAGATTTCATGGAGGTGATTATCTAATAATGGTGGAAGCTTGTGCCCTGATTCCTCCAGAGCCTGGTGATACTAAGCAGGAAATGAACCCTTATACTAAAGCACAGTCATATGACATAAAGAAAGTGGGGTTTGGATATATGGGGAAGAAACATGAAGGTTACAGCCACAGCGCAGATTGATGAATGGCCAAAATGGGCTATATCCTTTTGTAGGCTTCTGGTCTGCATGGATAGTTGAAGTAAAAAATAGGTAATGTCTACCCAGATGACCACTCAGCTAGACTATCATTCAGCCTGTGAACTAAGAGTAATGAATAGTTCCAGCTCTCCCTGTAACTAGATACAATGGAACAGGGTATGAATACAACCAGCTTGGGATAGTAGGTCCCAGACCAGGCTCTACAGCTACAAAGCTGAATGACCTTAGGCAACTCTCATCTTTATTAACCCCCAGCTGTAAAATGGGATCCAACACCAGGTTTTCACAAGCTCAGATATTATAACGGATGCCAAATGCTTTGAGAATCCTTTAGCCCAAAGCACTAGAAGACTGCTAAATTTACTTTTAAAGGCCAGATGAGATTGCTCTGAGATGCATGTTTAACTTGGTCTTTTCCCACAGACAGGCAAGAAGTTGGTCAATGCCTTTCAGATGCTACTAAAGCAAAAGCCCTTGCAGCTGGATCCACAGTCGTTGGATGAGATTTGTCAAAGCTGCTCCAGGCTAATGTTTCCTGTGGACAGAGCACCCTTCTCATCACCAGCTTGACTTTGGCTGCATGCTTTGATTCTGTCCTCCATGGTTCTGGGCCAGCCATTCGATTTCTGATCTATTCCGCCTTGAACTTTGGGTTTCTGCCCTTCCCTCAGAATGGCGGACACACAGCTCAGCTCAAGTCAGTCCGTTGGAGGAGGACCAAGTCCAGTGCCTAGTATCCCACTGATAACCCAGGAGAGCAAATGGCTCTGCTTCAGCCAAGTTCCATCCCATGGACGGACACACGAGAGCATGTGGAAGCTCAGACTGAATCCCTCCCTCCTGCCGGAGGAGCAGCTCCTCATTCATCTGCTGCGGAGAATCAGAAACTCCATTTTCTGACATTTATTACAAAGCACACCACGTGTGTAATAATGACTCCAAAAGACACCAGAGGGGAGGCCATAAGAGCAGGTGGTGATGGTGGCCATGGGGCTGCACGTGGGCGGGGGTGGGGGATAAGTAGCGAGAGAGTCCCCTGGATCCTTGGGAGCCACATGGCCACCTACACCTCCAGATCCAAGTTACCCTCCAAGATTGCCGAGAAACTGGGAGGCTAACCCACATTTCCTGACCCAGATTCTCTAACCAAGAAAAGAAAGGATCAGAGAATGACACCCATCTTCACACAGTGGTCGTCAAAGGAAGGTGCTTGCCTAGGTGTCTTGTCCAAGTTCTCACCTTCTCCAGTCAGCCACGCTCCCACCCCCTCCCCCCCATGCCCTTGTCTCCTCCCCACTTGCTGGGACTCTGCTCCTCCACCCCGGGGAAATGTGAATTTTCATCAGATAGGAAGGTTTGAGTCACCAGCTGTGAAATCGTTCCCTAAACACCTTCCGTGCCTAGTCATACGCACTATTTAATTCACTTTTAATATTAC
>NW_004955466.1:4025905-4060135 GCF_000276665.1 Chinchilla lanigera | reverse complement strand
GAACTCACGACCTTGCGCTTGCCAGGCAGGCGCTTTGCCGGTGAGCTAAATCCCCAGCCCTCACTTGTGGTTTTTAAGAACCCTACAAGTAGGGAGATGAAATATCACTTGACACGAAGACCTGGATGAGAGGTGCTGGGCAACACTATTAACCCTACATGCTTCAATAATCCCCATCATGGCCCCATTTTACAGGTTGTCTTCATTTCACAGATAAGTAACTGAGGTTTTAAAAGGATAAGAAACTTATCCCTTGTTACAAAGGGGAACCCAGAGTCCATTCATGTCTATTGGACTCATAGGCTATTTTTGTTCTATTATTGCTTTGGTTTGCATTTTGGGGCATACAACACATTAGTACTCAGTAAATGCAGGGAAATGAATAAATTGATTTTCCTCACCATGTCTGTCTGGCCCCTAGTAAATACTCCTGTTCACAAAATCTGAGTAGCAGGATTCTTCAGGAGGTATAGGATGCTACCCTGACTCACAGAATGATGAAAAGTGGGGCTCTTAACAAGGGCCCAGGAGGACCCCTGAATATTTCCTAAATCCTTGAGAGAGTCAGTTGTTTTCAATTTCATTTGCCAGATTTGAACTTTCTGGTGATTGTGAATCCTATATAGTATATTGAGATTTATCTTTTTATTGAAGAAAGGAAGAAAGAAAGAGAAAGAAAGAAAGAAAGAAAGAAAGAAAAGAAAGAAAGAAAGAGAGAGAGAGAGAGAGAGAGAGAGAGAGAGAGAGAGAGGGAGGGAGAACAGCCTGGGCTTGCTAGCATGTTGATAAGCCATTCCCTGTCCTCCCTTTCTTACTCTGAGGGTTCCCGGACACGGTTATTTAGGTAGAAAGGAGCCAGAGCTGCACCTGAATCTTAAAGAAATTAATTAAACCTGCACCTGGGCAGTGGGATCGAATCAGGACCTAGGCGAGGATCAGAACCCAAGCCAGGCTGAAGTCCCTGCTGTGTTCGTGTCATGGCATCCGTTAGATTAGAAGTGTTAGTGGTATGTGATTTTAATTAGTGTTTGTGTGTACCCAATAGGCCAGCAGCGAACCAAATGTTCACATGACACTGATCCTCCCTCCCTGTAAAAGTGTGCACTTTGGGCAAAAATCTATGGCTTCACACATCTGAATTTACAAATCTACATTGATTTTAGACTTAACATAGGACTCTGTGCTAGCAGCTGAATGGAAGAGTGGTAGAGAGCTGTGTGACACAGAATTGGTACCCAAACGGCAGACAAAACACACCGGAGGGATCTCACTAATAAACACTAGACTGGTGAATGTCCGTGTTTACACCTCACCCTAAACACTCCCTGCGTTGCTGGAGCCCACAGCCCCTTGTCCATTCTTTCGGAGAAGATGGGAGCAGAAAAGTGGAGGAAAAGGCAGTTGAGTAAAACAAGAGAAGCTTAGGGAAGCTTGGATAAACTGGACCCCAACTTTCTCTGCCTTGCCTGGCCTTGTAGCCATCTTCCTCCCAGCCAGGCCTCTGGCTGCGGCACCCCCACCCCATGCTCTCTGGTTGCTCATGGCGGGACTGGTGTCATTGCCACATTTCTTGAACCTTCTCCCCATCACCACTGTGGAATAAAGTGCAAGTTCCTTAGTGCCTCAAAGGTGGCATGAAATCCTCCCTCTCGCACCAGCAGCATACCGCTCTTCCATCCCCAGACCCCATTGTCCTGCTTCCTGCCTCCTCCCAGTCTTACCTAGACAAATTCCAGCTCATTTCCAAGGCCTTGCTTGGGTGCCACTTTCCCCAGGAAGGCGCATGACCATTGCCAGAGGAACAGCCCACTCCTCTGAGCCACATCTGTGCTATTCTGTCATCACTCATCTGCTCCATCTACAGTACTTGTGAGCATCTTCAACTGGGCCTCGTCACCGCATCATCCCCAGTTCCTCTCCAGAATCCAGCACAGAGTAAGTGTTCAATACGTGTTCGTTGAGCTGAATATGAGAGTTTAAGAAGTGGTGTTTGTGTGAACCCAGCCTGGGCAACTTAATGACTTAGTGAGACTGTCTTAAAAACAGGCTGGGGGAGAAGGAGGAGCTCAGTGAAAAGGCTCTGGGTTCAGCCCCCAGTATTGATTTTAAAAAAGGACTTGTGGGCTAGGTTAGGCAATGACTGCCTTTTTTTTTCTCCCTGTGAATAGAGAATATTCCAATAAACTTTTAGAACTCATTTAAAAGTTGCAAAGCAATTCATAAAAATGTATGAATAGGACAAAGCAGTGCCCTGAAACTTCAGAGAAAAGACAAATCACTGTGGCCTCAGATTCTCTTTGCAAGGCAATGGGATAGAAGGCTCTTCCACTTACTGTCTACGGTGAGCCAGACTTTATGTTAAGTACTTTGCTCAACAGATGAATAAAAGATGGTTCCTGAAGACAATGCCGCAGCTAAGTAGGCCAGAGAGATAGGAAAGAGATGTGTAATTAAAATGCCATGGGATGTCTGCTACTAGTTGATATTTAAGTTAGAAAATGGACATAAAATGTGGAAAATCTACTGGAATTGTCCTTCCTGTTTAGGACAGATTCAACTCACTCTTGATAAAATTTCTTTCCTTGGGTTTCTTAGCATTAGTTGTCATTTCAGTTCCAGGATGACATTCATTCACTGGGGCCATGTAGTGGATTGACAGCTGGTGGTCAATTTATAACACCCAGCTGAACTGAGTCAGCGTGGTGCTGGGTGTGGGAGGCCCACCTGAGGACTGTTGCCGGCAGCATAAGAGGCAGACCTGGAGAAGAAGAAGGCTGTTGGAAGCTGAGGAAGGCTGTTGGGAGCTGGTTGAAGCTGTGGGGAGCCTGTTGGAAGCTGTTGAGAAGCTGTAAAGAGCTACTGGCTCTCCTGGAGGACCTTCTCATGCTGACTTTCCTGATGAACTTGGCTGCTCCCATTGTCCAAGGAGCTCGGGGCATTGTTGGCACTGAGAATGGCTTCAGTTCATTTTGGGGGAGCTCTGGTCCTCACTCTGAGCATCACTTCCTGGTTCTGGAGGGGAAAAAGGTGCACAGCTCAGTGTCCTGGAGAAGCTTGTCATGTTGGCTTTCCCAATGGGGACTTGGCTGTCCTGATCATCAGAGGAACTCAGGACCTCACTGTTGCTAAGGATGGCTGTGGTACCTTTCAGGGAAGCTCTGGTTTTTTGAGTGTCACTTCCCGGCTCCCGTGCAGATCCCTCAGCTGCTGGCACAGATCCTTCATCCCATTGGCACAGACTTCCTAGCTTCCACCACTGACCTTTGGGCCTTCCCAGCACAGATCCGTGAAACAGGCCTGCACGAGACATTGTCGTGGGCTCTTGGCTTCCAGCTGGACACCTGGGAGGCATTGTTATGGGCTCTAGGTCTTCAGCTGGACTCATGCAGGACATTATTGTGGGATCCAGGCCCTCAGCTCAATTCTTTGGTCTTTAGTGTGTGGAAAGATTTCCTACACTGTCTCATATATGATTCGATGGGTGACTATTATAAATAATCTTATAAAGTATGTGCCTTGTATTATATCGTTTCCCCTGTAAAAAATACCCCAAACCATGACAGGTCACCATTAGTGCTTGTAACCAACACACAGGACCTGTGTGATTTCAATATTCACCTGACCTTTGAGTGCTGACATGAAGGAGGAACGTACCCTAGTGCCGGGATATCTAGTGCAGCTCCAGTCCCTCCAGGCTCTCAGGCGCAGGTGCAGAAGCTCTAAGAGTTCCAAGAGCTCAACTGGAGAGTACAGAAGGGGAAACAAGGTCACTGATGCCACCAGTCTCTTTGGTGTTCCCATTCCAAGCTCCAACTCCTACTCCCCTACCTCCTCTTCCTCTTGTCTACAGGAAAAATTCTCTTGAAGTGTCAAGACCCAGCCTAAAGAAGAGAAACTTCACCTTGTCAATGTGGAAAATCCCAAAAAAGAGTTTTAGTGTATGTGCTGTTGAAGTGAACACTCCAAAAAGATTTTTGAGTGGGGATCTGTCGTGCCTAAAGTGGCCTTCTGGAGAGAGGGACTAGAAGACATTTTAACAGTCTAGGTATAAAGTGGTGGGAAACAAGCCAAGTGTCTTGGTTACTTTTCTCTCATTGCTGAGACAAAATACCTCACACCCAATATTAAGGAAGGGAAGGTTTATTTAGCTCACAGTTTGTGGAGGTTTCAGTCCTAGCTGGCTCCAATGCAGAGTGGCACATGGCAGAGGGTAACCGTTCATGGTGGCAGAAGACAGCAAAAGCAGCAAGAGCAAAAGGGAGTAGTGGCAGCAAGCAGCCTCTTTTTTCCCCGTACATATGTAAACTACCTGTTCCAGGGCGGGGGAAGCACCCACACTCATAATTCCAGCATTGGATCATTGATGAATCATAAACTCTGAAAGCCCGCCCCATGACTGCATGAGGCTTTTGGGGGACATGCAGACACAAACTGTAACACCAAGGCAGCAGGAGAGGTGGAAATGGTCTCCAGTTTTGGTTCTTAGAAAATCCTTGACTGGTGGGTGACTCATGGAGTGCTTTGTGGATATTTTTAATCAGTCTGGGCTCTCCATAAATTATGTTATCTCCCCTCTATTATAATTGTTCCTGTATTTGTCTCCACTATTGGACTGTAAGTCCTCTAAGGCCAGGGTCTGGACTGTCTTGTTTATGACTGGCTCCCTGGAACTGCACCCCCTTTCTAACGTTGTACAGGTTCAGTGCATATTTGCTGGGTGGATCTCTGACTGCATGTTAGGGTCAAGAGAGTACTGCAAATGCCTCATTTGTAAGTCATTTCCAAATTTTAAAAAAGGGACCTGATTTTAGCGATGTCCTCAGCCTGTCATGCTGTTCCCATCTCCACCAGTGAGCTTCAGGACAGCCCTTCTTTAAATCAAAGGAAAGGACAAGTCAAACAGATTTGGCCTTTGCTGTTTTAGTTTTCTTTTCAGCGATGTGAGCCTGTCGGTCATTGTAGATCAAAAAGTTTGACAACTTGTCTCCTTGCCTGTTTTGGATATTAATTATATCTTTGTTTTTAGTGATGTTACAGCTCCTGTGGGGGTGTTGGCAGGGATCTGGCAAGGGGTCAAAGGAACAGGCTGGCAATCAGTGTGATTGTCATAATTTATTTTCTGCTCAGACTCGGAAAGTTCACCGGTTTCCCATGTCGACAAAATCACCTTACTAGAAAAAAGGAAAGGAAAGAAAGGAAACCATTAGATCCACACTGGCATTAGAGAGAAGTCCCTTTATAGATGTAAACATGCAGCTGCCTTTTTCTTTCTTTCTTGATGGAAACAGGACTCCAACCCAGAGGCTCCCACATGCTATGCAAACGCTCTACCCCTGAGCTATGCCCTCAGCCCTGACTCTCACTGCTGCCTTCACCAATTATCATTTTTAAGATGCCATTTCAAATAGGCTGTTCTGGGGCTGTGGGAGCAAATATCAGAGGAATCACACAGTGCATAATTTTGGTTATTTATTTATTGGTTCCCTCCTACATGCCTGCTGATTTGTAATAATCAATTTAATCATCAAAACAACACTAGCAGATGGGTACTGTTATTTCGTTCATTTCACAGGTGAGGAAACAGAGGCAGAAAAAGTTAAGTAATTTGCCTACAGTACCCCAGTTTGCCTCTGGATTTAGATTTAGGTAGTTGACTCCACAAGACCTCTGGTATGGTGTCTATCTGGATGTCTTCCCAAAGCCTCATGCATTCACAGGTGGGGCTTTTGGGGGTGACTAGATCATGAGGGTGTGATACTCATCAGCGCAGGGTCCACTGAAGAGTTTATAGCCAAATGTGAGGTGGGAGGAGGTGGGGCACTGGGGGCGTGGCCTGGGAGGGTTTATTTCTTCCCTGATCTTCCCTTGGTCTCTGGCTCTCTCTGGGTCTCTCTCTCTCTCTCTCTCTGTCTCTCTCTCTCCTTCCTGCTTTGTGATGCCCCTCCGCCATGCTGCCCTGCCTTGGAGCCAGGCTACTGAAACCTCTACAAACCATGAGGCAAAGTAAACCTCTCCTGCTTTAACTTGTAGGTGTCAAGAATTTCTCTTTTCCTGTGCGCATGGTCTCTCTTTTTCCTCTCTCTCTCTCATATGGGAATCTCCCTAAGGTCACATATTAATTGATCAAACTATGCGCACAACTCAGGCCCAGGCTCACTCATACCCAACTACCACAGGAAACACCACCATAAGAAATACCCTCTTGTTTAGTGCAAACACAGGTAGGGAAGGGCTCTTTCATAGATCCCCTGACAGGGCAGCTTGGCACTCTCTGAATAATCCTGGTAAGAGGAAGCAGAATAATAATCTTTTTCTAGGGTTAAGTATCCCAAAGGCTCAAGGGTGTATGTCTCAGTAGAAGCACTTACTTAGTGGCCTAGGGGTTTCAGAACTAGAGGTTTAGCTGTTACAGTTTTGCTTTAATCTGCTCAGCACTTGGTTTTATTCTCTGGATTTGACTGTCCTGCACAAAGCCCCCAGGGGCTCCCTAAAGCCTTATAAAATGCCCCTACTCTTATCTTAAATTTTTGAAAACTGTAATACAACACATATTGTCAATTTCATAAGATGTACATTTTTAGGTTGTAAAATAATTCAAAAGTAAGTATCTGTGTTATTATCATCCAGGTCAAGAATGAGAGCATGGTGTCTAGGTAGTGGTTATTAGCATGTGTGATCCTGGAGGAAGAGATTGTCTGGCTTTATGAATCTTCTGAAGGAAGTGCCTAACCCCATCCATGAAATGGTTGCACAAAACACAGAACCCAAACCTGGTGAAGCTCCAGATAGAACCATCAGTCTATGCAAAATACAGGGAGAGGTACAGGGGTACCTTAATTGTTCTAGAGACGTAATCAGAAAAATCCAGACTTAGGAAGTTCTGTAGGGCAGATGACATAGTTTCTTAACACTAACAAATTACAAGAAAAAAAGGAAAGGCGAGGAGTACCTGAAGAGACTTATCAACCTAGTTTTTATCCTGTTTGGAACAAAGCAACTATAAAAAATAGTTATGGGCCAATTGGGTACAGATTAAATATTCCATGATGCCAAGGAAATTGTTTTAGATGTGATAACTGTGCTTATAGTAAAATAAAGAGTCTTTATGTTTTAAAGACACACATTGGCACACGTGCCTATAAAATGATATGCTTTCTGGGATTTGAATAGGGCCTATCCCTGAGGTAGTAGTGGGAGTGGCCCTCTGTTAAGGTTTGAGGGCAGCTGGGTAATGTGCAGAGGGAAGCCCACGGTACTGTTCTCTCTTGTATATGTCTCAAAGTGTCCATAATAAAAAAGAAAGAAAGAAGCTCTCCTTTAAAGTGCAATTAAAATGCCACCTACTCATATCAAAGGCAATCTTTTCCTTCTCAGTTAACTCACAGTACTTTCTTTGTTCCTGAATCACAGCATGATTCTAGTTATTTGTGTTTCTCTACCCTTGAATCTTTACTCTCTCCTTCCTCAAAATTCATCAGTGGCTTGGGCAGGAACTTTGTCCTGTGTTCCCCTCTGGTACCTAGCAAAGTGCCCGATGGTAGGCAGGTGTGCAGTGAACACTTACTGAATTAAATGGCAAGAGACTCTAGAATGCACACCTTTGATGGACCACCAATTGCCCACACCTCCAGCGGCTCATAGCAGACCAGCTTCTGAAGCAGGCATGATCTCCATTTTACACGTGTGGAGACTGAGGCTATGGCTAGCTAAGAGTCCTGGGTATGGATTTCTGATACCATCCTAAAAATGTCCTCTGTGAAAGAAGCCATTAGCCTGGGAAGTCTTTGCAGTGTCTGGCTCTGATTAGTCGGCAGAGCCTTGGGAGAGGTTTCCACCCAACTTCATCCTCTCTGGCTTTTCTCTGTGTGACTGAGACCAGTAAAAAAGTCCAGAGTATTTGAGCAAGACCAGGATTCGTTTGTAATTTCTGAGGAGCATGTTAACAGTAAGCACTAATGCTCTAGGAGATTAGAAATAATTGTGAGCAGACAGATTGCACGGAACAATGTAAAATGCTGGCTGCAGTTTGTTTGTGGCCATCTATAACTTCCTCTGGCCCACAGCATTCTGGCTGAGGAGATAGCTCTGTGGGTATCGGCGCACTCCAAGCACACAGCCCCTCTCGCCAACAACTATGGCATTACTGTTTCTTTTTCATTTTCATTCTGATCATCACAGCCATCATTGCTATTTCTTGATGTCATTCTATGTGTGTAAATGAGCTGAGCAACATAAAGTGAAAACAGGCATATCTAAGAGGAAAAAAAAGATCTGGAAGTCACAGTGAACCAGCAGTTGAATTAAATTAGAGTTGGTGTTATTTAGAAGCAAACAGGAAATGGGAAGGAGGCAGAGTAAAAGAAAACACTATACTATTCAAGGGCAATTATGCTTAATCTTGGGTCACTGTATTTTGGAAAGAAAGTGTGGCAATTGAAAGGGGCTCCTGAGGAGACATGTGGAAGTAGGGAGATGGCTTCCAGCCTTAAGACTGCAGGGTATATTCTTCTGCAGAAAGAAAAGAGCCCATTAGGAAGTCCGTTAAATAAAAACAGTAAAGTGAAGAGGGGACTCTGAACTCAGCTTCTAACCATAGCAACACTTCTCCATCAACTCAAAAAATTAAAGAAGAAATGAGCCTCATCAAGAAAGAGTTCAATTAGAAGACTGTGATCACAAGCCATGATCACAAGCCAGAATAGGCTCTCCAAAGAGGCAATTGAGCTTCCATTGGCTCATCTCTTTGAAAATAGAATAATTTCACACTTCTCCGACATGATCTAAGCACAGGTGCACTCAGGGACATTTGGCTGAACTAGGAGAATTCCATCTTTAACTTCCATCACTCCTAAATGCTGCCTCTTGCCGAGAGCTTGCGCATCACCCCAAACGGTGCCTCTAGCCTCTTCCCTCCCCCCACAGGAGTGCACAGGGAGTTATTTTTATAGGAGCAGGTGTGATTTAGCAGCCACTTGCTGGGTTCGCAGATGATCAGCCTAAATGTGAGCCTGCTATCTGCCGGCTTTGGCCCCAGAACAAAGCAATTGGCTCAGAATCTGGGACTCACATAATTTTTCTTCCATCATCCAAGCCATGGTGGACAATTTCACATTCTGACAAGCCATGGTGGACAATTCCACACACTTTTCACTCTGAGTCCTGTCAAACCCAGGGCTACTGAAGGCATGTGTCAACCTACTTTTCATAAAGAACTTTGAATTGAAATGCTCCTGTTAGCCTCTGAGTGTGACTCTTTGAGTTTGCAAATAAACAAACTGGGCTCAGGGAATCAGCCGCCCAAGATCACAACATAGCAGCTCCCTGCTACTACTCAGCTATCTTGTCTTTTCCTCTTTCAATAGCCAAGGAATAGATGATCATTTCTTAGCAACAATGGAATCAGCTCAACTCCAGCCATAGGCAAAAGAGAAAAGAGTTTTGCAGAGCTGCAAGGTTAGTATTTTTCCATAAATCTGCTGGGCGAAAAGGCATACAATGGTCCTATTGAAGGACAGAGTTTTGAACTCGGAAAGTCACGCCTGGCAAATTTCTCCTTCTTTATCATGGAGATAGACTACATTGACAAGGAGTAAGAGTTACATCCACTTCATATCTCTATCACTAGTCCTCTCATTTGGCATTCATGTAAAATGACTGAGTTCTGGGCACCATGCTCCCTGTTGCAATTAAACCCAAAGATAAACAAGTAGCTACTTCTTCCCTTTCAGACAGAGGGATGTATTGCTGCTATGTGATGTAAAGTCACATATGTCTAGGGAATTGTGACATCAGGGAATCCCTGCTTTGTCACTGGAGCCACCGGAAAAATTGGGGAGGAGAAACCATTTTTGGGCCATAGATATTCCATCTGTTCCTGCTAATTTTATGAGTCCTCCCACCAATCCCTCCTCTGCCCTCTCCTCAGATTTTCAAGACTGTGTTGTACATTAACGATCATCAAGAGTCACTTATCTTCGTTACATGGGTGCATAAATTGAAGCAGGTGGTGGAGGTGCTAAGTGAATGTGGCATGTCCAGCAGGGCTGATGCATTCCTTGCGGTGGGCAGCCCCAGCTAGGTACAGAGCATGAACTGAGCTACTTCTCTCCCAGTCCTTTCTGGATCAATGTCAAGAGCCGAGAACCAGGTCAAAGCTGGTTTTTAAGCAGAAACCTGTCTAATGTAGGCACTGAACTATTCATATTTGGGGTCATAAATAATGTATTGGGTGTTAGTATCAGATTTATAAATGCATCCATAACCCTAAGAGTGATTAGTCACTGTTATGTGCTAACCAGAGGTAATAGATTACCTGGCCCTAGTGTCCTTGACTAGCTCTGTTCTTAGAGATGGCTTCCCTACTGAGTGTTATGCCCTCCCTGTCTCTATTAGTCTGATGTTAAATAGCAGGTGTCTGTCTGGGCTGGGAAATAACACTGCAGAGCCAGTGTACTTTGAGCCATGAGCCCTCAACACGAGGCACTGTACTATGCACTCAGCAGAGTTGCCTGAAGCCTCCCAGGTGGCCCGGCAGAAAGCAACTGCTGGACACTGAAATTAAATGTCTTGAGGGGAGGGGAGAAGAGGAGAGAGTTCGATTTCTAGGATCCAGGATCCTTCCTTTATCCGTGACAATCCAACTTCCAAGGCACAGACACCCTGTGAAGCCCCTGTCTGAGAACAAGGAAGCTGGGGAGAAAAACACAGCCCAGAACACTTGGGTGGTGTTTGGAGCTGTTTACAGATCCCTCCAGCCCAAATGCAACACAGTACAATGGCTCTCTTTTTACCTTTCCGTTAGGCTCAAAGTCCAATCTCCATACTCAAAGTCAGGCCTAGAGGTGTGAATCCTCAGTGCCCTTCTCTGTAGTAGGGTGAGGGAGCCCTTAAGCGCCCTCTATGGGCCAGGATGATCCCTAACATTGTGAAGAGTACTACCACTCAACTCCTTTACCCCATGTGTTCTGTTTGTTTGTTTGTTTTTTTGTTTTTCTCCAGTACCAGGAACCGAACTCACGACCTTGCGCTTGCCAGGCAGGCGCTTTGCCGCTGAGCTAAATCCCCAGCCCCTACCCCATGTGTTCTGTCTACAACTCAGAGAAGGGCAAAGCATGAGATCTAAACTCCTAGTGACTGGTCCTTGGGTCAGGAGCACCCATGCTGGCTGGGAAGTCCTCTGCTGAGCACTCAGAAGGCCCAAGGACCTCTCTATACATCACCAAAGTATGCCCCAGGCTCCAGACAGGCTTGGCCTGTGAACTGCTGTGCTGTGTGGCAGCTTTGTGGTACTCATTCCTAACAGTGGCGTGTAAACAATAACATTATTGCATTATTACAAGAGGGGCAGTGACATGCTGATGCAAATGCTCATTTCTGACAAGACTGAGAAAATGAAATGGCTCAGAAGGGAATGGGAAAGTGCCCAGAGAGTAATAACTGTTAGGCTGTTGAAGAGCTCCAACAATGGATAATTCTGCTGTGATTTCATCAGCCAAAAAACAATTAACCCCTGTGGAGCAATCTAACACTGTGGCTGGTAGAGGGAAAAGCCTCTACTCAAGTGAGCACCAGCTGAGCGTTAGTGTTAGAATGGCTCCAAGGAAAGAAATAGCCACTAGGCACATTTCATGGGGCCACAGAATCTGATAGGTGACAGCCCTGCAATGACCCAGTACCCACTAGTATGTCTTCTAAAGAGGACCAGGGCATTTTTCAGACTGACATCATCAGCTTGGATAAATGGAGGTGAAACTAGTGCATTTTGGACAGACTCATCCCAGGATGCCTGGAAGGGAAACTTCCCCTTCTGCAACCCCTGTTGCTTAGGGTGGTCCACATTTTACCCAGTGGCCCTGTTCCTCTCCAGTCTAATCAGGAAAGTAATGGGCCAAGGACCACTAATCAATCCATGGGCTTGCTCAGACCAAGGCCCAGAGGGTAAACATGGTCATAGCTCATTCAATTCTCTCTCCTGTTCCTTTAAAATAGAAAATTTCAAAACCTGGATATTGGCAGGTGGAACTGAGCTCATGAGGTTGGAAAAGGTTGTGCTGGATGAATGTAAGACAGCATGAAGAAGACAGCAATGAGGACCACAGATAAGGAAGAGAGAGAGAGAGAGAGAGAGAGAGAGAGAAACAGAGACAGAGACAGAGACAGAGAATCAGAGAAACAGAAAGAGAGACTGAGACAGAGACAGACAGAAAGAGAATAGAGGAGAAGGATGCAGAGGAGACAGATAATCCTGGGGAGTTGAGGACAGCAGCTGTTACCATATCTCACCTTCCTTGGATCCTGTAGTTTTCACAGATGCACATCTGGCTTCTCTTCTGTAAATCTTTGCAGTGACCACCCCCACTCCACTTTCCCCTGAGGCGATTTGATGAGTTTATTTCATGTAACCAAAAATGCCTCCATGAAAGATATGGACAGGGAAGAAAAGAATCATGAGAATGAAGAAAAGCCAAATTCAAAGATCAAAATGAGACTCTGGCTCCTGAGCATGGAGAAGCTGGAGTTAATGAGAACAGAGGTCAGAATAGATAAGGAGGGATTAGGGAAGCACTTCTCAAACAACTTGTGGTGATGGCCCACTTTCCCCCTCCTCCAGTCCACTAAGACCTGATTTTCTAACCTGCAAAATGCAATAAAAATGTGACAATATCAAATTGCTATAAAAACTTCTGGCCCTGAGTGATGCTAAGCCTTGGTGAGTCTTGGGAGCCTCAATGAGCCACTTGGGAAGGGAGAAACCCTGCCCACTGTCCCTCTGCCATCCAGGGAGCCTGGAGGAACTCTGGTGACTGGCCCATACTCCTACACTGCAGGTCAGGTAGCCAGGATGTGAAGGGCCTGGGACACTGCAACCTGCTCATCCAACCCAAGGTAAATCCACTCTAACAAGGGGAAACACTTTGCATACAAACTCCTAATTTATGATTGGTTCTATTTTATAACTATAGACTTGGTTCCCATGGTCTAAGTACAAAATCACTAGTTACCATAGTTTGTCAGTTTTTAAACTGTGCTTATTGCTAATTGTACTACTGTGGCTAGGACATCAGATCTGTTGTAATCCATTATTTTCCTTTGTGTAACAATATTGGGAAACTCTGGGGTAGTAACCTCACCACAGTCCCACACCAAAAGACTGGGGACTGAACCAAACAGAAACCAACATTCCACTCTCAATGAATTGGGAAAATAGAATCTTGGCACAGACACAAACCAAGAATCTCCTACACACAGAAGATATCCTTGAAGTACAGACTATTGCTGGAGAGGCCTTGATACTAGTGATATAGCTACCTACTACCAAAACTCACAAGGGTCATCACAGAAAACAAAATAAAATATTTTTTGAGATAAAAAATGTCAAAATGAAGGAGAAAAATGTGATTTCAGACCTCCAGCCCACTCAGAGCAAGTACGGGAAACACTAACATAGAAGAATGTAAAAGTCACACACCTGAAATTTCTGAAATGATAGCAAATAAAGTAAAGGAACAACTCCATCAGGTTATAGAAGAAGTCAGATTAGAAATAATCTCTCAGGTAAAAAAAAGAAATGACAACCATAATGAAAGAATTGCTCAGCAGATCTGGAGAAGACATAGAGAAAAAACAGAAGAGCACAGAAAAATGATGGAAACATTGAAATAATAATACAGGAAAGAATTCAAATGCATACAAAAGATTCAAAGAGATAGCCAAGATATTAAAAATTCCACTGCTACCTAGCCAAACACTTGAATGAAACTGAAGATACATTTTCAGACCTTGAAGACAGCATTGCAGCTAGCAATCATGAAAGGGAAGATCTTGTAAACATAACAAGGAACCAGAAAATAATAATTCAGCAGCTGCAAGATGATGCAAACAAAAACAATATAAGACTGATAAGTGACAATGAAAAAGGAGGAGTCAACACAAATGACATAAAAAGACTATTTGCAGAAGAAATAGCAGAAAATTTCCAGAGCCTGTAAAATAATCTAACATACATTAAGTGAGACATATAGGACTCCCATTAGCCGTAACTAAAATAAATCTACACCCAGACATATAATAATCAAGATCCCAGAAATTCAGCAGAAGAACAGACTATTAAAAGCTGTTAGACAAAAGAAACACATCACCTATAAAGGAAAGCCCATCAGAATCTCAACAGATTTCTCAATAAAAAACCAACAAGTTAAAAAGAGCTTGGAAAGACGTATTTCAGGTCCTGAAAGAAAACACCTTACAACCCAGATTGATGTATCCCGCCAAACTGCCTTTCAGAATTAATGGAGAAATAATATACTTCCATAACAGAATGACTGAAGAAACTCATGACCACCAAACCAACCCTACAAAGAGTACTGAAAGATGTTCTAGAAAGAGATAAAAATTACCACAAGTCCAAGAGCAACAATAGAAAGGAACCACCGAGGAGGGCAAGCAATTAAATAGAGGGGAAATGTAGAGAACCAATAGCAGGAAAATAATATGACAAAGATAAGCCAATACATATCTGTTATAATCATTAATGTAATGACCTCATTCACCAAAAAAAAGAAGCAGACTGGCAGAGTGGATCAAGAAACAAAATCCAACAATGTTCTGTATACAAGAAATATATTTAACTCAAAATGAAATTCATAGACTGAAAGTCAAAGGATGGAAAACAATACTCCATGTGACAAGAACCCAGAAAAAAACAGGATAGCTATTCTATTTGCAGACAATGTGACCTTCAAACCAAACATGATTAACAGACATAAAGAAAGTCACTATATACTTGTCAGGGAAAAACCACAAAAGGAAGTGATAACAATCATAAATATATATGCATCAAATACAGGAGCACTCAACTATGTAAGACAAATATTAATAGACATGAAAAATCAAATAAACAATAGCACAATCATAATGGGGGACCTTAACACCCCAGGGTCACAAAGAGATAGATGAGCCAGACCAAAAAATCAGCAAAGAAATAACATAACTGCACCAAACTCGTGAACAAATGAACTTAACAGGCCTTTATGGAGTGTTCCACCCAACAACATCAGAATATACATTCTTTTCAGCTAAACAGGGGATATTCTCTAAAGTAGAATACTAGCCCATAGAGCATGCTTAAGTAAATGAAAAGGAACTGAAATTATTCCATGCATATTATCCAGCCACAGTGCAATGAAATTGGAAATGACTGACAAAAGAAACTGCAAAAAACCTTAAACATATGGAAATTAAATAACATCCTTCTGAACAACCAATGGGTCACGGATGAAATTAAAGAAGAAATTAGACAATATTTACAGTCAAATGAAAGTGTAGATACAACTTACTGGAACCTGTGGGATGCAATGAAAGCAGTCCTCAGAGGGAAATTTGTACCAGTGAGTTCACACATCAGAGAAAAGAATGAGCACAAGTAAACAATTTAATGCTGCACCTCAAACTTCTAGAAAAAGAAGAGCAAGTCAAGCCCAAAGCCAAAGTAAGGGAGCAAATTACAAAAATCAGAGCAGAAATTAATGCAGTGAAGACTAAAAAAGCAATACAAAGAATTAATGAATCAAAGAGTTGGTTCTTTGACCCCTAACCAACATTATCAAAAAAAGAAAAAATTCAAATTCATGCAATACAGAATGATAAGGGTGAAATCACTACAGATCCTGTAGAAATTCAGAAGATCAGCAATACCTACTACAAAAATCTTACTCTCATAGGATGGAAAACACAGAAGAAATGGACAGATTCCTAGATACATATGAATTATTAAAGCTGAATCAAGAAAATATAAAAATAATGCAATGTCAATCAATGAAATTGAAAATGTAATTAAAAACTAATCAACAAAGGAAAGCCGAGGTCCTGGTGGGTTCACTGCTGAATTCTACAAGAAATTTAGAGAAGATTTAATGCCAATTATTCTTAAACTATTTAACAAAATTGAAAGGGAAGCAATTCTCCCTAACTCGTTCCTGAAGGCAAGTATTACCCTGATACCAAACCAGAGTAAAACCCAACCAAAATAGAGAGCTACAGGCCAATTTCCCTAATGGACATAGGTGCAAAAATCCCCAATAAAATACTATGAAAACAGAATGCACAAGATCATCCGAAGATTATACTTCAGGACCAAGTAGGGTTCATCCCAGGAATGCAAGGATGGTTAAATATATGCAAATCAATAAATGTAATACACCATATCAACAGAACCAAAGACAAAAATCACATGATAACCTCAATAGATGCAGAGAAAGCTTTTGATAAATTCCAACACTCACTTATGACAAAAACTCTATAGAAAACTGGGATAGATGGTCTTTACCTCAATCTGATAAAAGCCATCTATGACAAACCAACAGCCAACCTCATACTAAATGGACAAAAACTGAAAAGTTTCAGTTTAAAATCAGGAACAAATAGGGATGTCCATTGTCACCACTCCTATTCAATATATTTCTAGAAACATTAGCCAGAGCAGGTAGACAAGAGAGACAAATAAAAGGAATAAGGATAGGAAAGGAAGAAGTGAAATTATCATTATTTGCAGATGACATGATACTATACATAGAAAACCCAAAAATACCACCAAAAGACTTCTTGATTTAATAACCAAATTCCATAACATAGCTTGATACAAAGTCAATGCTCAAAAATCAGTAGCATTCCTGTATACAAACAAAAAATTCACTGAGAGAGAAATTTGCAAAACCACACCTTTCACAATAGCATCCAAAAAATGAAATACTTAGGAATCAGTCCTATAAGTGAAGTAACAGATCTAAATAGTGAAAATCATAGTACTCTGAAAAAAAGAGATTGAAGAGGATTTCAGAAAATGGAAAGATATTCCTTGCTCATGGATAGGAAGAAACTGTAGGGGACAGTGACTCTTAGCATATCATTTTAAGATAGAATAATTCTATTCTTAGGTAAACCTCAAAATGTGTCAAAACATCCCGGAGGGGTTATAAAAAGTTAACTTTGCAGTCTTGACTTAGCCCTGGAATGCTTTTCCAAAGACAGAGAACACCCGGGACCAGATAACCATCTGTAACCCTGCTTGGGTAGTTTCATCCCTACCTTGGCCCTAGATGAACATTGTAACCATAAAGGAAATGTATGGTTATCTAAAGGGGGACACATAGAACAGAATACAGAAAGTATAAATCATTGTGGTTGGGCTCATGATCGGAGCCTGACTCAGTTACATGGCACAAGGAAAACAACTTGTGGCCAGAGCTACAACATGCCAATCTGTTACCATGGAAACCAAAAATGTATATAAGGTGGGAACAAAGGCAGGTCCACGCCCACTCCCCTGACTTGCAAGTCAGGGATGAGAGGTGACTGGTCTAAATTAAAATTAGTAAACTCTGTTTGTTCTGAATAGAGTTAGTTTCTTGTGGAATACAGCCTAATTTCTGCCATTACAAAATAACATTGTAAAAATGGCCATACTCCCAAAACTTTTATACAGATTTAATGCAACCCCAATCAAAATACCACTAGTATACCTCACAGATCTAGAGAAAACATTCCTAAAATTCATCTGGCATCAGAAGAGACCTAGAATAGCAAAAGCAATCCTGGGCAACAAAGGAAAAGCAAGAGGCATCATAATCCCTGGTTTGAAATTATACTACAAAGTTACTATATGAAAATCAGCATGGTATTACCAAAAAAACAGACCTGAGGATCAATGGAACAGATTAGAAAATGCAGACACAACTACAAACATACTCAACCATCTTATCTTTGACAAAGGGGCCAAACATGCTCACTGGAGGAAAGATAGCCTCTTCAATAAATGATGCTGGAAAACTGACTTTCCATATGCTAAAGACTAAAACTAGACCCATGTCTATCGCCATGCAATAAACTAAAGTCAAAATGGATCAAAGATCTAAATATTAAAACAGAAACTCTTAATTTGCTAGAAGAGAAAGTAGGTAGAAATCTTAAAAATATAATGGTACACAGAGAGTTTGTGAACAAAACCAGACTGCAAGGGAAATACTTCAAAGTATCAACAACTGGGATCTCATCTTATTGAAAAGTTTTTGCACATCAAAAGAAATCACCAACAGAGTAAAAAGAAAACCCACAAATTGGGAAAAAATTTTAGCCAACTGTCCCTGAGGCAAAAGACTTCTATCTCGAAACATATAAAGAATTGAAAAAAATCAGGCCCCAAAATTCAAAGAGTCAATCCAAAAATAGTCATCTGGGGTGAATACATATTTCTCAGATGAAGAAATACAAATAGCAAATAAATATATGAAAAAATGTTCAATATCATTGGTCATTCGAGAAATGTAAATTAAAACAATGCTGAGAGTCCATCACCCCCCGGAAAGAATGACTGTCATCAAGAAATCAACCAATAACAAATGCTGGAGGGGCTATGGGGAAAAAGGATCCCCTCTCCACTGTTGTGGGAGTGTAAACTGACACAAACACTGTAGAAATCAGTGTGGAGATTCCTTAGAAAACTAGGATTAGAGGTCCTATTTGACCCAGAAATTCCCCTTCTGGGTATTTCTTCACAAGAACTGAAAACATCATACCACAGTGATATATGTACACTCATGTTTATAGCAGCACAATTTGTCATAGCTAAATCTTGAAATAACCCAAATGCCAATCAACTGAGGAATGGATAGAAAAGATGTGATATTTTTATACAGTGGAATATTACTCAGCTATAAAGAAAGGTAAACTCGAGTCTTTTATAGGTAAATGGATGCAACTAGAGACCATACTCATAAGTGAAATAAATCAGACCCACAAGTGTAGACATTGTATTGTCTCCCTAGCATAAGAAACTGAAAGAGTAAATAAAATCTGAAAGGTACAATAGATACTGTGAAGGGGAAAGAAACTGCTCAAAAAGAAAGAATAACTGGGTTGAGGGAAAGGAGAAAGGAAAGAAAGAAGGAAGGGAAAAAATATATACACACAAGATAGCTAAGATAATTGTACTACTAATTGCTATTGGTTTATTGAAAGGAATAGTTAATGCCCAATTGATCAATTTTGCATGCCGATATCTGGTAATCTGACCAACTACTTTGAAGATAACAATATGTAATATAACAACCATTGTTAATTTTATATCATCTTGTTTTGAAATTTTGTATCATTTTAATTACTTTTTAAATTCTCTTTAAAAATAATAATAATAAAAAACTCCTTCTGGCCCCTTATTCAGGAATCTCATTGTAGACTGGGAACACATTCACAGATCATACCTGCTCTAACACTGGTCTATAGGATTGTCATAGGGAGCTGAGGGGTCTAAAGCTCGTCTTTACTAGCTGCCTCTGCATGCTGGTAGTGGGCTGACTAGAGATGGTGTAAAGTGGTCGCTTCTCAATTTGGGGTCCGATTGCCCCTGCCTCTTTCTAGAGATGTGCAAAGAATTGTCCTGTTGTGATACCAGCAGTGACGCTGTTGGAGCTTTGTGATTGGGTAGAAGCCCATGTTCTGCGGAAGCCCTTCAGCACCCCATGATGCTTGACCTACTTCAGCAGCACGTGGATGTTTCTGCTGAAGAACAGTGAGAGTTTGGGTCCAGGACAGGCAAAAGGATGCCGGAGAAGGAATGCTGGGCTCAGAGCCCAGTCAAGCCTGAAGTGCCCAGGGACAGGGAGATAATGTAACCTTTGACAAACTGCTGTGGCTTAAGAATTGTCAGCTCAGATAGAACTGCCTACATCCATTTAATTAGATTTTAATTTCTCTTTACACATTTGGTTTTCAAAGATTCTAAGAAGTAATTATTTCCAGTATCAATTGACTAGGAGGAACAATCCCCAACTTCGAATAAGCAGCTTAAGGATGTTTGTCTCATCCCTGTTCAAACAGCCTTCCAGGAGCGGCTTGGGCTTGGCGACATCACGCATCACAGCCCCGTGGAGAGACAGGAGCTGGCTGAGAGGCAGACACCTGTCAGGGTGTGGGTGGGGGCTGAGGTGTGAGTGAGAACTCTCTTCACCTCTATCACTTCTCAGAGTCTGAGGATGACACATGAAGTGGAAAAACTCAAAGTGGCGCTGTAAGGTGCGTAAGGAGCAATGCTGCTCAGCATGCAGGAATAGAAGGAGCAAAGCCTGACTCATCTTTGGAGATCAATACACACTCTGTGCTTGGATACAAAATAAGATCCATACCCCTCATCCCTGAGTCTGAATGACCTTTTGGAGGAGCTTCAGTCAATTTATAGTGGAATCCTTACAAGATGCTTTGCATTATACAACACAACTTCAGTTAGCATATTTTGAACTCAGAATACTGGAGAAAACACCTCAATCAACATAACAGAGGTCACTGCTGGTAGAGTCAGTTACAAAAACAGGAAACGGGGTTTTTGCAATTATTGTTGAGTGTATGACCTGACAATTGCCAGTGTGGCCATCCTTATAAATAAGCCATCTTAATTCACTTTACAGAACAAGGGGTTGATAGGCATTATGGTTTGTGTCTGGATGTCCCCCCAGGTCCTCATGCAGTCATGGGGCAGGGTTCTAGATATTTGACTGATCCACTGTCCAATGCTGGGATTATGGGTGTGAGTGCTACACCACCTTGGGGCAGATAGTTTGCATAGGTAAGGGAGAGAAAGAGGCTGCTTGCAGTTACTCCTCCCTTTTTGCTTTTGTTGCTTTGCTGTCTTCTGCTGCCATAAACAGTTGCCCTCGGCCATGTGCCACTCTGCCTTGGAGACAGCTGAGTATGGACTGAAACCTCCGTAAACTATAAAATAAATAAACATTTCCTTCCTTAATTTTGGGTGTTGGACATTTTGTCTCAGCAGTGAGAAGAAAGTAACCATATAATAGGTTAACCATATAATAGGTTAATAGTAACCATATAATAGGTTATAAAAATAGAGAATATATTCATAGGCAGGGAATACTTGCAATATCTAACAATGAATCACACAAAGGACAGATCAGTCAGAATGGAGCTAGGGACTGGCCTGGGTCCCAGATGGCTACCAGTCAAGTTACCGGTGACCATGTTACACATGCATTTTTAAACTGGTGTGTTTCAATACACAGCAATACAGGTGATATGTACCAAAAACTTCTACAGGTGACAGTCAGTGTGACTTCAGTGGTGGAAGACACAAATGATAGGTGCATGTTAGAAATTTGAATAAAATGGTGTGAAATATGAGAATGGAAAAAACAGTGTTTCTAAATTTTCATTCTGTATCTTGCATAGTTTTAAAGGCATATGTGCAACTAAATTAATAGATTAAACATAAGTCAATGTTTTGATTACATTTTCTATGTTTCTAAAAGTGTATATGTTCAAGTTGGCCAAAACTCCACAGGGTCTTTGCAGTGATAGATGTGGGGGTTTTCTTATATGTTGACCCAAATAACATTTGATGACTGGATGGATGGAAGAATGACTGCCCAAACGATCCCAGTGTAAAGTACTGGAATCTATTGGGGAGCTCTAAATTCTATTGAGAAGGTTATTCAGACAATCCTCTAGACCAAAGAATGAGAATTTCTAGGGCCAATGACTAGCTAATGGTATGTGTTTCAGAAAGTGCTGTCACTGAGTCTAAAGAGAGCCAGAGTTAAGACCACTGTCCTAAGGTACATCCTGAATAGAGACAGCATTCAAGGCAGGTTAATGGTGAAGAGCAAGGGATCTGCTGTGTTTCAATCAGGGCTATTCCATTAACTAGCTGCGTGATCTTATAAAAATCACCATACCTTGCTCCTCCTCTTGTGATTCCTCCTCTTTCACTCTCTGCTTTCTGGCTGCCATAAAGGGAGAAGCTTTCCTCTGCCATTCTCTCATGCCATTCTGCCTTGGACCCAACTCACCATGGATGAATCCTCTGAAAAAATCCTCGGTAAGTTGTGTCATGTACTGTGTCCCAGCAACAGGAAAGTTGACTAATACACTTGGTGTGTTCTCTATACATCTGTCGTGTGGATAGGACATAGGCCAGGACCAGGCCAGGGTGTAAATTGTACAAATGCAATCAAAGTCAAGACAGTACAAGCCATGAGTGATGGAAAGTCAAAGAAGACAGGATGCCCCTGGCATCCTGATGGGTGGTGATGGGTAATGCGAAGGTGCTGATGGGTAAGCTGGTCCTTGCAGGATGATGATAGGGTTTTATCAGGTGGAGCTAGAGGAATGGGCAAAAGAATTCTGGACTTTCTAGGCAGAGGGAATAACATGAGGAGAAATATGAAGATGGAGAAGTGCCAGAAGTCATTTCATTTAATTGATATATAAGGTACAGGAGGGAAGAGTTGGGGGACAAGGTAGAGTGAGGGTTTGTTATAAAAGACCTTAAGTGCTAGGGTGAGCAATTGATACTTCATTTGTCAGGCAGTGGGGAGCCATGAGGATTTGGTAAAGAGCTGTCACAGCTGTGCTTGAGGAAGAGTAATTATTCTTAAGATGACTGAGAAGGGAGAGAGACGGGCGATAGGGAGGACAGAAGGAATTTGCTAGAATATTTCTGATGAGGATTAATGGGGGTTTAAACAAGAGTGGTTATGGAGGGACAAGATAATGGCAGAACCCAAGGGACATGCTAATTGATTGATTGCTATGGGAAAAGGAACAATCAAAGATGAAACCAAGGTCACAAGCCTGGGGGAACAGAACACCAATGGAATAATAAACTGAAACAGTAGAACAACTGGTTACTAGGAGCTGAAATCCCAGACAGGACTGCAGGTAATATTGGAGCATGAAGATGGGAAATCAAGACCAAATATTGCACCTGTAGCAGTGCTGTTTTTCCCTCTGCCTGTAGCACCCGGCTCTATGCTTAAAATGTGGAAAGGGGTAAAAAACTGGTTCTCATTTTGGCCCAGACAACTTCTTTTCTTGTTGTGCCAAACTGCTTTGGTATTTGTAGTTCACATTTCTTCACCTCTAGAACCCAGGGCCAAGGATATAGTTCAGTGGCATAAGTGCCTGCCTGGCGATCACAAGGTCCTGAGTTTGATTCCCGGTACCAAAAAAAAGAAGAGTTTGCAAAGTGGCCTGGAGGCTTATCTATGGGGCTGGGGATTTAGCTCAGCGGCACAGTGCCTGCCTGGCAAGCACGAGGTCGTGAGTTCAATTCCCGGTACCGGAAAAGAACCAAAGAACAAAATAAACAAAACAAAACAAAAAAACCTCTAGAACCCAGCTCCCCCAAAGGGGACGAGACCATCTGTCTGACTTGGTCCCATTTTCAAATGGAAAAAGAACTTTGTGATGCGAGGCATTGGAGAAGAACAGGATAACAATTTAAATATAATAGTGAATGAGTTAAAAACAAAATGATAAATATATGTGAGTCTTTAGATACCTGAATTCAAGAACCTCAGCATTTGAAAATGCTCACCTGCTCAAGACAACAGTGATGCCATATTAATAACACAGTTATCTCCCAATTTTTAAGAATCCCAGCTCTCTCATATGTGGACCTGTACTAGGAGCTTTGGCTATGGGACAAGCCACGCAGTGTGAGCAAGCCAGACTTTGGTGGTCTACAGACTCCAGGTTCCTAGGAAACTCCAGAATCTGCTCATTTTAGTTCCTAAATACTCAGCTTGATAATGTTAATTGCACGTTTGGTGTATCGTTAAGACTACCCCAAATCACACAAACATTAAAAACCTCTCTTTCTTCTCTCTTCCCTTTCTTTTCCCTCTCTCCTCCCTACTCCTTCCCTCCCTCATCTCTCTGTTCCTACGGAGTCTTGCTAAGTTGTCCAAGCTCCTTAAACTCATGCTCCTCCTGCCTCTGCCTCCTGAGTAGTTGAGGTTGCAGTTATGCATTGCCACGTGTGGAGGTTGTCTTCTCCGCTTGACCGTGCTCCTCCTCCTTCTCTCCTCCCCTCCTTCTTTCTCCCCTCCCTTTTTCTCTCTTCTTCCTCCTTCTTTTTCTCCCCATTTCCTGCCTCCTGTTCTTCTACTTTTATATACTGAGGTTCCACCCAAAATTTATTGGAAAAATAATTTTAAAATTCTTCTTGTTTTTTTCAAAAAATCAGAAAACTTCTGGATTGAGGAGTTTATAAGCATCCTTCTACCTCAGTGGTTCGAAGGGGTTTGGCTTCCTCGTTTTGGAGGGCCTGGTTTGCCTGTGTATCGCTCTCCTATAAGAATTAGTGGTGCCTGCTGGGCTTGGTGGCACAGGCCTGTAATCCCAGCACTCTGGGAGACTGAGGTGGAAAGATCTTCTTTTCTGAGACAAGGTCTCATGCTGTAGTCCAGGCTGGTGTTGGCCTTGAACTCACTATGTAGCCTAGGCTGGCCTCAAACTTGGAGTAATCCTTCTGCCTCAGCCTCCTAAGTGCTGGGATTACAGGCATACGCCACCACACCTGGCAGGAAGATCCTGAGTTTGAGTCCAGCCTGTGCAACTTAGTGATTTAGCAAGACCCTGCCTCAGTTCAGCATGAAGACCCTCGGATTCAATCCCTAGCACCACCCCCAGACACACACACACACACACACACACACACACACACACACACGAAAAAGTACGAGAAACAAAAAGGGGGTATCACAGTGAGGATGCTAACTTGATTTCACGGGCTCCAACTGCTCATGCAGGGCCTCTGCCCTGTAAGTGGCCTCCTCCTGGCTTCGGGGAGGGCACTGGGATGTTTCTCCTGCTCGTGTTAACTGTCTGCTACTGCAGCGCATTACTGTGTCTCCCTTTTGTCACTGAGGTATTCTCTGAACACCATCCTGGCTTCCAGGTTCTTCTTTTGTTCAGCATTTGCAAGCCCAAGGCAGTCAGATGCCCTGTTAGGAGGCTGAGAAGAAACCACATTTCCCTCTGCAGGGCCTAACGCCTCACTCTTTCGGGCATATAGCAGAGTGGGGAGAGCACTGGTCTTTGAGCCAGGCGGATGGAGACAGGCTCTGAGCCCAGCAGGGGCATTGCCAGCCCTGTGACCCAGGATGGTCGTTGCACCTCCAAACACCTCCACTAGCACCCACTTCTTCATCTTTAAGAAGGACTTGACTCCTATAGAGGTTTTTAAGAGAGCTGGAAGACCTGACATAGTGGTTGTCACACCACTAGTTCAGCAAATGGATCTTATCGTTTGCTTATCGTATCATCAGGCTGACAACCTTCTGGGGAATCAAATGAAGTGGGAGCTCCAAAATGAATCCAGAGCCTCTCCTGACCACCAAGCCTTTCCATAGAACCAAGCCCGTTGTTCCTGGCTCTTTCAGTCCCTAGAATGAGGGACTGCCTTGTGTTCTTCTCAAGGGACTTTAATAAGTCCCAGCCACAAGCTAGGCAGATGTGGTGTAACCTCAGTCTTTGAAACCAGGTAGGCCTGCTCACTCCTCATGTGTCCAATCGGCATGGGAACATTCCAAAAAGTGTGGATAGGGAGAAGGCAGAGAAATGTGAGCAAATGAGAGCACAGGGCCCTGCTGCCTCAGCAAATGGTAACCTGGGGTCCAGGGCCTGAAAATTTTCCCTTGTTTTTCAAAAGTAACTTCTCTGAATGAAGCTACTCAGGGAATCATCTAGACGAACAATGTGTTACCTAGCGAGATGGCTATTTTTCACACTAGCCATTCAGTAAAGCAAAGGGGAGGCTACCCTTTGAAAACATTCTCCTGTGGATATTTTAGAAGATGAAGATGAGGTTAAAACCTCAGCCTGGAAGAGCACTCCATTTTTCTTCCTTTCCTCTCTATATATCCTGGACCCTTTAATGCCTTATGAAACCAAATTTTTCAGATTATGAAGGCAACAACCACGGAGACCTATTGCAGGGCTTGGAACAAGAACTCCTGCGTTCTCTATGAAGCAGCTGCGGGCAGTCCCAGGCCCCAGGTGGACTTTGGGCTAGGAACTGCTAGCACAAAGTTCCTAGTGCTTTGGGCTAGCAACTGCTCTTCACCTTCTGTTCTTTCTCCTGCCATTGGACTAATTCTGTGAAGAAAAGCCCCCGACAAATCTACCAAGGTTTCACAAGACCCATGGAAGATAACCAATACTTCAGACTGGTGGGGAGTATGGAGGAATCACATCCTTCTGGCTGAGTTTGAGTGAACATCCAGCAGCCAACCAGGAAACAGCTTTGGGTGCAAATGCTGTCTGCCTCCAGCTCTAGTTTCCATTTCAATTTGTTTTGTTTCATCAGAAAAAACTCTTCAAGAAAGTTGTCATCCTCTATTCTTCTGGCCCAGTGTGTGACCCAGAGGTAGAATACACGAGTCATGAGACAAGGGTCTATTTTCAGTTGTCATGTCGTTTGTTAGTTTCATGTTTCTCATTCCCTATTCAGTCTCAGGACATCTGTGTATTTCCTTCTGCATGGTGAGATGATCTGTTTGAGCTAGTTTTGTCTTATTGGTGATTTGTTTAGAGCCATTGACATTCTAGTGGATTTGTGAGCCCTGAGCCATTTCTTAAAGGTGGAGGTTCCTTCTTGGAAGTATTCTCTGTGGGCATTAGAAAATCTCTGTTATGATAAATGGGCCATATGTGATGTGAATATGTGACTTTGGCCTAGAATCCGAGATGCACCACAACAGAAAATGAATGCCCCTATGCTTTCCTTTCTTGTCCCACCCATCTGCAGTTGGACAGAGGTAGCTGTCACTAGGCTGTGCATGGAAGTGCTATATGCCATACCTAGGCTAGAGTATTCAAAAGCTGGTGCTTGACCCTTACATATCTCTGATGTTTGTTGTAAAGACTTCAGAGGATTGTCTTCTAGGAGGTGCATATAAAAAATGAGAGCCTCTGTCAGCTTGAATCTGTGGAAAAAACTGGCCTGGACAGATCTACCAGCAAAGGTGAAAAATAAATTTTAAGTGTTAAGTTCCTGGAATTCTCAATTTGTTTCTGCTGCATAGCATAGACTGTCCTTCCTGTCTAAGATATTCACTAAAGGTTTAAAGATGGAAGAATCTTAGATCATGGCCTAAACTCACCAGGTCCTTAAGAATGAGGTGACAGAGAGACGGGCAAAGCTTAAATTGGAAATTCCAGTTTAGTGCTTTGCACTATCACAGAGCATCTTTTGCACAATTTATATATAGTTTGGATCTAACATTTCCAACCTCACTTCTCAGTTAACCACAAATCCTTGATTAACTGAAAAATAGACACATTATTTTCTCAAGTTTTCTCTCTCTCTTTCTATCCTCTCTCCCTCTCATCCTCTTTGACAGAATCCCTCTTTCATCAGTGATCTTAGTTGTCCTGTCCTATTTCAGAGAAAACAAGATGGTACTGTGAGACTCTACACGTGTAATTTCCTTGTAATGCATAGCATGACATAAACCTTGGGCTGGAGGTGGTGAAGATACCTTGGAAGACTGGATTCTGAATATAAATTCAGCATTCTATGTTCTCATTCGCTTCTATCCATATAATCCATACATATCCCAATCCCTTGTGTGTGTGTGTGTGTGTGTGTGTGTGTGTGTAAAGGTGTTATTTACCTAGAGTTCTGATGTATAGCGGCAAAAAATCAAACTCTGAATAAAATCGGAGAGGGAATACACAAAGTAAGTCATCAGAATTATAATTATAATGGCTTATAATCGGAGGCGGGCAAAGAAGAAGGTGGAGACTAAAGACCCAGGAAAAGCTAGTATGGGTCTGAACAGCAGAGGTAAGCAGTGGATTTTGTCCGGGATTTGCTCTAGAAGCACGGCCAATACTCCCAGCTCATGTGTTACAAGCTTGTGGCATGTGATTTTATAGGCGGCTCAAATCATGGAAGCAACCTAGGCAATAGACCCTCAGCAGTAAGCTCAGACTGAAAATACTCTAACCCACTCCCTCTCCAACAGCCATAAGCTGTATCAACCTGTAGTCTTGCTTTTTCCTTGTTGCTATGGGCTAACTTTTTTGGAGTGCTTTTGTTTGTTTCACTTACATACATCATTACTAGATATCACCATGGATGATATGAGTGCACCGTTTCCCAGACTCATTCTGTTACAATTACTGCAGAATAAGTGGAAGTTCACCCAAGTTTAGCTCAGACACCGAGACTGATAAAGTCATGCCCTTCACAGTTATGAAAAGGTTTGAATTACACAGTTGCAGCCTCTGTGGAGAGCAGGACAAACCTCCTAGCCAGCTCCGAATGGCTTGAGACAGCCAGGAAAGGAGCCTGGCTCTGGGGCTGGGGCAGGGGGAGAGTTACCACACAGGCCAGGCACAGCATGTCTGGGTTTGAAGGCAGGAACTCCCAGGGTTTCTTAGCAGCTTATCTAGTTCTAGGCATATGGGGAAATAGAGTAGGGCGGCTTAAAACTATCCACAGTCAAACATCACGGATTGGGGCTGGAGTCTTCATCATACACTCTATTGCCATAATCATGGCCTGCCCTTCAGTATGAGATGGTAGGCCAGCTTCCCACCCCAGTGGCCCAGTGGCCCCCACAAGTCTTAATTCTCATGATCCTCTGCCCCTCTTCAACTCTGGCCTCATGCTTTCCTCTCTCCAAGCCTGAAGCAAGGCTGCACCCCTCCCTGCTTCTGCTCTCTGTGCTTTGCAGACAGGGCACCCGTTGTACTGGCCTCATTTTGGTGACAGGAGTCAGACTGCTGGAGAGCACTTCCTGTTAATCTTAGGGTGCCAGTGGTTAGCAGGAATAAAAGGATTATATATTTTTTGAGGATTCAAAAAAAGGAATTTAGAAACACAAAAAAAGGATGAGGAATGCAGAGGCAGGAGGGAGTAAGGGTTTCTATAAGTGAGGACAGAATTAGGCTACATGTTCTCTTTCTAATTGCTTTAGGTCATCAAATATCTCTGCCGGTACCAGCGAAGGCTGCTTCTTGGGCCATTTTATGCGTCACCCTTATGACCGAGGCCGGGAGAAGGATGGCAGAGAACAAAGCCAGTGGATGTTAAATTCCTGGGCTCCTCGGTTTTCTTATCCCTGTGACTCAGGTTTGCTTCTTTGTCTAAAGGGAGCTGGCTCATGGCCAGGCTTTTCTGACAGAAACAAGCACACAGAACTCTCTCCTGTTGAGGACTTTAATTGGCCTTCTGTTTTCTGTGATGTGTGAGGACAGTCTTCAGCCTTCTTTACAAATACTTTCTTTTTCTCTAGAGTAGAGATATGGCTTCAAGCTTTATAATGGATTTTCCATGCAGAGAAAAGAAAGAAAAGTGATTTTCCAGGACTTTCTTCTCTGTTAGTTTGTGACACAGAGAAACATTCTCCTTAGCAGAACATTTTACCAACCCCGAAGGGACTGCTTCATCCAATGAAGGAGTGATGAGATTAAAGAAGAGGAAGACTCTAAGGTCAGCGGGTCTTACCCAATTTTCTCATTTAAGACTTTTCTTTCCTTCTACTTGACCTTTTCCTGTCACCTTGGCAACTTTACATCTGCTGCAGCTTCACTATTTTAATGTCCAGAAGAGCTGAGCTGTATTCAACTCTTTTCAGGTCTTCTGCTCCCCTTTGGATTCTGATAAATGGATGAAGAGGGTTTACAGAATAATCTCTCCACTGGCACAACTAGAGCATGTCAAAGTGCTCTTACAAGACGCACCTGTGATTATTTAAGACTTGACTTTGGCTGAAAATATTTCTGAGTGTCAGTTCATAGTTACAGGGACAGCCGACACTGGTAAGATAGGAAGTCTTGTAAGTCAGGGACTTGGTATTGAACTGTTACTAAAGATAGAACGCTGGCCAGAGGACCCAGGAAGACTGGAAGCCCACATGGTAATCACTTCTTCCTGCAGGTGAACTCTATGGGGGATATAAGCACTGGACGGGGGCTGGCCAGGCAGAGTGGTGCTTCATGATACCTTGGGCTTTTACCCAGGACCCAGGCAAAGCTTGAACAAACAGGGTACCTTGTTTTTCTTAGGCTAGAAAACCAATTGACATTGTTATCCCCCAAGTCACACGCATCAGCACCAGAGACAATAGTCAGAGAAAGAAAAGCCAAAACAACGTCCTGGAATCTGGCCAATCTCAATCCCGTGTTCCTCCAATAGGACTGAAAAAGAACGGAAAGTGGCCTCTGATGATTTCTCCATGGAGGCCAGAGAACAAAAACACCTTGAAAATGTGGTGTTCCTAGAAGAAACAAACTTGTCGCTTCATCAAAGCCTTCAGCCTCTCCTTGTCCCCCTTCTAACCCCTTTCTAAACTCTAAAGTTGGACTTCTGATCTACCATATACCCAAGCTGTCTCATCTTTTAGAATAACTCACTGAATCAATCACTTTTCAGTGTTTTCTCCTACTGCTCTGCCATGCCCTCCCTTCATTTTATTTTATTTTTATTTATTTATTGTTTTACTTTTTAAAAAATTTATTTTAAAAATAAAAGATGGAAAACATATTAACAAATAGACATCCATTTACCAAATAGCATAAGAACAATACAAGCAATACAGAGTTACAAAGTGGTAGGAAATTAACAATGGTTGTTGTATTACGTATTGATATCTTCAAATGGTGTCTCAGGAAAATGAATAGAGACATGCAAGGTTTATCAAATAGTTAATCATTAACTATTCTTTTCAGTAAAGTGATAGAAGTTAGTAGTACAACTATGTTAGCTACCCTATATATACATACATACATAATTTCCCCTTCCTTCTTTTCTCTATTCCCTCATCCCAGTTGCTCTTTACTTTTGAGCATTTTCCTTTTGTTTCACAATGTCTGTCATACCTCCTAGTTTTAATTCACTCTTTCAGGTTCTTACACTAGTGAGACAATACGTTGCTTACACATGGAGGTCTGGTTTATTTCACTTATGAGTATGATCTCTAGCAGTGACCATTTACCTGTAAAAGCCTCGAGTTTATATTTCTTTATAGCTGAGTAATATTCCGTTATATAAAAGTACCACAATTTTTTTTATCCAATGCTCAGTGGATGGACATTTGGGTTGCTTCCACAATTTAGCAATTATAAATGGCACTGCTACTAGCATGGGTGCACATATATCACTGTGATATGATGTTTTCAGATCTTCTGGGAAAATACCCAGAAGGGGAGTAGCTGTGTTGAATGGGACCTCTAGACCTAGTTTGCTGAGGAATCTCCAAACTGATTCCCACAGTGGTTTCACCAGTCTGCATTCCTATGAGCAGTGGAAAAATGTTCAACATCATTAGTCATTCGAGAAATGCAAATTAAAACAACCCTCAGATTTCATCTCACCCCAGTAAGAATGGCTAGCATTAAGAAATCAACCAATAACAAATGCTGGCGAGGCTGTGGAGAAATAGGAACCCTCCCTTCATTTTAAAGAGAATATTTTCTACAAGAAATCCTGCTGGATTCAACAGGAGGTGTCTGTACTCTCATTGGACATATACATGTTAAAGAATCCTCTTGGATTTCCATGTGTTATGCTGAGTCACTTTTTCTACTGGTGACTGTCATGTCTGCTTCATCCCCTATGAGGTGTGGCACCTCCTCTGTTCTGCAGCCCTGTCTCCATTATGAATAGCTCAGTTTTCATTAGTTACCAATATACCTAACATGTCAATGGCTTATTACAACAATGCTTATTTCCCCATCTTTTTCATGTCTATTTTATAAGCCTTGCTGTGTCTTTGTTCTGGGATCAAAAAATGAAGGAGCAGCTCATACCTGAGCCTGGTGGTAGAGGGATAAGAGCAGCAAAGGAAACATGTGATGGCCCTTGACACTTTTGCTTGAAAGTGGCATGTTGCACCAGCTCACACTCCATTGGTGAAAAAAAATCACATGACCAATCCCTGTGTCAGTGGGGTACAAACTATAATCCTTTTGTAGGGAGAAGAGAGTGAATCACTGGAGACAATATTGTCTACCTCAGGTTGATGAGGGTTGATGAATCAGGAGTCTTCAAGTGACAAATGAATGGTAAACATAGTAATTGACATCAACAAGACCTTGGTTATTTCTCATGGGAAGATCTGTCTATAACATATCTCTTAGAACTGGAGATAAGTTTTCTTCTAAAGCTTCAAAAATGTGTGATACTATAATGTGCTGAGTGTTTGTGTCTTCATATTGGAATCCTAACCCTCAAGGTTATGATATTAGGAAATGGTGTTTGGGGCAGATAATTAGATCAGGAGAGTACTGCACTTATGAAAGGGATTAGTGCCCTTAGGAATGGATGCCCAGACAGCTCGCTCTCTTTTTTTTTTTTTTTAAAGAAACAATTTATTTAGAATAAAACAAAAGCAGCTCAACTGTGAACATACATTTGAGTGGCAGCTACTTTTAAGCTATGTGAGCCATAAAAAGGATTTTTCTTTACTTTTCCAGAAATCTTACGCTCGCTGCACAAAGCAAAGAAGTCATTTTTTTCCACTTAAAACACCAGCATTGGCATCACAATAGCAGATACACAGTATTAAGCTGCCACTTTAGTAAAATGCACAGATACTAAACGGATTAGCTTTCTTCCATCAGAGGACCATGTAAACTCCACATAAACTACAACTGCTCTTCAAAAAGGTCCATTAGAGCTTTGAAGTCTATATCTTCATCCGCTGTTCACCGGTTTTACATGAGGGGTCGATTATTCAGTACAAATGCCTCTTTTTACCATGTAGGATACAATGAGAAATCAGCAGTCTGCAACCCAGAAAAAGGCCTTCCCCAGGATCTGACTAGTCTAGCACCCTAATGTCATACTTTGCCTCCGACAACTATGATCAGCATGTTTTTGGCAATCATAAGCTACCCTGCCTATGGTACTGTCTTACAGCAGCTCGAGCTGGCTAAGCAAATAAATATCTTGGTCCTGTTAAACAAATGCTATGATACCAGGAAGTGTACATTTTTCTCAGAGACTCAAAGGTATAATCATGACCATCAACATGGGCTTTATTGTAACAGAAATACTGTGCTGGAAAATTTATAAATACAGGGTTTCATGCCTCTTCTTTAAATGATCCCCAGGCCATTTGGCTTTTGGAGCTCAGAACTGTATTTTCTAGTTTTTCTATCTTTTTGTAAAACACCAGGCCCTTGGCTGTTATTTCTTGATAGTGAGAGCAAGTTTTCCTTTAGCCCTCACATCATCTGGAAGTTTATTAGAAATTCAGGATCTGAGCCCCATCTCAGGCCTTTTCAATCATATTCCGCATTTTAATAAGTCTCCTAGGTGTTAAATATGCATATCAGTGTTGTAGAAGCTGCTCAGTGGTTCAGAACCTTGAGGGCACACCGGTATCACCTGGGAAGCATCACAAATACTGATGTGGAGCCCCGCCCCCTTTCTCCCCAGAACCTTGAGCCACTGGAGTTGAGATGTATTGAGGGCACTGGAGGTTTAAAAGCTCCCTAGGTGTTTCTGATATGCATCTCGGGCTGAGGCCACTGTTGCCTGGCAGCTTCCTCCCAGCTGCATGAATTTGCTGGTTCAAAGATTAGGGAAGCAGGCTTCCCTCCTGTTGTGCAACAGTGTTGCTGACCATTCCCATCAAGCAGGCCCCCCCACAGGCTAGAAGAGCCTGGACTATACAGAAATAACTACAGCCCTGGTTCTTAAGGAGCTACTATGGCCTGCGAATACTATCTCCAATCCTCACATACCTTGCCACTCAAGTTTAAATTGAAGAATCTGAACCTCAAAGAAGGTGAGCACGTTTTTCAAGGTCACACAAATCCTAAGGCGAAGAACTAGAATTTGTATTTGTCTCTAATTTCAAAACCATAGATCTTTTCTTCCAATCCCAGAGGACATTGGTTCCCAACCTATATGAGCTATGGCGATTGGAATTTGTAACATCTATTGTGGCTGCTCACAGACCCATGTCACTTTCTTCTAGGGTCAGGTTGGGTCCTGTTTGGGTAAGATTACCGAGGTAAGGGATAAATTCCCCAGTCTGACCCAGTTCCTCAAAGGGTGTAATTTTATATTGGGAAAACCTGGATCATCCTAAGGACATTTCAGTGGTTTTACAAATTGCATAGTACAAATTGATCAGTGCTGAGAAACTGCGTGACTCCCTAAGAAAAAGTGGAATTGTGGATGGACTGAAGATGTTTCTTCACTATTTACTCCATAATAATCGTGAGGACTTTACTTATAGTGTCAAGCACACTAGGAACCTCATGTGATCTGAGTCCTGTTGAATTTGTGATTAACTTTGCTCATTTTACAGATGTAGAAATGGGAACTGGAGTATACATTTACCCAATATTAAATAGCTGCTAAGGAGCACAGCTAGCATGGAAATGAAGGCTCAATACCTGTACTATTTTCCTCCCTCC
>NW_004955466.1:4007198-4025595 GCF_000276665.1 Chinchilla lanigera | reverse complement strand
TCCATCTGGGTCGTTGCTTCAGGACAAATTGCTCTACATCACTTGATATTGAAGTGGTTTTTAGAGGAAATGGAAGAGCTTTGGGTAAGCAAGCAAAACAGCAAGCCCCCATCAACCCTTGCTCCATGAGAGATGTGTTGGTGCCAGGTCAACTTGTTCCTGTGCTTGCTTTTGTCTTTTAATAGATCAAGAGAGAGAAGTGACATTGTTAATTGGGGGAACAAACAGGCAGTTTGGGTTTAGGGTGCAGTTGTTTAAAGTTGAGTAGGGATTCAACCTCCCAGCACCTGAAACCTTGGGGGCTCTTGTAAAATTATAGAAAATTTTTCTGGGGCAAGGAAGCCACTATTCCTATAGGAAGCTGAGCTTTGAGGCAGCACCCAAGCCAGCATAGTTTGTCCATTGCCTAGCTACCTAGAGGATGCTTCCAGGGTCAGCTTTGGTGACAGAATCTTCAAGAATACCTGAGAGAAGAGTTATAAATAGCAAGACAGGCAAGCAGCGCCAGACATGTCTACCAGTCAACAGCGGTAACTGGTTGGGAGGAAAGAATGGGAGGAAAAGACACAGGTCTGAGGCATGGCAAGCTCTGCCTCTTTGCTTTGGGTCTCCCATGTTAACCCTTCCCTCTTCCTGGCTGGAGGGTATGGCAAGGGGACGGTCTTGCAGAAATAAGCTGATCTCAGACTGAAAAGATTAAGAGGGTGGACTCATATTTGCCGAGAATGGAGGGGGATTTGAAACACGTTAAACTTAAAACATCACTAACTCATATTTCTGCTCCCTCTAAATTTCAGTGGACTGGGAAAAGCCCTCATTTCTTTGAACAACCACATCTCAACTCACCCCCCTCTCCCTCATTCCCCCCTTTCTTAAGGAGCCTACCAAGAAATATATCTCCACAATTTACTCACATCCTTATCCTTTCTTGCATGTCCCCCATCCAACTCAGCTCAAGGAAATTTAATAAATTTTTCATTTCTGATATGCATCCTATCTTATTTCCTAAGGCCTTGTCTTTTAAAACTCAAAAATCTGGACAAGTTTTTAGTTGCTGCTTCTGCTGTTTTTCTCCTTTATTGCTTTCTGCTATTACATCTTTTCTAAGAAAATGAGTGTGGAAGATATGTATGTTGAATTTAGAGGATCTTTGATTTATTCTGCTGATGACTATAAGACAAACAGTCTTCACAAGGACTCTGCTTCCTCTTTTGTAGGTGAACTGCCCAGCTTAGCAGTTGTGGTGGTTAATCTTGATAATCAGATCAATTGGCTTGAGATATGTTGAGGAGATCAGTAAAGCACACTTCTAGCTGTGGGTGGGTTTGGTGGCATGACCTTAGGAAATGTATCTGGTCCCTAATCTCTTCCTCTTTGGCTTTTCCTATGATCTTTACTTCCTGAATGCCATAAGGTGAGCAGCTTTCCTCTGCCATGCTCTTCCTCCTTGACATTTCTGTCCTGGAGTTAGCCCACCATGGACTGAAACCCTGAAACCGTGATCCCAAATGAAACTTTTCTCTTTTAAATTATGTGTCCCATATTTTATCACAGCAACAGAGAGATGACTAAGGCAGCAGTATATTCCTGCTTTCCTTCCTTTTTGGAGTCCCTCCTGGCTTTAGTGGGGGTAGGGAGGTGGTGTAGAAAAAAGAAGAAAAATGTAAGGAACTGTACTCATGTAGCAAGGGAGCAATGATACTTTATAAGGCTTGACAGAGTTGCAATCCATGTATTCTCTAACTACTAGGTGAATAAATTATTTAGATAAAAAGAACATTCACATTTGCCTGTCCTTCCATTTGCTCTTGTATAGAAGCCGATGGAAGAATGGGACAGAAATACGAGTAGAGTGTGAGTTTATTTTTCATCCTTCATGTTGGGAAAGCTTTGTTACTGTGTAACTATAATTCTTTAGCTAGTTTCTCATAGGCCAAAGTGAACTTGTAAAGTCCCCAAGCATCTACTCCTCTTTGTGTATTCCAATATTAATTCACAGCACAAGGTCTACTCAAGCACCCGAGGCTGGAATCTTGAAAGAATCCTTTTTTCTCCCTCCTTCACATCTCACCCAGACAGTCGGAAAATAAATTCTGTTGATTCTAGCTCCTCAGTGAAAGTATCAAGGATTGATTCCTGGAGCACTTCCCTTTTACCCCTTCAATCCTGCATCCTAATTTTAATTTAGATCTGTTTCTTCCACTGGACATATGCTCTTTAGAACAGGGACTGTGCTAGATATATAGTGCATATTCAATTAAGTTTGAATAATTGATTACATTTATATCACAATCCAGCTCCTACACACATAAAAGACACAAGGAATTTTTTTCCTACTCCCCCTTCTTCTACTTTTTCTTTTAATTTTGAGATGAGCAGTTCATGCTTAGGCAGTCTTGTATGCTTCTCTTCTTACTTACCTTTTTCTACTCTTGCTGTCCATTCCTTTATCTACTAATCACTCTCCTCATTCTGACCACGAGTCTCTGGCTTTTCCTGACTGTTGAGACAACCTTTCCACTGGGACAGCGCACACAGCCACTTGCCTCCCTGCTGGAGGAAATGTCAGTAAGATGAAGTGGGCCCACCCTAGCGGGGTGGGGGTGCTGCTCTGCGTCAACAGTCTGCTCATTTGCAGCCAGACCTAAATATAAAGCAGCTGCCAGGAGGAGGCTGGAACCCACTCAAGTGGAATCAGAGCCAGAGAAACAGACACACTTAGAGAGGGAAGAAAGAGACATTAGTGTCAAGCCCAGCAACCCCCAAGGCCAGACCTGGGCCTGGAGGTTGCTCCTAACATTTTTGAAGCCATTATAGTATCACTGAAAGACCTGGTTAGAAATGGGCAGGGGAGCTGGGTATCGGTAGGGCAGAGGAAACACACAACGGACATATTCCAGCCCATGCACAGAACATGAGTGAGTCCAGGGGCGTGCAAGATGCACTTCAGGTTTGAGCCGCTGGGGAGCCAGCTGTAATTTCATGAAAAAGGAGCAGCTTTGCAGCAGATTTGCTTTTTCTGGACTGCAGAGGCAACTTTATATGAGACCCAGTTCCTATAATCTAGCATCTTAGGGAGGATTTACGAAAGGAATGATACCAGTCATTTCAAGGGAGCAGGGTTTGAAATTTCCCACGCCATTCCAGAAAGGACACTTTGGCACAGGTTTACATAACAAGATGAAAAGTCCCTGCTTTCATGGATCACAGAGAGTTCAGCTGCCTCCGGACACATTCCCTGCTGGGTGACAGGGAAGGGGGAACTTATCAGTGGAGGTGGAATGAGTCAGCTGCTGTGGAAACCCTGATTCTGCTCTGAGATATTTCCAGGGAGGCCCCCTATTGGGCCCATGGCATGTCATGACCCTCTTCAAGGGAGCATGGAGGAATCTGAGCTTTAACAGATACCTTGGCTCATGGGGTCTTCTCCAACATCTAGCACCAATGTGTCAACTGGTTAGTACCTAAAATTCCATAGACTCTGAATATCAACTAGGGAAAAGATGGATATCTTACCACAAGCAGTGTGCAGGGTTGGTCACTAGTAATAAGGAGAATCCCTTCTCCCCTTTTAGGCCCTAACTGTAATCTACATATATTTCAAAAGAAGGTTGTTGTGTGCAAATTTATTCCATTCGGAACTGTGAAATCCTGTCTCCATGTCCCTCGGTACCTGGGGTCCCCAGAAGCCTCCTTGGTGCAATCAAGTTTCGGCCAGGTTCAGCTTCCTGGAAACTTTACCAATGGGCCGGACCCAAGGTCACTGAGAGCTTTTCCCCAAAGAAACTCCCTTTCTGGGTGCTGTGCTTTTCGAGACCCAGCGCTGTGAAAAGACACAGCCCTGGTCTACTACAGCTGCCCCGGCTTCCTCAGTGTTCTCTAGAGCGTGAAAGGACTTCCTCTCTTAACGCCCCTTCGTCTCTCCTCCACCCTACACTCAAGTCTTCATTCTCCTACGTCTGCCAGGAAAGCCTCACTCTGACCCCACTATTGCTACTCCTCACGGAGCCAAGCACAGGGCAGCTTTGGTGTTCCTGAAGAGTTCCCAGTGGCAGCCTTCTTGTCCCACAACACGCAGCCCGTGTCGGTCGGGTTTACTGGAGAAACAGCTCTAACACAAGTTACACAAATGTGTAAGAAATGATAAGACTGACTTACGGTGCTCAGCCACGGAGTTGGGTGAGGGAGTGTGCAGCGGACTTATCAACCTCTAAAAACTATGCCTGGTGAAATTTTTATTGGGATTGCATTGCATATAGAGTTCAATTGGAGGAAAATTGACTTTAACAATATTGCACTGCCAAACCACACATTTTATGTATTTTTCTCTTCATTTAGGCTTTCTTCAATTTCTCTCAACCATGTTTTCCCCAATTTTACAGTTATATGGTAGGCAAATAGCCATCATTGCATCATGCCAGAGTCAGAAACAAATCACTGATCCTTATCTTTGGATTTAAACTTGGCTTATGGATTTACCTCTCCTCATGGTTTCACCAATTTCTACAGAAAAGCCACTGTCTGCGAAGGGCTTTCCTTAAGAAAAAGAAGGCTTCCAGGGCTCTAGGAAACTTTGCTCTATTCAGAAAATTTAGACTATATAGTTCAACTTTAATGTTGTTCAACCTTCACATTTGCCACGGTCCATTTCTGAAAGAAAACATTCAGTCCAGCCCCATATGTAACCCATTTGGACAAGGGTTTTGTTTGGAATTTTGGTATTTCTTGGTATCTTATATTCCTAATGCTCCTCAGAGAGTTACTTGCCAAAGTGACCTTTTAAAATGTAAATCAGATCATGTTATTCCTTGAGTTAAAATTCCCCTGTAGTTTTTGTTTCAATTATCTATTGCTGTGATACAAGCCACCCTAACATTAATTCCTTAAAAGAACTCTAATTGTGTGGGTCAGTAACACGGGTCAGGCTTAGCTGGGAAGTTATTGTGTTGGTGTTGCCTGGGCTCGCACATGTGCCTGCAGCCATTTGGCATTTCCACATGGGCTGACCAATCCAAATTCCCCTTGGTTGCACATCTTGGATATTGATGCTTGACCTGGCTGTTGCCCAGGACTTGTCCCACAGATGGTCACTTACTGCTTAGCAGTCCAGTCTGAGGTTTCTTACATGGTGGCAGAAGTTATCCAAGAAGGTGATGTGGAAGCTACAAGCACTCTCAAGACTCAGCTTTAGGAACACATCCCTTCTGCTGAGTCCTGAGGTCTAAGCAAGTCACAGGCCAGATGGATTATAGAGATGGGAAAATATGCTTCAAATCCTGAGGGGAAGAGCTGCAAAATATTGTGCTTTTCTTTTTCAATTTCTCACAGCTTCCCATCACACTTAGAACAAAGATTGAATTCGTATTTTAATATTAAGAATAAGTTCAACTATTATAAATAATGTTCAAAATGACCCTGAAAAAGCTAGCATCTGCCTCTATCTCCTTGAATTGGTCAGTTACCAATCGCTGTTTGGCTCCCTAAAAATAAAGAGTTGCTCTAACTTCAGGGATTTTATGTTTCTTGTTCCCTCTGTCCGGAATACTCTTTTCTCAGATCTTTGCAGAGCTAAATTTTGTGTTTCTTTCAGCCCAAATGGTGGTTTCTCAAAGAGACCTTTCCTGAGAACTTGCCTAAGCCTCTCTGTCCCACTTTGCCATGTTATTTTCATATGGCATTTAACAATATCAGAAATGATCTTACTAATTCATTTGTTGTCTGTCTTCTCATCAGAATTTAAACATCATGGATGCTGACTTTCAAGTTCATTTCTCTTTCTCAAGTGCCTGGAATACTGCCCGACACCAAGTGGATACTGGGTAATGATTCATTGAATCAACCTCAAAGTTTTCATCTTCATATCTTTGAAAATCCGTGCTCACCTTAGAAAACAGGACAAAAATCTGTAGGCTCTTTTCCTGAAATCAGCATACATTCCTACCAGGTGGCAGCAAGTGCTTTACTTATTTAGCGCAATCTATTAGGCAATTATTTTAACTGAAATTCAAATGATACTGTTTGCCTGGCTCATGCTAACAGGTTTATAATTAATTATGTGATATACTTCAAAGGTTCTTGACTCAAAATATCCATGAGCAATAAAGCTATTTATTCTTAAAGAATAAACACTTTTCTTAGAGGAACTCTTTGTTCTTTCTGTATATATTTGTTATGAGTCATCATTGAATCTAAATCTTTTCCCACAGCCATATTTTTATGATTAAAATGTTATTTGTAATTTGACATGAATTTCATCATAGAGTTAATATACTTTTAGGCTGGTGTGTGGCGTTGGACCTTCAGGCTTTGGGTTGCAAGCATTGAGACTTGGCTCAGTATGTTTCAATGCCCTTTCCTCAACAATAGCTCTTTTTCTTCCCTTCCTACATCAAAATTAGGCAGAGAGAAAAATACCTATTCTTTATCTTAAAATCGTGACTCTGCCCCAGATTCTTTCTAATGCAAAGAAAGTAATTTCTACTTCTTAAGTAGGAGTCAAATCTCTCCCTTATTCCATTTTTTTCACTGGAAGTTCTTTAAACTACTGATTATGTACAATAGGATTTCTCGGAGTCATGACAATGGTTCGACAAGAGAAAATTTATAAAAACTGTTTCCATGATAAGAGTTTCAGAAACTCTTTTCCTAAAGAAAGAGCTAGAGATCTTAAATAGAAAAATGCAGCAACACTTTGCAAAGCTTTCTGGTTGGGCATTTCAGGTTGTCTGCACTGTTCCTTGGGGAAGGTCGGCTGGATCTCCCAGGTCAACAGCAGCCGTCCAGCTGTGTCGCACGGTAAGATCCTAGGATCCGGGGCACTGCATCCTCTCTTTGTCCTCATCCCTTTGGCAGGTATGTGGGGTGCAGTAAATGCTTACTCTGTGCTCTTCTGGATGACCAAGACTTTGGTTATTCCAAAGCACATCTACACAAACCAACTCAGCCGGTAACTCTTTTCCTTCTAAGGGGCTAAACCAGCCCTTCATTGTTTTGAATATAGCTTACAAAATCCAATTGCTCTTACACTGAAGGTCCTCTGGAACATAACGCAATCAGTAAACCTTAAGGCCTTATTTGTATGTATTGAGTATTTGTTGGACAAATGAATGAATGAATGAGAATGACCATTCAGAGGATATGGTCTATAAGTATGTTAATTTATATCAGTGTTCTGGACATTTGTGACTGCGTAGCCTATTAACTTAAAAAGCAAACAACCTCCTAATATATTTATGTATTTATCTAAGTTATTCATATATACTACTGTACTATTTTTATATACATGAAAATATACATGAGATTATAAATTAAAAATGGGTACAATAAAAATAATGCTTATAGTAATTCATTTACCAATGGTAAAATTTTTATTCTCACTAAAATAATTTACATCATAGCCCCCAACATGTGAACATTGGAGTTGCTAACTTTTGCGTAATAAGAGATTTGAACAGATCTCATATTACAAACATGGACAGATGCAAACAAATCAGGGAGAAGCTTACATGTCTGCTGGACATTGTCACAGCTAAGCTGCGCTGTGCTTCTGGTACAGTGTGACCATGTACAGTAGTACAGTGCTCCATCAGAGCCCACGATGTCTGGAAGCAAGGAGAAAAGCAGTGGTGATGTGGAGGTGACTCTAGGAAGTGTGAAGCAATAACCATGGAAACAGAAGCGAAAATAATTGAGAGATTGGATCAAAGTGAAAAGGTGGTAGAAGTCCCTCATTCTTATAACACGAATCATTCACCAATTGGCACAGTTTTAAAAATACAAGGACAAGATCATGGAACACATAAATTTTTTTTAGGCTTTACACTGTATACTTTTATCAAGGGTGTATAAGACTCACTTTGTCAGACTTAAAAACAAATCTGATTTATGAAGGTTTTCCTGGAATGGAACTTGTTTGTAAGTCAGTCACTTATTCATTCCTTCTGAAAACAATGCAATTGAACATTCATCTTTATTTTAAAGTCTTGGTTTAGGACTTTGTAATATAATCATTGTGTGGTCTAGTTCTAAATTTGGTTTGTTTGCTTAGTTGGTTTTAATTTCTGTCAGAGCTCCACAAAAAAGATACTTAATAGATCTACTAGAAAGATACACCACTGACCTCTGTTATTAAATCTGTTAATAAATTTTAAATTTGTTAAAAATTGTTAAATTTTCCTTGTTGTTGTTTCAGACAGAGTCTCACTATATAGTCCAGGCCAGCCTTTAACTCACTATGTAGCTGAGACTATCTTTGAACTCTCAGTGATCCTCCTGCCTCAGCCTTCCAAGTGCTAGGATTACAGGTGTGTGCCACCATGGTTGGCAATCTTTTTTTAATTTAATTTTTATATTATTTATCTTATTCATTAGTTGCACAAAAGTTTTTATGGAAACTCACCTTTTTTTCTATATTTTCAGATAGCAACTTGATTTTCTTACAAAAGAATCAGAAGTTTCTGCATTTTTATATTTTTAGCAAATGTGTTCAAAACTCAGTATGTGAAGAATTTTTAAAAATTATAAAATTCAGCTTCTACATTTCTTGGTGTAAAGATATAAAAGTTTTATAGTTTCACCAATGAAATTGTGATGAGGATATCTGTTTCCACATTTCTCTGTACCATCAGTTTTCTTCAGAGAGCAGTTACTTTCTCATTCATTTTTTTTTAATTTTAAAGAGAAAAGAAAAAAAAACAATATAAGAAAAACAAAGACACAAACAAAACAAACAATGCACAAACTATAAAAACCATACAGAATTTCAAAATAAGGCGATAGGAAATTAACAATGATTGTTGTATTACGTATTGTTACCTTCACAATGTTACTCAGATAACCAGATATAGGCATGTAAGATTGATCAACCAAACATTCACTGTTTCTTTCAATAAACCAATAAAAATTAGTAGTACAATTATCTTAGCTATCTTATGTGTATACATATATATATTTTTTCTGTTCCTTTTTCTTTCTTTTCTCTTTTCCCTCATCCCAGTTGTTCTTTCCTTTTGAGCAGTTTCTTTCCCTTTCACAATGTCTATTGTACCTTTCAGATTTTATTTACTCTTTGGGGTTCTTACACTAGGGAGATAATATGATTTTTACACATGCAGGTCTGATTTATTTCACTTATGAGTATGGTCTCTAGTTGTATCCGTTTACCTACAAAAGCCTCTAGTTTATCTTTCTTTATAGCTGAGTAATACTCCACTGTATAAAAATACCACATCTTTTTTATCCATTCTTCAGTTGATGGGCATTTATTCATTGTTAAATTGCCATTTTTGCCTGAAGGATCTGGTGAGATATATTTATTTCTGGCCTGGTAGAATTTTAACAGTTATCTGTCCCTATTTAAAAGATCAGGAGTTGGAAAGTATCACATTTGTTTTTGTGAAAAGCAAATCAATAGCACGTCTTCACAAATAGCAACTTCCTTTTTCAGTACTGGGGATCAAATCCAGGGCCTCCTGCGTGCTCTGCATGATGCCGCAACGGAGCCGCAACCCCCCCTCACGTACCCCAGCTCTGGAGGAGGTTGAGGCAGGTGGGCAATGAATCTTTCTGTGGTGCAGATGATTTGTTTGATCCACACCAAATAATGTAAAGATCATCCACTAGATTATAGGGTGAACGATGAAATGAAAAACCACCTTATTTTCTATATTTCTTTAAACCTTCACTAGTCACAGTGTGGTTTATTGACCAACCATTTCAGATAGCTTGAAGGTTTGTTAGAAATGCAGGCTTTCAGCGCAGGTTGGACCTACTGATCCTGTATTTTAGTAAGATCCCAGGTGAGGCGTGCACACTTTCAGTTCTGAGAGCACTGCCCTATGAAAATCCAGTTTGCACCTGTGGACTGCTAAAGCTTGTTAAGGGAAATGAAGTTAATGATTTTCACACATGGGGCAACTGTGTAGCCTGACTTGAGAATCCCTGCATCCCTCCAATTGTACCACTCTGTCCACTGATGAAAACACTCAGTTTTCAAAAAGTCATTTCTGTGAGAAATATATACAGTTTAGTGCCTCTTTCCTGGGGTGACTCACAAAGTCAGTTCTTTCAACACTTCATTATTGAAACAGAACCTAGCAATACCATGAACCTAGTTAACATTTGTACTTTTTGCCCCAAAGTCTAACAAATTTTCCACTCCCTGTAGTTTTATTCCTGCCCATTTCTTCTAACCTTCAACAAGGTTTTCTCTGCATCTTTCAATATTATTTGGTGACAAAGGAGTCTATTTTAGTTTGCAGCCACATTCTTTTCCACATCTGATTTCAGCCATTTTTACCCCACAAGGAAGAACACAGAGGGAAGATGGACAGCTTTTTGATTCTTCTAAGTAAGAAACTTTTAAATATGTTTTTAAAGATTGTTAAGTGACATTTTAAAAAAATACTGGATTGAAGATCATAAGACCTAGGATACTGGGGAGGCAACTGTAGATGTGTGTGTCTGTGTTTGAATGTGCGGGGCTGGGTTGATCTTCCCGTCAGGGTGCCTTGCTGCTCACATTAGGCCTAACTTCAGGCATGACACACATGCAGGGCACATCAATGGTAGTTAATGACAGTGGATATAAATAGTACTTCAAGTAACTTTCTTCATTTCCATTGTTTCCTCTTTACCTGACCTCTCTTTGGAGGTGCTCAGACCGCCACTGTGTCCCCTCAGAGTGTGCCCGATGGAGAGCTCCTTCAGATGACCTAACCCTCAGTCCAGCTATCTCCTCATTGTCTATCTCCATACATCTTTTACTTACTATTTCTTCGCAGAAAACTTTTGAGACCATGTGTCCATCTTCTGACAGCTGAGTTAAAATTAGACACCTGATTCCATCAGTGTCCAAACCAGGGAATATGTCATAGTACCCTGAGGTGAGAGCAGAGGGGGCGCCATGGCTGGACCCCTCATTTATGTAGTGCAAAATCCACAGGTAATAACCGTGGGCATATTATAAACTCAGTGGCCTGTGCTTCAGTCCTGCCTCTGAGGCAAAAGGTGTGAATGGGGTGATTCTGCCTGAAAACAGAGGCGGGAAAAGGGCGGGTGATAACTTTGAGCATGGTAGAGGCAGATGCAGAGGGCGCTCCTGATCGCAGTGTGGTGTTTCTGTTCCCTGGACTTCCTGTCACTTTAGCCCTCGGACACTTGACTTCACTGATCCACGAGCTCCTTTCTCACCCTCCTAAGTATAACATGGACACAACTCACAGCTCTCTTAGCCTCACATTTTGCTGATATTCTTTTCTATCCTACTCTACACACACACTTTAAACTCTTTCATAGTTCAAGCCTTCTCTCAAAAATAAGCATGGAGAGAATATTTTTCCTTTTGCTCAGGAGCAGATTCCACCCACCCCATTAAGGTGATGGAGGGCTTTCCCCACTTCTACCAGATCAATAAAGCTGACTTTGCTGTCGTTAAATTTTATACGGTAATGCTGACCCTATCGTGAAGTGTTCTCATCTGCGCTGCTTTGCTCATTAACCACAGTCTAGTGTTAACCTTTCCAGACATAAATAATACAGCAGCACGCTGCCCTGCACAGAAGGGAGGGAATGGTCCGTGCTTCAATTTGTCTTTTTTCCTTGCGTACTTGCAAAGTGCTTTTTCTTCTTGTGTTTGACAAAATGTCAAAACTGCATTTCTTTGTATTTGTGTTGAGAAATCCTTCACCCTGTCCCGAACTCACACTCTCTGCCATTTAACTCCAGGGTGAGGGTAGCGTGACTTGAAGCTAGGCTTGGCCGTGTGATACACTTTGGCCAGTAGATTAGCAGACATGACACAGAAAATGGGCTGGGGCGTTGGACTTGCTCTTTTGCATCTCTGTCATCAACAAGAGGACAACCTGGGGCAAACACTGGTCCCAGGATGAGGCTGATGGGTGACGGGTGAGGGGCACCCAGAGCAGCTGACAGCTGAGGTGTCTGGGAAAGTGGTCAGCATCAAAACAGGGTCACTTCTGTCAAGCCCAAAATAAATAAATAAGTAAACCAACAGCAAATAACGCCAGGAGGTGACAAAGGGGGGGATTTTAGGGACATACGCCAGATAACAGGAATTATTCACAAGAGATTCTGCCAGAAACAAACTTACACACAAAAAAATACTCCTGCAAGGATGTCTTCCCAACAATTGCCTGTCCAACCTTAGACTGCCACCACCCACCTCACCGGTCCCAGTAGTCATGGATTATTGTTTGTGTAATATCTTGTGTAATCTTCATTTTGCCTTTAAAAATATCCATCTTCCTCAACTTCCCGGAAGTGTGGCATACATATTCCCACTGGAGTGTTCAGTTATTCCCAAATAAATATCCTGGTTATTTGGAGAATGTCTTTTTCTCCCTCTCTTTTTCTCTCTCTCTCCCTTTTCTTCCCCAACCTTCTTTTTGCAACATTTCACACTTTGGACAATGCATTCATCCCCAAACCAAGCCCTCCTCCCAGGGCTCCTTTGGCATCGCTCTCTCCTAGGCCTTCTCTGCTGAGCCTCAAGCTACCTCACAGGCTCCTTACCCTCTTCCATCCCTTAGATCTTGGATGGTTCCTTAGGGCTCTGTTCCAGGATCTCTTCTCCCTATACCTCAGGAAATCTCCTCCTATTACAAACAATAGGATGGCGATCCCCAAATCCCCAAGGCCTGCTAGTTCCTTGTCCTCTGGTCTAAGGTACATACATTTTACTGGATATCCCACAGGGAAACATGAATGTCCTAAAAGTTAATTCATCATCTTTCCTCTCTAAACTTCTCTTTCCCTTCTGTTCATTATCTCACTAAGTGGTACCAACCCAGTGGCATAAGCCAGAATCTCCTTAGCTTCTCTCCCGGGTCTTCTATGTTCAACTCATTTGGAGGTACTGTTACCTCTAGCTTCTTAATGTAGCTTCTGTCCACGTCAGTTACCTTACTTTAGGCTACTTGTATCCTTTGTGTTGATCAGGGCTTTGCCAGGCCCCCAGTATGCCTCTTGCGCCTCCTCTCCCAGCTCCAACTGGTTTCCCACATTAGGTCCACACCATCCTTCTAAAATGGGAAATTGATCACATCACTACCCTGCTTAGAAATTTGAATGGTTTTTCATTGTCAGAAATCACGGAGACTCTTTGTGATCTGAACTTCTGCTTACCTCTTTGGCTCTACCTGCTGACATTTTCTTCTTTGAGCTATTGGGAGCCATAAAGAGCTACTTGAAAGTTGCTCAGAGATACTCTGTTTTCACTGTCCTTAAAGATTTGTATCTCCAACACTGTCTTCCTGGAACAATCCACACCCCAGCTTTGACCTGGCAGGTCAGGTTGGAAGCATTGCTGTGTTTCCTATGTGCATTGGCATGGCACCCCATTTTCTTCTGCACATATCCCACTCTCTTCTATCTAACAGCCTCTTGCCTAGTTTATGTGTGATGTTTTCCTGACAGAGATTGTGTGTCACTTATCACTGTATCCTCAGGACCCAGTACATTTGGGGGACATAGTAATTGCTCAATAAACATTAGTTACCTGAGTGACTGAGAAAAACAAATTGTTTTGTCTACCTTGTATAAGGTGAAGTAAGACCTTTTAGTTCAGCAAGATTTTCTCCTCTTGTCTATCATCTACAAAAGGATTTTGTCCTTATTTTATTGGCACTATCTTTAGGGCCTATAAAAAGGTCTTCAATTTATCTTACTAGCTATCTCAGAGCAATAAGCTACTCAAGTTTCCTCCTCTCTAATGACTGCCATATGGGGACATGATACATGAATGCTCCTTTCAATATGCTGAAGTTATTGTTAAAACAAACCAAACTACTTCCAGCTCACCTCCCATTTTAAAGTGCCCACTAAAATTGATTCTGTGAAACAGGCTTTTAAGAAATATCTCCCTTCAGGAGAAAATATAAGGAGAATGTTAGCTCAGAAAGTGCAGCCTATCTGGAGTCCCGGCTTTGCTTCATTCTACTGAGCAGGAGGTAATAATGTCATTGGCACAGTGCAGTCTGAGACTCTGTCCACACAAATGTTCTCAGAGTTCTCAGAGATTCTAAGAGCAAATGATTCCACCTTCAGCTTTTGGGGTCTTTGGGAGTGACTTGGCTATGACTTGCACAATTCATGGGCCTGTGAGATGGAAGTAATGGTGCACACAGTGCTGTAGCAGGAAATGTCTTGCTCACTGCTGCTGTTTCCTCAGTACTAATAACCAGGGCATCACATTTCTACATCTAAAAACTTACTTATGACTACATGAAACCTGACACTTCTATGACAAACCCATATCAATTTACACACACACACACACACACACACACACACACACACACACAGATACCCCTGAGACTCCTATTTACTATCATCTAAGATTGCAGGCAGTAAACAGTCCCAGACTGAGCATTTTCCAGCCTTCCTGTTTGGAGTCTGACATCTCTGTGTGGGAACAGAGGGTCCTGGAATGACAGCAAGGGTGGAATTCACTTTTGTTCTTTTTTGCTACTGGGAATCAAACTCAGGACCTTGCTCTTGCCAGGCAGGTGCTTTGTGTGGCTGAGCTACACTCCAGCCCCTGAATTCAAAATGGTGATGAAAACCCTGACTCTAACTTCTGCTGATATACTTCTGGAGCTGGTCATCCTGGCAGGTGGTGTCTCGGAACCTAATCAATGAGTTCACTACAAGGATGAAATATTCTCAGAGCCTTGAAACATAACCCAGACAGACAGGCAGAGGGAGGTGATATCAGACAGAGGTGATGGGGCATTGAGGGACTCACAACCACCAGAACCCCGAGTGGGACTGTAAAGAAGCAGAAAGAGATGATGAAATGAGAAAGTATGAGGTGTGGCAGGGAAGCAGAGGGTCAGACAGGCTCTCTTAACCTCAGGCCCAGCAAGTACCTCACCCACCCACCCACCTCCTCCTGGGCCGCAGAGTTGTTCCCATAACCTTGTCAGATAATTTTGTTGGATTGTTTAGTTCGTACCCAGTTCTGAATAGTCTCGTTCCAACCCTAAGAGTCACGAGAACATAGAGAACAATGGCTTTTAAAGGAGAGAAGTCTCCAAACCCATGATGGCACACCCCATCAGTTAAAGCTGTGTATTTATTTATTAAACACTGTAGACATGTGCTACTATACTAATATTCACATGATTAAATACATATGAGAAATAGAAGGTAAGCAAAGTGTGAGGTAACACACACAAACAGAGATTCTTTCACAGTGTTTTCTTCCTATAAGATAGAAGATGGCCTCCCAGCCCTCTTGTGCTGAGGGAGGGTCCCAGACATGGGAGAGACTGGAGGGATAGGAGAACAAAAGGAAAATCAGGAGAATGAGAAGGTGGTGAATTCTCCCAAACAGAAGAATACAGAGATGCAGACTTACATTCCTGGAAACACAGTACAGTAGAAATCCTGAAAAGCAGACAACTTAAAATGTCCAATAAAATTGTTTAAAAATTTAGAAATTTTGACACAAAAGCTCAGAATGTGAGAACAAAGTAGTCATGGAAGCCGCCCTCAGGCCTCAGTGGGTTTCTGAGCCCTCATCATCTGTTCTAGAGCTTCAGGTTTTCAGGGCCATGTTGGAGCAAGGTGTCCAGGCACTGGATCCTCCCAAAGTGGAGAGTAAGAATGGCAGAAGTCCCTCACATGTTTCACCCTCAGTGAAAGGATAAGTTCAAATAAAGTTCTATTTCACCGAGGGCACAAACAAGGAAACACATCTTTGTTTCAGTTCTTGGGAGATGAAGAATCTTTCCCAAGTATTTGTAACCAAACAGAGCCCAAGCCCAATTAAGTTTGGAACTTGAATTCACACCTCTTGTATGTACCACCCCCCATATTACTTAATGACAAATTTATCAAACCAGCACAGCATTGAGAGTACTGCTGGCATGTAGCAGATGCAATAAAACTTTTCTTTCACCTCCGTCTTATGGGATTCCCACAGACAAAGGCATGGGAAATGGGACGGCATGAAGGACAGAGAAGACAAACGTAGATCTAAGCATATTTCCAGGGGGAGATAAGATAGTAAATGGGAAGGAATAATATCTCATTAAAAGAAAAAAGGCTGAAAATTTTCCAGATTTGCAATTGCAATAAGTCCCAAGCAAGGTAGTAAAAAGAAAAAATCCATACTTGGCTATAGTCCAGTGAAACTTTTTTAATACCAAAGGCAAGAAGAAGATCTTAAAAACAGAGTGAAATCCTGGATTATAGCAACAGTAATTGACTGACATTAGCCTTCTCAACAAGACCAATGGAAGTTTGCAGGTAGAAGGATGTTCTTTTCAAACAGCCAAGAGAAAATAGCTGTCAGTGAAGGATTGTATGCCTTGTGAAAATATCTTGAAAAACAAGAAAGTACCTTGAAAAACAAGAAATGATAAAACATTTTTTCAGAGAAATGTCAGGAAAGTTCACAACCCACAGAGACTTTCAAATAATCTTCTTTTGAGAGGTCCCTTCCTCTTTTCAGAAAACAAGTCTCAGTCACAACTCTGCTCATGAGAAATGTTGGGAGTATTATCTACATGAGAGGATAGTCCTCTCCCCTTTTCTGTCTTCACTCTTCCTACTCCTGGCGTCCATATTCTCAGAGCTGCTGGAGTGGGTGTGTTTCTTTCCTCCCTTCTCTCATCTCATTGCAGAGACAGCAATAAACAGCTACTGACAAGATGGTCTTTGCATTTCCAGAATGAGCTGTCTCTGCCTGTTAGAAATTAGACTCTGTCTAGACATAAGCGAATTTCAGATAGGAGGCTGCTTCCTGGGCTCCAGGAAGCCCAACCTGCTTAGTTAACACAAGAAACAAAAGACTAATGTCCTTTGTTTTCTAACCAGCCTGATAACTCATTCCCTTTTACAGTACTTCAATTTACTTTGTTACCATTTGGTATTTGGGAGCCACTAATAACACTGTCAGGTAAAGTGAAAGAAAAAGAATGGGGAAAACACCAGGAGGTGTAATTAAAATGAAGTGCTAATAATCTGCCCATCAAGAAGCCTGCTGTGAAACTTCCGGGAAGATGGCAGAATGGTGAGCAGAAGAGAAATAGCCTCTCCTATATTTGGAATTCAGATGCTGGAATACAGCCATGTGAGGAAGAGAGGAGGAGGGAAGTGGGTCCCTGGGATGTAGCAAGGATCTGAAGTGAGAATTAGAGTCTGTAGGGAAAGTGAAGAGAGGAACCAGGACATGGAAGAGGGAGGTGGCAAGTAGCCTTTTCTCCCTGAGACCAAACTGAGCATGCAGAAGCATGGTGACTATGGGGACTCTAGATGCCTCTACTAAGAAATGCACCAGTGGAACAGAGCAGTGGAAACTGGAGATTGCAGTGGCTGGTCAAGTATTTGGGTTCAGATGCCACCCCCAACCCAGAAGAGGGTGATTGGCCAGTATCCATTTTGGTAAAAGGCCAATGGAAGTCAGAATTCAGAGCAGCTGTGGGTTGGCTCCAACTAGGAGCTCCAAATATCGGGGTGAGGTGCAACTGAGTTTAAGCCAGCTGGAGGTCAGGGATCTGAGTTCAAGCTGGCAAGATTATATCACTATAAATCCTGTTCAAATCCTAGTTAAAAGTGGAAAATTAAGTTACCATAGTTTGCCATTTTCTACGATGTGTTTGATACTATTTTATTACTGATTGTATTACTTTAGCCAAGGTAACCCAATTATTCTAATCAGTTGTTCTTCCTTGTATGCCAAGACTGAGATTGCCTAAGGGTCATAAGTGATACTATAGGGCAGCGCCAAAGAACCAGGATCTAGACAAAATGGCAGCAATTTCTCATCCCCAATAAATCAAAGAGCTTGGATCTTGCAATAGACTCAGTATCCAAGACAGCTACACCTGGAAGACATCTCTGAGAAGCAGTAATGTCCAATGGGTTTTTGATATTAGCAATAAAGATATATACCATAAATAATTTATGAGCATTAACTTAGGAATTAAACAAAAGAAAGAAAGAAAGAAAGAAAGAAAGAAAGAAAGAAAGAAAGAAAGAGAGGAAGAAAGGGAGAGAGAAAGAAATTAAGAAAATGAGAAGACATGGAAGCAAGATGCAACCCCAGACTTCCAGATCTCCAAAGGCAAACCCTGGGGGCAACGAGGTGGAACAATTTGAAAACCACCCACCTGGACTCTCTAAAGTAGTAACTGCAGAAGTAGCAAAGCAAATGAATGAGGCTATACAAAAAGTCAAATCAGAAATAATTTCTGAGATAACTTCAGAGATGAGCACCATAATGAAGAGCATAATTAGTAAATTAAGAGAAGGTATTGTTAAAAATATAGAGGAGTTTAGGAAAATGATGGAAATCATGAATGCCCAACATAGAGAAGAAATGCAATTCATGAAATAGATTCAATCAAATATCCAGGAGATGAAAAATTCT
>NW_004955466.1:4003184-4005218 GCF_000276665.1 Chinchilla lanigera | reverse complement strand
TTTTCCTGTACCAGGAATCAAACTCACGACGTTGCGCTTGCCAGGCAAGTGCTGTGCCACTGAGCTAAATCCCCAGCCCCTCCTCCTTTATTTTTAAAATAAGAAAAAGAAAAAAATCAACAAAGAAATATCAGAATTAAACCAAATTTTTGAGCAAATGGACTTAGTAGATGTCTACAGAGAGCACCACCCCACAACATCAGAATACATATTCTTCTCAGGTGCACATGGGACATTCTTGAACACAGATAACATAGTAGCTTATAGAACATGCTTAAGTAAGTGCAAAAGAATTAAACTTATCCCATGCATATTATCATAGTGCAATGAAATTGGAACTCAATGGCAAAAGAAACCATGAAAACTTCTTAAACACATGTAAATTAAATAACACCCTCTTGAAAAACCAGTGGGTCATGAATGAAACTAAAGGAGAAACAAGACAGTTTCTATTTTAAATGATAATGCCAATACAACATACCAGAACTTATGGGATGCAGTGAAAGCAGTCATATGAGGGAAATTAATAGCTGAGAATTTCCACATCACAAAAACAGAGTGAGTTCAAATAAAAAACCAAAATGTAAACTTCAACATTCTAGAAAAAGAAGAGCAAGTCAAGCTCAAAGCTTATATAAGGGAAGAAATTATAAAGATTAGAGCAGAAATTAATGCAATGGAGACTGAAAAAACAATATAAAGAATCAATGAATTAAAGAGTTGGTCCTTAGAAGATTAAATAAGATTGACAAGCCCTTAGCCAAGCTTATCAAAAAAAGGAAAGAAAAGACTGAAATCCATACAATTAGGAATGAAAAGGGTAAAATAACAATGTATCCTGCAAAAATCTGGAAGATCATTAATACCTACTTCGAGAACTTGTATTCTAAAAAGATGGAAAACACAGGAAAAAATGGACAAATTCTTAGATACATATGGATTACTAATGCTGAATCCAGAAGATATACTCTAAATAACCTAGTTTCAGTCAATGAAATTGAAGATGTAATTAAAAAACTACCAACAAAGAAAAGCACAGGTCCTGTTGGATTTACTGCTCAATGCTACAAGAAATCTACAGAAGATCTAATATCCTACTCTTCAAATTCTTTCATGAAACTGAGAGGAAAACAATACCTCCAAATTCAGTCCTGGAAGCAAGCATTACCCCAGTACCCAAACCAGAGAAGGATCCAACCCAAAAAGAGAGCTGTAGGCCAATCTCCCTAATGAACAAATACACAAGAATCCTCAATAATATACTGGCAAACAGAATGCAGGCAGTCATCAAGAAGATTATACACCATGACTCAGAAGGATTCATCCAGGAATGCAGGCATGGTGCAACACATGCAAATCAATAAATGCAATACATCATACTAATAGAACCAAGGACAAAAACTATATGGTCATCTCAATAGATGCAAAAAAAGCATTTGACTAAGTCCAAAACCTATTGATGTTTTAAAAAAAACCCTAGAGAAATTTGGAATAGATGATCTTTCTTTCAATCTGATAAGAGCCATCTATGACAAACCAACAGCCAAAATCATACTAAATCATCAAAAATTGAAAGTTTTCACTCTAAAATCAGGAACAACACAAGAACGTCCAATATCACCACTCTTACTCAATATAGCTCTGGAAATATTAAACAGAGCAATTAGATGAGACAAAGACATAAAAGGAATAAGTTTAGGAAATGAAGAATTTAAAGGGCTGGGGGTTTAGCTCAGCGGCAAAGTGCCTGCCTGGCAAGCACAAGGTCATGAGTTCGGTTCCCGGTACTGGAGAAAAACCAAGAAAAAAAAAAAGTATCATTATTTGTGGATGAAATGATATTCTACATAGAAGGAGCCAAAAATTCCATCAAAAGACTTTTAGATTTAATAACAAAACTCAGTAGTGTAACTCACATGTCAACACTCAGAAATCAATAGTGCTCCTGTACACAAATAACAAGCTCACTGAAAGAGAAATTAGTGAAACCATACCTTGCACAACAGCATCCAAAGAATGAAATACTTAGGAATC
>NW_004955466.1:3999776-4000567 GCF_000276665.1 Chinchilla lanigera | reverse complement strand
TTAGGAAAATGATGGAAATCATGAATGCCCAACATAGAGAAGAAATGCAATTCATGAAATAGATTCAATCAAATATCCAGGAGATGAAAAATTCTATTGAAAGCATAGGTAACAGAATGAAGCAATGTGAGAACAGAATACATGACTGAATATGAACACAACATTTATAGAAGACAGGTTTGTGGATAGCAATCATGAAAAGAAAGATTTCTTAAAAATAACAAGGGACCACAAGAAATATCCAACAGCTGCTAGATGATGCAAAGAAAAATAATATAAGATTGACCAGAGTCAGTGAAAAAGTAGAAGATACTGAAAATGTCATTAAAACCCTGCTTACAGAAGTAATGGCAGAAAACTTTACAAGCATGGAAAAAGAATTTTACATGCAGTAAGGGAGGCATATAGAACTCTAATTAGCCATGATTAGGAAAAACTACCCAAAGGCATATAATAGTCAGGATTCCAGAAATTAAACACAAGAACAGAATATTAAAAGCTGTTAGAAAAAGAAACAAATCATCTATAAAGGAAAGCCCATCAGAATCACAGCAGATTTCTCAACATAAACCTTTAAGTTAAGGGGAACTTATAGTGAAGTATTTCAAGCCCTAAAAGAAAACAGCCTCCAACCCAGATTGATGTACACCACAAAACTATCTTCCACAGTTGATGGAGAAATAAGATACTTTCATGACAAAAAACACCCGAAGAAATTCATGACCACTAAATCAGTGCTCCAAAATGTTCTGAAGGACATTCTAGAAAGAGGAGCTTAGGAAAATGATGGA
>NW_004955466.1:3952421-3996084 GCF_000276665.1 Chinchilla lanigera | reverse complement strand
CTGGCCAACAAAAGGAACATCACAATCCCTGTCTTGAAATTATACTACAAAGCTACAGTGACAAAAACAGCAAAGTACTGGCAAAAAAGCAGATCTGAGGAACAATGGAACAGGTTAGAAAATGCAGAAACAACTCTAGAAACGCTCAGCCACCTTACTTTTGGCAAAGGGGCCACACATCTTCACTGGAAGGAAGATATTATCTTTAATAAATGGTGCAGGAAAGACTGGCTTTCCACATACCAAAGACCCCTATCTCTCACCATGCATTGACCTAAAATCAAAATGTATCAAAAATCTAAGTCTTAAAACAGAAACACTAAATCTTCTAGAAGATAGAATAGATTGAACTCTTGAAGACATAGGTGTAGGCTAAGACATTATGAACAAATCCCCAGTTGCACAGAAAAAATCACAAAAAAATCAGCAATAAGGATTTCATATTATTATAAAGCTTTTGCACAGCAAAATAAACCATCAACAGTGAAGAGACAACCTACAGAACGGGAAATACTTTTTGTCAGCTGTTCCTCAGACAGAGGACTAATATCTAGAATATATAAGGAACCCAAAATTTAAGAACCCAATCCAAAAAGGACATCGGAAATGAATAGAAACTTCTCAGAAGACATAAAAATGGCAAATAAATATGTGCAAAAATGTTCAACATCACTGATCATTTGAAAGGTGCAAGTTAAGACAACACTGAGATTCCAGCTCATTTCAGAAAGAATGGCTGTTATCAATGCATCAGCCGATAACAAATGCTGGTGGGGCTGTGTGGAAAAAGAAATTCCTCTTCACTGTTGGTAGAAGTGTAGACTTGTGCAACTACTGTGAAAATCAGTGTGGAGATTCCTCAAAAATCTAACAGTGGAGGTTCCCTTTGAGTCCACTCTTCCCCTTCTTGAATTTTCCTGAAATAATTAAAAACATCATACCACAGAGATATATGCACAGCCATATTTATAACAGCACAATGTTTAATAGCTAAATCTTAGAAGTAGCTCAAATGCCCATAAACTGGTGAATGGATAAAGAAGATGTAGTTTTTTTTTTTATATACAGTGGAGTACTAGTCTTCTACAAAGAAGGATAAAGTTGAGACATTTCTAGGTAAATAGATGCACCTTGAGATCATATTCTTTATTTCACTTAAGTGAAATAAATCAGACACACATGTTCCAGTATGTATTTTTTCTCTGGTGTGAGAAATCAAAAGTGCAAATAAGGACCACAGAGTATAATAGATATTGTGAAATAGGAAGAAAATGTTCAAATGGGAAGAGAAAATAGGGAGCAGAGAAGGGTAAAGGAAGGCAAAAGTAAAAAAGAATAGAAGGAAAGAATGGAAATAAAGCTTTTGTAAATAAGGATGAGAATAGGGGTTGAAGGGACAGGAAGGAAAGGGGAAAAAAGAAAAATAAAGATATATCATGTGTAGGTACAAATATCCTATGATGAGTGTAATCATTGTGTACATTTAAAGTATACCAATAAAATTAGTTTTTTAAAAAACCTGTCACATTGTGGCTTTGATCACAGTTCATTAATCAGATCTGCTGTTTAGATAGGAGGCAGCAGAGTGTGAGCCAGGTGAGCCTCTTCTCTAGGCAAAGGTTGACACTTTTGCTTTCCCTGCTCACTTCCCAGTTTTGTCCAGTGTTCCACAAAGCCAGAGCTCTGTGTGGTCCTCAGCACCCCATCCTGGGCAGGAGCAGTGGTCCCGAAGTAAATCTGCTCTAATATGATATATCGGTCAGTGTTTTACTACAGAAAAATGCAAGACGTAAAAATGTGTAAGAAATTATAAGACTGGTTTATGATGGTCAGCCACACAGTTTGATGAAGAAGCATGCAGAGGGTATCTGTACACTGGAGACTGGAAGTTTCATTCTAAGGTCTGGAGTTCATTGCAGTGTCCTGTGCAAGTCCATTTGAGGAGGCCAATCGGTCTGTGATGGAAGGCTGAAGAGCCTACGCTGGAAAGATGAAGAATCTGAGGTGGAAGCTGAAGAGTTTGTGCTAGAAGCCAGGGGATGACATCTAAGATGAAGGTGAAGACTGGAGCTTCTCTGAACAACAGAAGCAAGTCCATCCTTCTTCATTTTCCCTCTATGCTGTCCAGGCCATGAGCCACCCTAGGGAAGGTGCTCTACACCGTAGGGTGTAAAATAGCTGAGCTGACTTAGTCAAGCTTCTCAATTTCTTAAACTGACACACTCAATCAACCATTACAACCCACCCCTTGTCAACTTGGCAACCAGACATTTCTTTACAACCCACCCCTTGCCAACTTGGCAACCAGACCAGTCTCCAGATATAAAGACATGCTCATAATTACACTTAACATGTTGTAACTATCCTGTGCAAAAATGAAAATGCACTAATACCCTCACCGGAATAAAAGGTAAGTTCTCTTTGGGTGATGCTTACTCTGATCATTTCATAACTTGAACATTATAACACAGGTTTAACGATTCTTAAGAGCTAGTATTAAGTTTATCAACATTATATTACATTAGAAACATACTAGGAGAGAAATAGTACAATTACAATCCTCTTTTCTGTAGCTGATCATGGGATCATAACTGGTATTTAGGACTACCGTTTTCACTACTCATTCTGTATCCCCTTGGCCTTCAGCAAGCACCTCAGCAGGTCTTGGTTCTTTCCCTGGTGGAGCAACCCATATCTTCATTCCTGAAAGTGATGGACCATTTGTTGTTCTTGGATTAGGTTGTTGTAGTTTCCCATCAACTTCAGTAACAGGGCATGGTAATATTAAGAAATGCCCCAAGGTATCTCCTACACTTCAAATACACTCTCCCCTTCTGAAGAAAGCTCTTAGGTCATTTTTTTATTGTCCTGTTCCTTCTGAACAACCAAGTTCTCCTCTGTTAATCCTTGTAATCCACAGCTACACTGGAGCCTCTCCTCTGGTCAAATGCTTCAAATCACCCTCCTAGCCCTTTGCTCTTAATTTCATGGTATTGGGGATGGAACCCAGGATTTTGTGCATGCTAGGCAAGGGCTCTAGCATATGGTTGAATTTTGTTTCTTGATCCACTCTGCCAGTCTGCTTCTTTTGATTGGTGAATTGAGGCCATTACATTAATGATTATAACTGATATGTATTGGCGTATCTTTGTCATTTATTTTCCTCCTGTTGGTTCCCTATGTTTCCCCTCTGTTTAATTGCTTGCTTTCCTTGGTAGTTCCTTTCTATTGTTGTTCTTGGACTTGTGGTCACTTTTATCTCTTTCTAGAATATCTTTTAGTACTCTTTGTAGGATTGGTTTTGTGTTCATGAATTTCTTCAGTTTTTGTTTGTCATGGAAATATTTTGTTTCTCCATTGATCTTGAAGGATAGTTTTGCAGGGCATATCAGTCTAGGTTGGAAATTGTTTTCTTTCAGGACTGGAAAAACTTCACTCCAAGCTCTTCTTGACTTGATGTTTTGTGTTGAGAAATCTGTTGTGATTCCGATGGGCTTTCCTTTATAGGTGATCTGTTTCTTTTCTGTAACAGCTTTTAATAGTCTGTTCTTCTGCTGAATTTCTGGGATCTGGATTATTATGTCTGGGGGTAGATTTATTTTGGTTATGGGTAATTGGAGTTCTATACACCTCGCTTACCTGTATGCCTGATTCTTTTCCCTTGCTTTGAAAATTTTCTGCTGTTACTTCTTGAAATAGTTTTCTATGTCGTTCATGTTGCCTCTTGCTCTTTCATTGACACCTATCAGTCTTATATTGTTCTTGTTTTCATCATCTTGCAGCTCTTGAATGTTATTTCCTGGTTCTTTTTGTCCTTAAGAGATCGTTCCTTTTGTGATCATCAGCTGCAATCCTGTCTTTAAGGTCTGAAAGTCTATCTTCAGCTTCATTCAAGCAGTTTTGTCAGCTTTTAATTGATTTTTTTTTACTTCCTGGATATCTCTTTTAATCTGTTTTATGCATTCTAATTCTTTCCTATACTGTTTATTCAAGGTTTCCATCAATTTTCTGTGCCCTTTTATTTTTTATGTACATCTTTAGATGTGCTGACCAATTCTTTCATTATTGTTGTCATTTCTTTTTTTACCTGCCCAATTGTTTTTGATCTGATTTCCTCTATCACCTGACATACTTGGTTCTTTACTTTATTTGCTATCATTTCAGAAATTTCAGGTGTGTGACTTCCATGTTCTTCTATGTTGATATTTTCTGGACTTGTTCTGGGTTTGATGGAGGGCTGACATTGCATTTTGCTCCTTTACTTTGTCATTTTCAAAGCTCTCCAGTTTTCTTGGGATTTAGGTTGTTCTGGTGGTGGCTGTGAGAGGCAGAGTGTGGGGTGTCTGCCCTCCCAGGCTCTTCACTGACACCCCCTAGGTTTCCTGGGACTCAAGGTCATTCTCATAATGGCAGCAGGAGGTGGAAGATGGGGTTTTATGCTCCCAGGCAGCTCACTGAGGCTTCCTGGGACCCAGGGTCCTTTCTGTGATGGTGGCAGAGGGTGGAGTGAGGGCTCTCAGGCTCCCAGGCAGCTTAGCCAGGATTCCTGGACCGAGGGTCCTTCCAATGATGGCAGCAGGGGGCCGAGTGTGGGGTTTTGGGCTCCCAGGCAGCTCACTGAGGCTTCCCAGGGCCCATGGTCCTTCCTGTGATGGTGGCAGGGAGTAGAGCATCCAGGCTTCCTTAAATACTAAATATTCTGGCATCTTAAAGAATAGAAACATATTTGAAAATTTTTATTTTTTTTATTTTTTCTTGAAAGTTAAACACGCTAGAGCTCCATTGAATATATCTGAAGAGAAGTATCCTGGCCCACAACTCTCTCACTGACCTGCTCCTGCTGCTAGTGGGAGGTTCATCTCTACTGTCTAAAAGTGCATGCAGTGGATTGATTTGCCACTGGTCTCTGTCCAATGTCTATCCCTTCCTTAGTTCTCATTCAGCTTTTGAGAAGGGAGGTCCAGTGATCCATGTGTAGTTGCAGAATTGTTGACTGAGCTATAAGGTAGCACAGAAGATTTGTCTTGTTCACTTCATAATCTTTCTCTCATTATATTTGGACTTATTGCTGACAAGAGAAACTCCCACCAACTATATTTTGTCCAGAGATCTTCATGCAGCATGAAGTCCTCCTCACTATTTTTGCAATCTCTGGAGGTTACTTATATACTGAACTTCTATAATGAGAAATTGTTTCCCAAGAACTGCATTTACAAAATAACTTGCTATTGATTCTTTCTGCATAGGGTAAGAGCCAGAAGACATCAAAAGCTTATGACCTAAAGAAGTGAAGTAACTAGATCTTTTCTCTGGGTCATTACTTTCTTCCATCATGCCTCAGGATTCTGTAAACTACCCAAAACTAAGCAGAATAAAAACAAAGTGAGGTAGAGAAGCTAACCACAAAAGGGCTACTTACTCTGCACAGTATGCTTCTGATCTGTCAGCACCAGCTTCAAAACTCTATGACTTGAGAAGTATACCTGACCGAGAAACTTTCTTTAGCTAAAAGTATATATCGGTTGAGAAGCCAGATGATGAAAACAGAAGAAAAAATAATTGGTCCAGAACTCTCTTTGAGTTAGATAATTTCAGAGAGGGGCTCCCTTAGCTTAACTCAATGTGAAAAATATAAATTTATTATACAGCAACTTTTCTTTTACTGTATATCCAAAATTGCCCTTCAAGGAAAATTTACTTGTGATTTTGACACTGTGTAAGTTTCCTAAAACTTCTAGCTGAGATTTGAAACAAAGTAGGAATCCAATGAGGCATAAATATTTTTTTATTGAAGGCTATCTAAATGAATCCCATGGCCTCTCCTCATTGCAGTCCATCTTGACATTATATTGGTTTCTCATCCTTTGTGATGGCTACAGGGTCTTCCTTTCTCTGGGTCATACTTCCCTGTCTGAAGTGCTCTCTAGTCTTTCAATTCAGGTCATTCAGACTCCCTGGAGTCTATTATCCCAATCCCCATTGATCTCCATCTCAGGAAACAGGAAGCCAAGTCACCTAGATAGAGGGGATGGAAACTAGGGAGGGGACTGATAAAAGGTTAAAACAGTCACATGGACACAGACAGAGAAACATCAAGGGCACAGAGGCTGTTATCTACAATTTGGAAAGATGACATCATAATGGGTTTTCACAGGCACCACTAAGCAACAAGTCCTGAGGCAGTGGATGCTTGACTCCATCCAGAGTCGGATGGACAGTATGTAGTAGTCAAGACAAGGGCAACTCAGGAGGCAGAAGAGGGTCTTGGGAAGAGTGTCATTGAAGTTACCTCCTGTGGTAGAAAAGGAGGAAAGCCAGAAAGTATGGGTAGCCTGAGGGGCTCTAGAGTCAGGGAGCTGGAGAACCTAAAGGATGGTAGGACTAGCTATGTAGAAGAAATAAGGACATTTCTAGGAGTGGAGAGTCCAAATTGTAAGCCATGTGCAGGGAGAAAGAAAGGGAAGCCATGGTTCCGGGTTTGGTGAGAGTGTTGGTGGATAAGTCAGAAGGAAAGGACATGAAGAATCTGGACTGGACTTTCAGATGTCCTATCCTTGAAATCTTATAATCAGTTATTCTAATGGCCAGAAAAAAGTTTTGCCCAAGAACAGCAGTGCTGTAATTAGAACTTCTGGGCTACTATCTTTTGCAACTTCTCCCTTAATAAACAGTGCCTGCCCATCCTGCTACCACCACGCTAGAAGCAGTTTACAAAGAAAGCTTCAGGAAGCCTTGCCTCAGAGCGCCTATTTTGGGCATCAGGATAGCAGCTTTGCCTCTGCTCAAGAAAACCCTATGCTGTGTCTCTTTTTGGGGTTGAGATCCTGGTTCCTGTGTAGCCTTTTCATTCTTGGATATGTCCTTCAATGTTAGAGTGGGGAAAAAAATGATTGCACATACTAGAAGTAAAATAAGGTTGAGGTTCTTGATTCTTTCCTAGAGTTTAGATCTTGAGTCCTCCATGACTTTGTCTGCAGATGTCCTGAGTGCTGCCACCTAGGACAGTTGAGCTAAAAAATGTCATAGAAAGGTTCCTCTGGCCTAACTCAATATAAAATTCAACATTTTTCTCTTTTTTTCCTCCAGTCCTCTCTGTCTAGAGACAATACAGATAAGGGATGAGCTATTACTTGATGAACTCAAAATAATTTTCTTACATAATTTTTTTCCTATTTTTTTGACCTCCAAGTGTTACTTCATAGAAATATGCCTTTTGTAGTCTTCCCATGTCATTCACAAGGAATATGGAATCCAAACCTTAGCATTCAAGTTAGTCTCGTGCTAAAACTTCTGGCATTCAATCAAGGTTTAATTTTTAGTGGGTATTCAGAAATCAATATCATCACCAAAAACAAAATAGAAAGAATTGGAATAATGTTCCCTTTAAAAATTAAAATTTTCTAAATTAGCTACCAAGAAATATTGACAAGCCAAAAGGAAGGAAAAATGACCCTCAGCAAGCCACTAATGTCTCCCTGAGCATTAGTTTGCTCATTTGTTGAAATATCTCAGGTCTCTTACAGTTCTAAATATTGATATGAAAATACTTAAATAGCTTTTATAAACCCTGAAGAAATTTGTTCACGGAGAAAGAGAAAAAGTCTGATTTGGTCTGACTTTTTCCTTAGAGACACTGATAGGAATCCAGCGCCAGTGCCGTTCCTATTCATCTCATCATTTTTCTTTCATTGCATCTCACATCTCAGCGGAGAGCTTATCTGTATTTCCAACATCTTCCATATTATCCTCATGGTGTCTTTGTAACTCTATTCACTGTATTGAAGTTTTGAATACAGTTTTCTTGAAAGATAACACCCAGAGTCAAATTTTTATAAAAGACTGCCACTTCGGTTTGAAGAGTAGAATGAGTTGGCAGTAAAGATAAGACCCTCCCTTCAAGTTAGGACCAAAGAAATCTGAAATCTCTGAGAAGCCTAATTATGAACTGCATGCTTTGCTGACAATGCCAAAATAGATATATTATACTTTACAGTAATAAATATATATATATATATCACTTCTAGCAAAAAAAGCAGGGACAAAAATTCCATTTAATCATCATTTATAAAAGAACTTGGAGTCCCAGGATGACTTATTCCTTATCATTTCAAACATTACATCATTTATTCCCAGATCAGCTCAATTCCCTTGTGCTGAATGCCTTTCTTTGCTGAAATTGATCTTTGTTAATACCAGGCATAATGTGTTCTCCATCTCTTAAAGGAAACCGATGGATTCTTGCCATGACAGGACATAACTGGAAATCTATATACTCCGGACACCAATTCCCCATCAATATACTGAAATGTCTTTTCTTTAAAAATAACAGCCCTGCATGAATTTGATCACTTTCTCAAATTAGTGTAATTGATGCACCCTGAAGTCTTAATGATTCAGAAAGTGCATACTCGAGGGATATTTAAATAGCTATTTTGTAGAGAGATAAAATATGGGCCAATGCACTGCAGAAACTCTCTCTGAGTTTAGGGAACACTCAGTCTGGCTGAGGGCTGGCCAGTGTGCCAGGAAAACTGCTCTTAAATGGTGCAGAGGGCAAATGGCTTCACAAAAGTGTGGCCTCTTCTCTTCAGGGCCTTCAGTGAAAGACGGTAAAGACTGCATTTGAAGACATGATAATTATTACAGTAGGAATTATTTCCACTTGTTCTTTCCAATTCTAACCGGAACCCCAGTTTTCTAGTCTGAAAATCAAGATTTACCGATAATAATATTTTTTACTTCCTGGAGTTATTTATTGATGTCAAATCTAAATGAGGTGCCAAAGCATGTTTGAAAATAGTTCTGACACTTCCTGGAACTTCTTCCTACAGCATTCCCTTACTTCCTCCAGGGTGGTAATGCTGTGTATGGAGGCTATTCTGAGGATGTTGAATAAATTAATACATGAATGAGTAAATTCCTCCACTTACATCTGCTAGGCACGTTCCAGCTGCCTATCAGTGAGGAACTGCACAGCTTCAGGCTAAAAGGCAGCAAGTATACCTCCACTCATCATTTCTAAGCTCTTGGCAGACATGAATAATCAAGCACAGTGTTCTTCCCGAATGCGGCCTCCAAAATATCTCTCAAGACAGGCAGCAACTATCAATTGTTGACACCAGAGATAAAACCCACAAGGGCATCCAAATCATTGTTCAGACACAATACTCACCCTGAAGTGATGTTCGGATCATGGCTGCATGATAGGCGCCATCCTGGGCACAGCACTGAGCACCACCCTCCTGCTCTGTGGGTGGAGAATGCTGGAAACCAAGGTCTGTTTAAGGACAGGTCATTTACGTTGGCCCAAATTCTGCCTGGGTTCCTGCTTCTTACCACTCAGATGCTTGCCAAATTCCTGACAGTCTCTACCACATCTGCTTGTCCTTCCCCAGTCACCGGGCTACCTGCCTAGAGCTCTGGTGACCCCTGGCAAGCATCAGACACATTGTGCTGAATGATTTCCGATGTCGTCAGCCTCTACTGGGGAAAGATCCAACATGTATTGCCTGCCTTTTTTTTTTGGTGCCAGCTTCTTTAAATCTATTACCTAATTTAATTTTCAAGACAAAGCCAGGAGGTTGATATAGCATCATTATCTAGATGGGGATGTGAAAGGAGACTAAAGATTCAGAGATGTTCAATAATGTGCTCAAGGTCACAGAGCTGGGAAGTGGCAGGGCTGGGATTCAAGATTTGATTTTGGAATCTGGACACTGTTCACTATGCTGCCTCCTGGACAGACATGTACTTTATGGGCTTCACAGTATAGGGCAGTATGTTCATCTCCCCGTCACCTCTAGTCCCAGCTCTGTTCCCTTTTACATGGCTAGAAGGCTCACGTGACTCCTGGAAAGAGAGGAAGAGCATCAGCCTTTGTACTAGAAACTCAACCCAGTGATTTGCAGCATGGGACCTGATAATTAACTAAAGATTCCTTGCAATGAGACCATCTCACTTGCTTTTATTACTACATTAAATGTGAATCTTAAGCAAAACAAGAATATAAATCTTACTGGAAGATGGTAGAGTTTAAGATAATGCGTACCTAACTCAGTTCTCTTGAATGCCAGTGATGGGAGTAGGATGTAACTATAAAACTAGTTCTAGTTTAGTGATTTGAAAAATGAATAGAAAATGTTTGTCTGGATCCCTGCAGGATTCTTGCGGGGGAGTTATTTAGGACCTCATATCTATCCAAGGACAATAGTCTGCAGATCAAAGTTATTCAAGTATGATAGTTCTTCCTAGGAGTGCTTCTGGCAAGTGGGGCAGGATTGTCTTCTCCGAGGGGTGGGGCCCTGTATTGTGTATTGCACAACATTGACATACATGGAAATAGATCTCACACCTTGGCCAAAAACAATTCAATGCATTTTCCAAAGTACCAAGGTGTAGGGTTTTCTCCCATGTGTCCTGGAGCAACACGAGTCAGCAAACCAAATGCATCTCTACTTCTCCAAGCTCTGGGTGTTCCCTCTGTATGCATAGGAGAATGCCATCTGTTCTTGACTCCCTTCCAGCAAACGAGAGCAGGGGTGAAAGAACAGAGAGGAGGTTAAAGTTATCAGAAGCAGTGGTAAGATTTTACAACTGTTTCAAAGGAAGATTCACACACACACACACACACACACACACAGACACACACACACACACACACACGCACACACACACATGCCGCCATCATCATTATCATCAAAAATGCTGAAATCATACGGATAGATACAAAATTGATCAATAACCACAGGGTGACAATCAACTTTCTTTCACTGGACACCATTTACATTTCTATGGACAAGAATTACTTGCATTGATACAATTCTACATTTTGACAGAATTATAAAACAGTTGACATCATAAACAATGAGCCAGAGGATGCTATCAGTGGACTACACATTAATTAAATTTGCCTCTTTCTAAAGTCTTTAACAATTTTTCTCAACTGTTCAGTAGGTGTGATGGGTGTTCCTAAGTGTCTCCTACTCCATTCCCAACTAAGCCAACGGTAGGGCCACATAAACACCAGAAGATTTGGAAACCCAAAGAGTGTACAGCATAGGTGCCGGGCTTCCCCATGGTTTCCATGGAATGGGGAAAGCCCCATAACATTTTCCCACAGACTGTGGCAGGAGAGATGCAGAGAGGGCGTAAAGGTGGCTTCAGAGGATCTTTACCCTTAGAATAATCCAGCCTGGAAGGTTCTACTTGATCTGGCTGTGCCTACCTCTGCGGCTGCAGCTCTCTCCACTTTCCCATTTTTATATTTCACTATGCAGCTATCTTTCAGTTCATTCAATGCACCAAACTCACTCCTGTTTCAGAGCCTTTGTGCTTCCATTTCTTCCTTAGGGAATCCATCCCTCTAGATTTTTGTGTGTTTGCTTCCTTTCTCTCATTCTGCTGAACTCAAATGTTGTGCCTTAGAAAGACATTCTCCACCTCTGGCTCCCTTCACAGTATTCCACATCACTTCTTTACATTTATTTGTGTTTGTGTCTGTGAACTGGCTGCCTTGTATTCTCTAGAGTACAATCTTCCATGGGCAGGAGCTCTCAGACTTGTGCATTGCTATTCTCAATGCCTAAGACACAGCAATGCTTTGTTTGTTTTCACTAAGGATAGGACAGATGTGCTGCTTGGACCTGGTCTCCTAACTAGGGTAAAAGATGCCCTCGCTGTCCTTTATTTCCATAATCGCTGGAAATAAAGAGGAATGAGGGCAGTTCAGGAAAGGACAGGCAGGTGACTTTGCAAGGCACCTCTGTAGCCACTCTTGGTCCATGACGCTATGAAGGGCGCAGACCAGGGAAAATGGGCAAAAGAAATAACCCAGAAGTGACTGAGTCGGTCTTGACTCAGCAAGATTGCATTTCTGTTACTACGTAGAATAGGACTCAAGATAGTTCAAGAAAAAGGGTAGGATTTACATGTTTTAGATAATGGAGTTATGTGGTCTGAAATTATTTTTCTACCACATAAACAGTTCCATAGGCTGAGCATGAAAATTTTTGTAGAACATGAGTATTGCATATAGTTGTGTATTACAAAATGTGAGAGAAGAGGGAGATCAAAACTTGATGGTCTTACTATGTTTTTAAACAAAGAATCAACAATTATTTTAAGTGCTGGGGATCAAGCCAAGGGCTTCTCACATGGTAGATGAGTGCTCTACCACAAAGCAACGTCCCCGCCCTTATCATTATTGTTCTTTGCCAATACAGTGAGTGCATGTTAGAGAACTGGGGGTAGAAGTTGGGGGAGGAGGATTGGTTACTTTCCAATCACTGGGACAAAATACCAACCACTCCTACTTTAAAGGAAGAGAGGTTTATTTTGGTTCATGGTTTTAGTTCATGGTCAACTGGATCCAAGGCAGAAATAAGATAGCTGGCTCCAAGGCAGAGGGAGCTGGTGGAGGGAAAGATGCTGAACCCATGGCACCCAGGAGGCAGAGAGAGCCAAACACATGAGTGGATGACTCCCCTGTGGGTACAGAGCCCCCATGGTCTGATCACCTTCCAAGTACATGAGCCATTTGGGGGATGTTTTAGATTTAAGCCATAACAAGAAGGTTCTTTTCTTTTTTCAGATGAGGTCTCACTACGTTGCCCAGGCTGGCCTCAAACTCCTGGCCTCAATCAATCCTTGCCCTCGGCATCCTGAGTAGATGGGATGAGAAGCAAATGCTCCTACTACAGCCTAGGAGGTGTCTCAATTTGTGTCTTTATCACAGGAACTCGAAGGACACTCGCTCCTGCTTTCAACACATTAAACGAATGCTTGATGCATCAATTAGTACATATGTGTGGGGGCTTGGGGTATAGCAGGGGTGTGATTGTGCCCTTGAGGCTCTTCTGATCTAGCAGAGGATTAAAAACAATAAATGATGAATAAATAATAAACAAGGGAATTTAATTGCAGGTTGAAAGGAGATGAGGATATAGCAAAAGAAAAAAAGAAAATAAGGCTAAAGAGGATCAGGAAAGGGAGGCAAAGGGCAGGGATGTCGATGTGCTCTGGAGAGTGTGTCTGAGCAGGAATGGAAGAGAGGGAAGCATCTGAACGCTAGGGTGTTGATAAAGGACAGGAGGGTGGTGTGGGACCATGGTTTGTTTAAGGACAAAGACCAGGAAAAGCCAAGGTGCTTGGAATTTGGGGGTGGCTGCAAGTGTGGTAAGAGAGTTAATAGGGGCTTGAGCATGGAGTTTGCTTGCATTAGGGGGGAAGTGCTGGAAAATGAACCCAGGGTTTCATCTGATGCTAGGCAAGCATGCGCCCACTGAGCTACACTCTCCTGTTGGGGTTTAGAGGTCATACTTCGAATGAACTAGGGGAGAGATTAGTTTATTGTGGCTGCTGTGACAAATTGCCATAAGCTTGGTGGTTTAAAACAACAAAACGTACTCTCTCAGTGTCCCAGGAGTTCAAAGTCAGGTTTACCAGACTGAGATCTAGGTGTGAGCAGGGCCTGCTTCTTGGAAATACCAGGGAAAATTTGCTCCTCCTCTTCCTGCGTCTGGTGCCATTCCTTGGTTTGCCGCTACATCACTCCAGTCTCTGCCTCTATGATCCCACTGCCTTCTCTTCTTCTGCCTGTTGGTTCAGTCGCTTCCCTCTTAAGTGGATATGTGTAATTGCATTTAGAACCTACCCAGATAGCCCAGGATAATCTTCCCATCTCAAGATCCTTGATTACCTTGAAAAGATCCTACTTTGTGTCGTGATACATAATACAAGCTTCTCAGCCAAGGGCCTAGATATCCTTTGGGGCTGTTTCTACCACAGGAGCCATTGTAGGTTTGAAACAAGCCTGATTTAACTTAAGTTTTAAAATGATTAAAGGATCCCTTTGGTGGGAGGACGTACAGAGGCAAGCAGAATACAATAGCAAGAAGGCTTTTATGGTGTTCCAGGTGAGAGATGATAGTGACTTAGGTCAAGGTGGTAGCAATGGATGATAAGAAATGGTCCAATTCTGAGTTTGTTTGAAGATGGAATTGATAACATCTAAAAAAGATTAGATGTGAAATGGGAGAAAAGGGGTCAAGAATGGCTCCAAAGTTTGGAACTTGAATAACTAGAAAAATGAAGCTGCCTTTGACTTGGAAGGACAGAACTGCTGGTGGATCAGGTTCAAAGGAGAAGGCCTATCCAGGCATAGTGGTGCATGCTCATAATTCCAGCTACTCAGGAAGCTGAGGCAGGAGGATTTGGAGTTCAAGGCCAGGCTGGGCTATTTAATGAGGCTTTGTCACTAATTACAAAAATACAGAAAAAAGAGAGAAGATGTATAGTTTAGGACAAGTTGAAGGTACCGGTTAGACATTGCCATGGTGTGAATATTGGTTTCTTCAAAACTAATTATTTTTATTATATTCACCCTCATTAATGGAATTGCTGCCTTTAGAACATAGTTTTAAAGGAGCTACCTTCCCCTTTTCTGCAAGGCAGGGACACAGCAACTGGGGCCATTTACTATGTGCCCCCTTGATCCACTCACCTTCCAAATGTTCAGAACTCGATTGGACCTTCCAGCTTCCAGAACTGTGAGAAATACATTTCTATTGTTTAGAAATCACCCAGCCTAAATATTTTGCTATAGCAGTAGGAATAGCTGCAGGAGTATACTAAGAGATCTAAAGAGAGATGTCAAACAGGCAGTTGCACATAGTAGTGTGGAGTTTCAGAACAAGATCTGGGTTAGAAATAAACAGTATTTAAAGCCAAAAGAAATGATGAGATCCTCAAGGAAAGGAATTCAGAGATCCAAGGACTGGGCTCCAGGACATTTCAATACTAAAAGTTTGCAAAGAAGAGGATTATAATGGTTTAGATCTAATTTGTCTCTCCAAAATCTTGTGTGCTCAAAGGATGATTTTAAGAAGGTGATTGAATATGAGGGCCCTACCTTCTTCGGTGGATTGACCATTGATAAAGTCATAATTTGATGGCACGACTGGGAGGTCATACAAACAGGAGCTAGGGACTAGTTGAATAATATGGATCTTGTGTTGCAAACTTGGAGACCATATCTGGTTCCCAGCCCCTTTCTCACTGGATCTCCTCTCCCCTCTCCCTTCCCTTCTCCTCTTCTTAGCTGTTGGGAGGTGATCCCTTTGCTTTACCACACCCTTTATCCTGGATATTCTGCCTCACCTCACCTGTAATGGAACCAGCCAACCATGGTCCAAAACCGTGAGCCACAATAAATCTTTCCCTCTGTAAGGGGTTTTGCTCAGGTATTTGATCTCAGTGATGGAAAGCTGATTAACACAGAAGGAGGGGCTGGGAATTTAGCTCAGCGGCACAGCGCCTGCCTGGCAAGTGCAAGGTTGTGAGTTCAATTCCTGGTACCGGGGGAAAAAACAAAAAAACAAAAAAACAAAAAAAAAAAAAGGAAGAAACACGGAATGAATCAGAAGAGACTGCGAAGAGGTATTTGTTGGGATTCAGGACAGCATGGGGTCCCAGAAGTCTAGAGAAAACAAATGAAGGAGGATGAATACCTAAACTGTGTCAAATGATACTGGTAGGTCAGGAAGGTGAGGACTGTGAATTATCTTTGGATTTAACCAAATGGAAGTTATCAGTGATTCTTACAAAACGTTTTTGTTGGAAGAATTAAGAGAGATAGGAGGAGAGGAACTGAAGGCAACTAAACTTCCCTTTGTTGTTACAAACTGGAACAAAGAAAATGGGATGACACTCAGTGGAGGAGAGCAGAGTCAAGAAGAAGATTTTTAATTTTTGGTAATTGTACTTTTCAGATGAGAAAAATAACTGCATGCTTGTATACTCATGGGAATGCCTCAGTCGAGAGAGAGAAAATTGATGATGCAGGAGAAAAGAAGATAAATGGCTTGAAGCGTGTCCTTGAAAAGACAAAAGAAAATAGATATTCATCTAAGCTAATGTACACAGAGGCAGACTGCGTGGTACAGATGCCGGTGGGAGGGAGATGTAGCAGTGAGGAACTGTGCAAAATGTCTGATGGCTTCAGTTTTCCCAGAGAATTAGAAACAAGGATGGGGAAGGAGGTGTTAGGGAGTTAGCAAGCCACATGAGCGCATAAGAGACTACACGGCAGTGAGGCTGGCCTTGCCTCTAGTGGATGTGGCTCAATGTAGGTCTCTGTTACTGGATTTGGTGTCTGCAGAAGACTAATATTACTCTAAATGCTCCAACTCCATGGAAGGCATGGATTTAGTCCATTAGATGTGAAAGGGACTAATTTTTCAGAAGTCCTCTTTGCCTGAAGGCTTCTGACCTGTTTGCAAATACAATTAAGGAGTATGAGGAATGAAGGGTACTGAGGACCTGGAAAATTAAGGGTCGCCCCAGCCTCAGAAGCCCGTGTGTGCTAGGGCAGTCAGGAAGCAGTCCTAAGAGGCATGAGGAAGTGGGCTCACCCCACGGGGAAAGGGAGTCAGCGCATGCTGTACCCCTCTTAGGCAGATGGCTCGGGCCAGGCCAGGAGCCGCTCACCCTCAAATGCCTTCCAGCTCAGCCTCTCAGGGCCTCCTGTGAAACTCCAGAAAGGAGAATGAAACGAAAAGGGCAGAGAGAGCAGCTGGGGGTACAAAGGGCTGGGGCTACTTGGGGGTCAAGACAAATACTCAGAGTCAGTTTCTCTGGTGAAAGGGAGTTAAAGAAGCGACAGGGGACAGTGGTAATGGTTGTGAGTTACAAGTCTGCTCCAAGGCCCTCTGATGACTCGGCCCCAGGAGGAAAGCGGTCTACGCCAGACTTCCTCTTGCAGCTTGTTCTTCAGAGGACAAGGGGTACAGACAGATCCTCTGACAAGTGGCCTCGCCTCATGCACGTTGGCTAGGTCTGGTTGGAGTTTGTCTAATCCTTCCCGGCACCAAGAGGAAAGGGGATACTGAAGCCTGCGGATTAAGCACTTCCAGCTGCTGACATGTTGCTGACAGCGGCAGACAAGGAGGGATGAGTGGTGTGTGCGACATGCAGCTACAGTATTTCTCATCTTGGCTGCATTCAGAGGCTGGCGTTCAGGGCACTTGAGGACATTTATTAAGAAACATCAGCCCTGCTCGGGAAGCCCAGTCCATGTTTGCATACATATGGGAAGAGTCCGGGGAACAGAGGAGCAAACGTGTAATGGCTCACCTGCCTGGGCCACATGGTGCCACACCTGGTGGTGGACACGTAGACCCTGGACACATGCTCTCGTCCTCTGCAACTGTGGACGGGTCCTGTATCTTAGTGATCCAGGCAACTCTCTGACCAGCCAAAGGGGTGGGGTGTGTGCCATTATTAACACCTGTACCTCCCAAGGAAGGAAGATGTAGACTTCTTTATGTGCATCTCAAATGGCAAGTAGAGCAATGTGGTAGAGCAAGCCCCACTGGGTAGGGAGGTACCTATCAGAGCAGGAGTCACGTAACCAGCTGTTTGACGTTGGAAGGTCATGGGACTTTTCTGACCTTGGTGCTCTTATTTGACACATAATTCAATCAGATTAAGTCATACCTTCTTTTTTTCCTTATTTAAAGTATGGAATCCTTTTCATCAAAGGAAGAGAATTTCACTAGCTTTATACTTTTACTAAGTTTTTGTTCCTAACTTTTTAGAGCAAAATTAGTCACTTAATTCTTCATGCATCATAGTTCAGAAACGGCAAACTCTTCTGGTAAGGATCCAGGTGGTTCTTTCAGGTTTTGTGGGCCATTTGGTCAAATGTGAAAGCAGCAATAGACAACAGGCAAACAGACAGGCACAACTGTAACTGCTCCAATAAAACTGTATTTGTAAAAGCAGGTGACTGGTGGTAGTGAATAGTTTCTTCTCCACTTCTGAACCTGCCTGAGGATTCCAGGTTGAACAGAGTCGGGGAGAGGCTGGGACAAACGGGCTAAATCACTTCATTCTATTGTAATTTCTTATACATTTGTATATCTTGTGTTATATCTGTTTCTCTAGTGAAACCCTGACTGGTACAGTATCCTCCTGCTTCAACACACTTATCACAAGCATGTCGTGTTTTTGTTTAATCCCAGCTCGTTTATAAGAATTTAAGGGGAAAGATAAGGATATTGATTTTGTCCAACACTGTATCCCCAGTACTTTGCACCTTGCAGTGAGTTAATGTCTAATTCATATGTGTTGAATGATGATCCATTCATTGCTGGATGTTCATAAAAAGAAAGGCTGGCGTCATTCCAGTGGACTGGGGTTGGAGCACCCTTTCCACCTTACAGCCTGGACTAAAGTCTCACTGACCACATGCCACTGCTCTCAAGGCTGTAAGAGAGACATTCTGGGCACCTACCATAATTGGGAGGGTGAAAAGAGGTAGGGGGTGGAATGAGAAGTCAGCAAAGGTTCTGGTTGCAAATTTTAATTAGTTAATCTTAATTAATTCTATGATGACTACACTGTCTGAAGCAAAGTCACTTCTTTTGGTTTTTGTGTTTTTAAACAGCAAATTTAAGATTGGTGGTAAAGTTTAAGATAAGTTCAGGTAAGTGGGTGAGCAAGACTCCTACTTATAATTTGTGAAACCAGTGACCATAACCTAGAAGATTCTGAGTGGGTAGGAGCTGTCAACAGCCTGGGATCAGTCTCTTCATCCTTAAGTGCACGAATTGGGCTTTATTCTTGAAGCTCAAAAATGCAACAGATTATTTTCCATCCTCAGTTAACAAGATGTTTGTTCTCAATCATAAAAGAGCTGAAAATGGTTAATAAATTTTGGGGGGCATTTGGACAACACAGTTATAGAACCACGTGAATCGGCAGTAATTCTTTCTGACTCTGCAAACCTTTGGAAAATTTCCCTTCTATTATGCCTACATGGATCATTACTTGGCAAAGAAATTTCCCCTAATATTGATCTATGAACATAAAGAATTATGTGCCAGGATAAAAAGATATAAAAATAAAGTCAATTAACTTATTCACAATAAAAGTAGGGCCTGGTTTTCATGAAAATGAACTAACAAAAGCCACCATCAAAAACTGGATGCGTTGAGGAAATGTAAGCTTAATTGATTTACCTGAGTCAGTGGTTTTTGAGCAAATGTTCCCAGGTTCTGAGCCTCCAGGATTTTCTTGAAATTGTGTAATGTTGAGAATTGATCACTGAATTCTCACTGAGAGCTGCAAGCTTGATTGTCATCTTCACTGCAGTATCCTAGCACCTCATGCTTGCACTTGTGAGTATTTTTTGGAGGAGTAAAATTCCATAAAACTGAGATCCTAAAACCTCACAACCCTGACAAGGAAACAAACGAACATGAACCTGCTGGCACTGGAGGCTACTGAGGCCCCAAATTGCAAAAACCATTAAAATAGATTCAGAGGGTGATGCTTAACCAATTATATTGACAGGTACTTTCCAAAATTGCCATAAAAATTGAAGCCAAGAGAAATTCAGGAGCAAACTATGTTTTTCAAACATGCAAGATTGAGAAAAATTAGGTCTATTCATAGACTACTTCCTGGCACATACCAGGTTCTCAAGAAATGAAATGAATCAGTTAGCTTTACACATTTGTATAACCAGCAAGGTTGTTAAGCCTATACACACTGTGTTCAGTATTTTATTATATTGAAAAGGACAAAGTATTTTTATTTGTTTGTTTTGCATTATCTATCTAATGTCTTCACCTCAGTTTGAATGTGGACATTTGGCCAGGCCATTCCAAAGGACACTCTACCATTTTATCCCTAGAAAATCATCTCCTGACCCTTTAATGATCTCATTAACTGAAGCTTGGCTGAGAACTGAGGAAACCTTAATTAACTTGGCCACATAAGAACAGTGCTTTGCTTAGCCAAGGCATCTAATATTATTAGATATTATTTTTCTCTCTCTACCACCTCTTTGGAGGATGAATGGTATTATGGTTGAGATCTAAAATGTCTCACTAGTGTCTCATGTGTTTGGAAAGTGATCGGATCACAGGGCTGTGATTCGCATGGTGCATTCATCCATTGGTGAGTTCATAGCTGACTGTGTGGCTGGAGGTGGATCTTGATTGGAGGTGGGTCACTGGGGGTGAGACCTGGAATGTCATATTCTCAATCTCTCTCCCCTCTCTTCTCCTTCTCCACCTCTCTAAATCTCTCTCTCTCTCTAAATCACACTCTCTTTCTAAATCACTCTCTCTCTCTCCCCCCTGGATGCAATGGAGTGAGCAATGTTCCTTCACCATGCCCTCCATCACGCCAGTCTGCCTTGGAGCCAGCCAACCATGGACTGAATCCTCTGAAACCCAGAAATCAGAATAATCCTCTTCTTTATGTTGTGATAGCAAGTATTTTGTCCCAGGGACAGAAATGTGACCAATATAGATGGATAGATGGATGGGTAGATAGATATGGAGATGAAGATACAGATATATATCTAAACTTGACTTCATTTGTAAAACACAGTAAAAAGCACTGCATTTATTCTACCCTGTGCACACATGAAGTAGAGCCAAACTCTCCTGTAATTCAGCTGCTCACTCCCGTTAAATTGCTAGATTACTGCTAGTCCACTGCAGTCTCTCATTTGGTTTGCACGGGAAGTTCCCCGTACAGGTGATGATTCTTGTTTTGAAAAGCTCTGGAGATTATAGCAAAAAAGTTGCTCAGGGAGAAAGAGGCGGATGGAAATTATATGAATGGTAGTGGCTCCTTTTCTACTTGGCCCATTGTTCACTATCTAGAGAAGGGACAGGCTGCAGGCTATTTGGGACAATGGAGCTTGGGATCATCAGTCTTGGTTTATATGGGTTTTTCTTCAGTCAATGGGTATCTATAGTTATTGCCACAGAAAGGTTGGCAAAAGAAAACTAAAACTTTAAGTTAAACCCACCACATCCTTTTAAAAGGTACCAGTTCATCTCAGGCTCTCTTCTCCCTTATCAACTACACAACTGCCATAGCAACCTGCACCTTCCTTCCTACCTTGGGGCCTTTGCACATTCTGTTTCTTCAGACTGGATTTCTCTTGGTGAATTCCTTCTTATCTTTCAGGTTTCAAGTTACACTTCATTTCTTCAGAAATATTATCTTTGGCCCCTCCAGTCTAAATCAGTGACCTCTTCTTCTCTTCATGTTCTATTCTCCTTCATTGTTCTTATTGTAAGTGTTGTTTTATATTTATTTATTGTCACTTGGTGCAGTGTCTGTCTTCTCAAGAGAATTTAGGGTGAGAAGATGAGGACTTCATCAATTACTTTATCTATTTTGTGTAACACCATACCCCTAGAATCTCACACCATGCATCAGGCAACATTTAACTCATATTTGTTGGATGAAATGACCCATCTGTCACCGCTGTTGATGGAAGGAAAGGTCGCATCTTTCTAGTAACTGGGGTCAGGGCACCCTGTGCCCCCTGCAGCCTGGACGAAGGTCTCACTGACCACACACAGCACTGCTGTGTGACAGACACTCTAGGCAGCCGTCAGCATCACAAAGGGGAAAATGCACGAGATGGGGTGGAATGAGAAGACAGCCGAGTAGGAGGTCCTGGCTCCAAAGTGTGAAAGGAAATCTTTGGAACTCCAAGCCAGCTTAGCCTGGGCTTATGCGGAGTCTTTCATACTATGGAAGCTTTTTCCTCTTTAAGAAAAATGATCTACTTACTGATAATTTCCAAGTGAAGTGTATCCCAGTACTGAGCCATGTTTCTCAAACTCTGGCCTAAATTGATGCTGTTTGGTTGCTTCCTCAGGCAGGCCATACCCAGACACCTGCCTAGACCCTGAGGGCCAACTTTCAAGGTTAATAAGACCAGCTCACTGCACTAGTTTTCTGTGCTACTGTAACAAATTTAGTAGTTTCAACAACACAAATCTAGTATCTTGTAGTTCTGGAGGTCAGAAGTCTGAAGTGGGTCTCACTGGGCTAAATTCCTGGCCTTGGCAGAGCTGTGTTCCTTTTGGAAAGTTTTAGGGGAAACCCCACTCCCTGGCTTTCCCTATTTCCAGAGGCTGCCTGTGCTCCTTGGCTCATGGCTGCTTCCTTCCTCTTCAGAACCAGCAGTGTTCCCGCTCTGATCATTCCTCTACACACACACATCCCTTATTTCTGTTCTTCTTCCCATTTTTAAAGACCTTTGTGATTATACTGTGCCCACTCAGATATCTACAGTAATCTCCCCATCTCAGGGGCTTTAAATTAATCACACCTGCAAAACCCCTGTTGCTATATAAAGTAAAATATTTACAGGTTCTAAGAGTTATGACTCTTGGTGTTGGGGGCACTGTTCTCTGTACCATACATGTAAATAGTCCCGGGATAATCTGAAAACACTCGTGAAGAGGTCCTACCTCTGCCAGTTTCTCTGCAGAGCTGGGGAATATAATAAGGAGGAAGTAAGGATTATAACACTGATGAATAAATAAAAAGAAGAGCAGAGTCCTCATGCCAGAGAAGCCCGTTCTCCAGTATCTTGTCCATAACAGTCAATAAAAGCCAGCTGTGAAAACATTTCAGGCCCTGAGAAAACTACTTTAAATAACAGACCACAGCGATTTGATGTTTCTGATATTTATTAATAAGAAACTCGGGGTATTCAGAAGTAAATTTCAAGGCCATTTGTGCCAGGAATTATTTCAGCTACAAATAACAGAATAATCACCGAACAGTAGCATAAGCATTTAATATTCTCTGTAACAGAAAACTCAGAGGCAAGAAGGAGTGCAGAAGGAGCAAGGACCCAGGCTTTACCTTTCTGGTCTTTCTCAGGAGGTCAGTAATGTCTCCCTGCATGGTGGCGAGATGACAGCCACAATTCCAAGAAGCATGACCTCTTAAAACATCTCCCCAAACACTACAGAAGAGCGTGGACAGGAAGACCCTTTCTCCTCTCGCCGCTCCCTCTTGTCTCAGAGAGGACACGCTCCAAGAATAGCTTGTGAATTTACCTCAGATCCCCGCCAGGCAGGTCACATACACACTCCGGAAATAGGAATGAGCGTCTATGATTGGCTCAGTCCAACCAAGAGTCATCATTTGGGATGGGCACCTTGTCCCCCAAGCAGAATTGACCTTGATGAAAGAGAGAGGGGAGAATCGCTATTAAGTACGGAGTAGGCAACTGTGTGTGTCATATAAACTTTATGTCTTTTTAGATGTGCTATTACATAAATAGGTAGATCTCCATTCCAAAGAAGGCAGACTTTATGTTCAAGTCTGAGAAGTTTCTCATCAACTGGACCAGAGCCCTTTTGGTCCTTGGATAAACAGCTAGGCAAGGTGTTTACCTACTTTATTGCAGAAATGAGAAAGACAAAGGTATCAAATTTTGTATTCCCGGGCACATTCCCATGTGGTACACTTTGTCCATCCATTACAAATGTTTTTCTTGAGTATTCACAATGCACCTGCACTTGCCATCCCTGGCACTGTGATGAGTACTAGGACCAAGTCTCGGTCCATCTTGGGTAATTCCAACATGAGTGGCCAAGAGTTACAACAGGACAAGATCAAGGGCCAAAAGAACTCTCTTCAAGATGGAAAGATAACCTGGACTTATCATGGGGTCAGAGAGGTTTTGGAGGATGTGACGTCTGCAGAGACCTCTGAGAATAAAGGGAGTTAGAGGAATGAAGCAGGGGATGGGGACTAGGTTGGGGTTGGGAAGAGGATGCAGAAATACTCCAACTTCAGGAACCAGCTGTGCAAAGTCTAGGAGATAAGAAAGCTCAGGCCAATTTTGATAACAAATATAATTCAGTATGCAGGAGTAGCATGTGACTACCGCTTGAGAAGACGGCTAGACTGAGGACAGATGGTGGATTTAGCTCTATCTCAAAGACAATGGACGGTGATATAATCAGATTTTCATGGTAAAAACCAGCACCAGGGTAGATTACATGATTGGCCCCACTGCTCACTGTTCCCTGCATCCATGCCCTTGCCATGGTTGCGTGCGTCGCTGAATGTGCTTCTCTACATCTTGACTCGGGGCCAGCCCATATGGCTTGCTTGGGTCATTGGCAAGTGGGTAGAAGTGACCACGTGCCCCTCTAAGCCCAGGCTTAAGAGATTTTGGGTGTTTCCATTTTCTATCTTGTACTTCTGCCATTGCCACGAGAAGAACATCCTGTGACCAACCTACTGGGCCCAAGAGGAAGATGGGCAACAAATGGAAGAGAGCCACCCCAGCTGCTGCAGCCTGAAGCCGAGTTGGTCCAGCTGCTCCCAAAAACTCATAAGGGAGGAGTAAATGTTTCTGCTTGTATGCCACTGAGATACTGAGGTTCTGTAGGATGTAGCACTATTGTAGCTGTAGCTAGGAGAAAGCCATGCTAGAAACAAAGGCTTGTTTTAGGGGACAGGGTAGCTGGTGGAGAAGCTAGAAAGATACTTAGAAAACAGAACTGTTGGGACACAGTAGAGGAGTTAGTTGAGAATATCTATTCTTCTGTGGAGGAAGAATACAAATGCATTACAAGAGTTAGGGAATACAAACGGGAGATGATGAAATCAGTTATGTTGTATATGAGGCTTGTGAGACACCCAAATGGAGATGTCCAGTGACATGGGCTAGAACTAAGGAGTGGGGTCAGAGCTAGGTCATCAGTGAACATTCTGGTGGACACTAAAACAGTGGGTCTGGACAGGGATGCTCAGGAAGACAGCGAGGAGCTAGAAGAATGTGGTGGAGGAGAGAATTTTGGAGAGGCCAGAATTCAAGGACCAAAGCAGAAGAACCTTCAAAGAAACCCTAGAGAGCCACCAAGGGCAGGAGGGAGAAAAGAGCAGGGAGAGTTGCTTCTGGTAGCAAAGAATGAGTGCTCCACAAGGGAGCATGTGGTCAATTCTGCAGGAAGCCAGCGAGGAAAGACACAAAGCATTTACAAGGAATCACAAAGAATTTACCTCCTTTGCAATCAAAAACACAAAAGAGAGAGAGATTTCTGCCCAAGAAATTTCAACAACGGTAGTAAATGTGCCAGAAGAGCTCTAGTTACAAGATCAGATGCTGTGGTTTACTGACAGGCCCAGAAAACAAATAAAAGCAAAATCCAAGGGCATTTGGAGTCACTGTCCTGGTCCTGTCTAGATCCCTCTGAGTGACAATTGCTTTGGAATAGAATCCACCTTTCCTGTAAGACATTGAGGTGTCATCCAGGCCACCCCACCCGGAAGCCTGGGCCCCTGATTAGCACATGAAGGAATGTCTGCCTGGGACCTGGGCTGGCCTCTCAGCGCTCTCACTCATTTCTCATTGATCCAGGTGAACTTTCTGAATGCCTGGGCAGCCTCTCTTCCATCCAGCCTGGCTTCTGCCACTGAGCTCCATGGTGGTTCAGCAGCTCCTTGCCCTTGGGCTCTGAAGTCTATACACCACTGTGGCTGAGGTACCACTACCCCTTCCAAGCTAGGAGGGGATAATGCTGGAGGAGAGGTGAGCATATGAGGGGCAGAGGAGCAAGTACAAGGCTTGTGCAGGCGATGCACAAACAGAAACTGCCACCACGCCCTGCACAGCACCAGCTGGGCTCTCAAACAATTACCACATTTATTGCCTCGGCAACTGCTCAGTGTGAGGAACACCAGATACTTGAAGTTTGTTTTCCTCTTCAATTGGAGCTGACATTTTCCCACAAGTGGATTGCTTTGAAATCAAGAAATTGCAGCTCAGATAGTTCATAAATTTATTTCTGTTCCACCTTGTAGCATTTATTACAAAGTCTGATCAGCCAAAGAGTATGGGCTCTCTGCTCTTCCCGTTTTATTGCAGCCACCTTTCCAGATAAGGTGGTGGGGCTGGCTCACAGGCAGCAGGTAGGGGTGGGGCAGAGACAGACAAGGGTCCTGCGCTCTCAGGACTTTATCTGTTCTCCAGCCACCCATCCTCCTAGGGGAAGGGCTTGGGAAAAGGTATCAAATGTCCTGGGACAGACAGGGGCAGGGGGCTATGGTAAAGAAACACCAGAATCCCCACATCATGTCCGAGGCAAATTATGTCAGTAGGAGAATTGGAGTCACAGATATCCTCTACTGTCCCCAGGCCCCACAGTTATCCTTCAGGATAGTTATGGAAAGGGACTTTGGTCTGAACAAAGAGACCATAAACCCAGGAGTTCAGGAGAGACAGTCTGGAGATTTTGAAAGGGCTGAAAGTCATTGGTCCTTGTGTGTGTGTGTGGGGGGGGGGTTGGGGAGACTTACTGGTTATGTCAAACATTTACCTACTAGTGGCAAACTCTGGATAAGGGACTGGGGACCCAACAATGAATTGTCCCAACCCTCCAGAGGCTCCCGTTCTGGCGGGTCATCGAGATCCAGGGCTGGATTCTCTGCGTGCACTGTGGAGAGCTGCCCTGCCCAGAAGAAGTAGGGTCTGGGCTGGCTTCTGCTCAGACCCCTTGGGGTGAAGAAATTGTCTTCCACACAGTTAGATCCAGGTTCCTGAGACAAGGATAGAAGCAAGGATTCAGGACAAGAGCCTACCTCAAGGATGACAGTTGTATGGTTGACAGTTTAGCAGGGAGGTTAAAAATTTCCTGGTTGGTATCTTGCCTTGGTCATTTGCTGTGACTGTAACTGGTAGCTAGAGTGGAATGTCAACTTGAGTGGCTTTGGGGATTGTCCTGGGGATTGATAGACCACACTTCCGAGGGTGTCAAGGTGAGGCATGGATTTGTGACCTTGGTACTGACATCCTTCTCCCATCCCTTTCTCCCATCGCCCTTCTCTGCTTCCTGGTTGCCATGAACTGAGCATTTTCACTCTGCTATGTCTTTCTATCACGATGTTTGTGCCTTGGAATCAGCTACCTATGAGCTAAACTTCCTGAAAGTATGAGCTAAATTAAACCTCTCTTCCTTTAAGTTGTAGATGGCTGGTAATGTGTCACAGTGATGGGAAAGCTGATGAATACAGTGACCTGACAAATATGAAACATTGTATTCATTTCTTTATTTGTGAAAAACGGGTGCAGATGCCTTACCTCATAGAGTTGCTGAGAAAACTGAGTGAGAAAATTCATGTCAAGTCTAAAGATGGCACTGCATGTGAAGGACACTCAGCAAGTGCCAGCTTGGATAATTTGGCAGTACCCGACTCTGTGTGTGTGTGTGTGTGTGTGTGTGTGTGTGTGTGTGTGTGTGTGTATGTCTTTCAGAAGAGACAAGAAGAATAAAGAATACCCAGGGCCTGCACCTTTGTTCCTGCGGTCCTGGCCACCCAGGATAGGTGGCTGACCCAATCATAATCAGCCCAAAAGTTAACGGACAACTTATTTTAAAGGAGGAAAAAGACAGCAAAGCTTTTCCCGTTCTATCAACTGTCCTATATTTAAGGTTTAATACTAGCTGTAAACCCCTTCCCCACAAATACACACTCATGTTCTTGTGAAATAAATAGCCAGCATCACCATCTATTATAACTGGGAAAATGAAATCTCTAATTGGGTAAATGACTTGCCCTAAATCCCACATTGGAGATTATTGAAGAGTAGAGGACTGAACTTTGATCTGCTGGAGCTACAGGCCCAGACCTCCTAATAAATCACCTGTGATCTACTTCCCAGCAAGATTCACTCCCACGGTGCTGAGCTGGTCATACAAGGTGGAAGGATTTCATCGAGCAAACCATGCTCTGAAATAGAAAATGTTGCCTCAGGCATTTTCTTGGCTGCTTGATTTTAATATCAAGGCTAGTTCTATCCATAATGGGTGAACACTAAGCCATTGATTCTCTTAGGTTTCTGTGACAGCCAAGAACAGAAGCTGAAAAGCAATCTAGCGCTGAAGCGTCAGCAGCAGAGGAGGGGGCGCTGGCACCTTTGCATTGGCACGAGTGGGAATGCAACTTTGCATTGTGATCCTGCTCATCTGTTCATCTAAAGGAAAGCCGTGGCTTACAATTACAGAAAATCAGTAGCTGAAATTATTAATAATAGCAAAAGAAGCTGTTTGTGCAGCAAGTAATTTGTGGTAATGTTTTATAATGGAGAGTCATTTCTATTACTTAAATACTAATTACTCCATGTACTAGGCAATGTATTGACTTTACTTATGATGTTATGGCAGCTCTCCTAGCTTAAAATCGTTCCTTACTGTGTTCTTTAGGTAATTAGAATGCAGTTCACTTGATCCGTTTGTGGCTGTTCTTAGAACTGTGTCCTCTGCGAAAGCTGTTTATACAAAAGCAACTGGTCCTTGCAGCCTGATGCTTTTCTTACCAGTAGAATTCTCAGAATACCCCTTGGTAATCGGTCCACATGGTCCCCTTGTTGTTTGCTTCATTTGCCCGTGTGTAAAAAGGGAAGTTCATGCAGTCTGTGTGTACCGCTGCCCTTCGACAGCACTGATGTGGAAGGCTCTGACTTTTCCGCAGACAAGTTTCTGGGCAAGGCCCTTTACCTAACCAGGGCTGCAGCCTCCTGCCCAAGGGTACAGTGTGGAGAGTGGAAAGGGTCACACTGAAGGGTTCATGGAGCTCTAAATTTCAGTGAGTCAGTGCAATCAGCGAGTGTGTTTCTTTGCAGGTGCACTGAAGGTTGTAAGCGCTGAAAACAGAAAAAGCAAAACAAAAACAGAAAAAGAGTAGTGAACCAGAGACTCTGGAAGATTGATAGCCCACAGACACGAGTTGCCTGTCCCTGTATAGTATTTCTGCATCTTCCTAAGGCTGAGTTTCACTATTTGACTCCTATCCTTTTAAAAATAGGCTGCATATAAAATAAAGTCCATTGAATCTTAGATGAGGCTCTAGGCTGGTGCTCTATGAGACAGTCCAGATTATTCTTCCAAGTTTATCTACAAGATAGGAGCATTTATAATGTATTTGTTGAACCTGTTAATTGTTTTTGGCTTTTTTCCTCAGGAAGACAAGTAAGGTTAGGGCTAAATGCTTCTTATAAAAAATCAGCTCAGGGATGTAAATATAATGTATCATTCCTGCAGACGTAGGACTGTGCAAGTCGTGAGTTCCAGCAACTTAGAGAGATCAAGGTCTTGGATTTGCATTCCACGTAATTCTGTTCCATTTCAGGCCCCATATCGTAGCCCTAGCTCCACCCAACTATCTTGCATATGTGTGTTAGTAGACTGACGTTTGGTGCTGAATTTTTGTTACATGTGGACAAGACTTTTCCCTCCATCTTGGACCTATCAACACTGAGCAACTCTTGCCTCATAGGAGGAAAGGAAAGTCTCTTGACACAAGAAGTCTCATCCACCTGGGTGAACCCAGACTTTTCAGAGGGAGCCCCGCAGCTCAGTGGCTGTCCTATCATCCTGCAAACAGGTCTAACGTCAGACCTTAAGCCTTCCTTCAGATGTGTTTTCCCAGCTTTGAACAAGCTGTCATGAGCTTTGCCAGCCCATCTTGAGACACTAGCACGTCCAGCATTTCCTGGGATGTTACATACCATTTGGAAAACGTCAAAAAAACCAGACACAGCTACATTTTAAACACAAAAACTCTTTGGCAACAAAATGTCTACCCCAAAAATTGACTTTTCACTTTTCCTCTGCTGGAAGTCTTGAAGAAATAATGTGGGCAAAACAACTAATTTTTGTTTTCCTAAAAAAAATTAGCAGAGAGGGATATGCCCTAAGAATTGAAATATGCTATTAAGTTGAATAAATAATCATTATGGTACAATTACAAAATGGATAGACATAAAAAAAAGATAACCTAGATATAGACTTTGATAGTTATAATTGATCTATAATAAAGGAGGAATTACAAATTCAATAAGTAGAGTTAGAAAGTTTAGTATTTGAGGAAAAAAAAGAATTAATTTAGATATTTCTTCCTAGTATTTGAAATATAATTTTCAAGAGAATGAAAGAAATAAGGGAGGAATATGTACAAAATAAGAGTTTGAATATCAAAAGGAATCATAGAAGGATTTTTTACTGACATTTTCATGGCAAAGAATGTTTTCAACATAAAAACTCCTGGGAAAGATCAAACAGATTTCACTTATAAAAATTTAAAACATTTATATTAAAATCAATGTTTATAGTCAAAGCCAAATAAACTATGAAAATGGAATCAGGCAGGGATTCTGGAATGAGGATGACATAGTTTTTAAGTCACCTATGGTTTCCACATAAAATTAGAGTCACTAGTGAAAAATTAAAAATGCATAGATATTTAAAACAAGGCTAAGTGACAAAATCCACATGAGCCCTAACGGGCAAGCAGGAGGGCATCATCCATGGCTCCAAGATCTGTAAGGCAGGGAACTGGGGATTTAGCTCAGCAGCAAAGCACCTGCCTGGCAAGCACAAGGTCGTGAGTTTGATTCTTGGTACCAGAAGAAAAACAAACAAACAAACAAAAGATCTGCAGGGCACCAGCACATGTGCAGGAGGAGACAGAGACAAAGGAGGAAGCAGGCAGGTCAGAGAATGGGATAACCCCCAAACAGACAACCAGAAACATGGCAGACCACCATGAGAACAGCAGCTGAGCACAGGAGGGATTTTATTCCTTTGCCTTTGTCAGTGTTCTCCAGAGAAACAGGAACAATAGGATCAACACAGTCAGCCTTCCATAGCCGCAAGTTCTGCTGCGGGTTCTGTGGGTTCAACCAACCACAGTTCAAAAAATATTCCATCTGTATGAACACGAAGAGGCTTTTTTCCTTGTCATTATTTCCTAAATAATGCAGCTATTTATATAGTATTTACATTGTATTGGGTATAAATAGATAATCTACACAGGAGTTAAAATATATGGGAGGATGTAGGTTATATGCAAACACTGCACTCTTTAATATAAAGCACTTGGGTATCTACAGATTTTGGTATGGATGGGGGTGTCCTGGAACCAGACCTTCATGCATACCAAGGGACAGCTGTATAGTTAGACAGATAAGAAGAGACTTATCAGCATTGGCTCATGTAACTATGGAGGGCTATGTCTCATGTTATGCCATCTGTAATCTGTAGATCCATGGAGGATGATGGTGTAACTCCCAGTCCAAGGCTGAGGGGTAAGTCCAGAGACCTGGAGTCCAAAGGCCAAAGAACTGGGAGCTGTGGCATTGAAGAGCAGGAGAAAATGGATGTCCCAGTTCACAAAGAGAGAAACTTCACCCTAGCAACCCTTTTGGTCTTATCTGGAAGGGCCTTCAACAGATTGGATAATGCCCAGCACCTTGATGAGAATAGCACTTTATACTCAGTCAGTTGTTTTGAGACTAACATGTGTATAGGGTAGGATGAAAGCAAATGGATAATTATGGAGTATTTTATGTCTCCTGCCTCCTTGAGAACCAGGATTACTGGCATGGATGACAGGAGGTGCAGATGTACTGTGGGTGAGGATAAGTAAAAACTTTAAGGTCTTGAAGTTGAATCGGAAGTATCAGTACGAGCTCACAAAAGATGTGCCTGTGTGTTTGGTTCTGCTAGAACATAAATCTTCCAAAAAATCACCACAGTGTACAAAATCACACTCTAAAAGCCACTGGTACAAAGCTTGAACGCTTTAAAAGCTTAATGTACAAATGGGGATAAGGGTAAAGCACTCAAGAGCTTCATCAGTGACAAATTTAAAGAACTACAGAATTCTAGTAAAAATGGTAGCACAATTCTAGATGTGTTAAATGGTAAAGAAATGTGCACATACCCTATACTAAACAGGGTGGCTTGCCATGAAAAAGACCGGAAGTTTTCTCATGGCTGTGGGTTTTGGAAGCCTACTCATCTGGAACTGGACAGAAAGTTGTCATATCAGGTATGGACGGGTACCGCTCACCGTCTCGGTAGGCGCCGCCACCAAAAACCAGTGACATGATCTTTCACATCCTCATACCCTGGGTCAGACATCACCTTCGAGATGGAGGCCTTTTGATGAGTGCATTTATACTAGATACTTGTTTCATCAAAATTGAAAATTCTAATGTCTCCTTCACTGTTTTCATCTAAGCTCTGTGTCAGTACTGGAAATTCTTGTACTGCTCTCTCTACCACCCTTGCCATTTCACCTGTTAGGTAAAAACTCTGGAAATTGTAATGACGTACGAGGTCGCTAAGCCAGTCACTCACAGCAGTATAAAGGAGCCACTTCTGTAGGGTTTGACAACTTCTGTTTAAGATCTTTATATATAGGTTCTGCTGTCTCTCTGATTTTGCAAAAGCTACTCCTGATTTCTTTTTGTTGTTTTATGTATTCTTACATGGCTTGATTCATCTTGCTGCAGCTTGCTGAATGCATGTAATATTTCTCTGGCATAAAATTACCCACAGCCCAACATAAAATTTGTGCCTGCTCTACTTATTCTCTAATGTATCAATTGCACTTGAGCAAATTAGAATTTCAAAATAAGTAACTGGACACATGTTTAACCTGCCCCCTGCTAGCTCTGTCTACCTGAAAGAACTAGAAACAATGACTTAGCTGTATGGTTATACTACTGAGCTATAATCCCAGCCCTGAGGTGAAGACCTGAAATACTGTATCCTAATAAAAGAAACCAGTGCTTCATGGAGAAATGGCTGGTTTAAGGCCTGGGGTAGGAGATGAGCCTGGAACAGGGCATTCCAGATAGCAGAAAAACATTCAAAGATGACTAGGGTCAAGTCACAAGGACTCCAGAGCCAATCAAGAAACTCCTGGTGCCAAAAATGGGACATTTGTATTTCTACAGGGATCAAAATTGTATGAATGTATTTAAGTCTGTCAAATATGCTTAAATCCATAGGTTTCTAATGATGTTTGAAAATAACTAACTGACCATTTTTGGAGAATGAAAAGCATGTATTCATCGTCTTGAAAAACAAGTATTTGGTCTGTCTTTCTTTTGTGAATGATACCACTGGGTAACAAAATCATAGATGAGTAAAAACATCTCTTATGGAAGTGTTCGACTCATAAAAAGCAGTGATAGAATTAGAACATCACCATTTTGCAGTCCCTGGTGAATTAACGGATCTAGGCATTGCATATCAACAGCTGCTAACATCACAAAAAGGGAGCCGTGCAGACATTTATTTGCCTCCTGAAGAAAAACACAACACCATCTATAATCTTGCCAAAGGGATCAAATTTAAGTCTAATCAAGCCTGTGGATCTAGCTACCAATTTTCAGGAAATACAGAGCTCAAAGGAACGTATTGAACTGTTCCTTAAATATGCAATCAGCAAAACCCAGGCTGTGGGAAACTTTGACAGGGTAAAGGCTCAGGTTCCTGAATGGAAAATTTATAAGACTAAGAGGAAATCTAGGTAGAACATGTAGGTTACAAAAACCGGTCAATTTTTAAAAATTGGCAAGTCTAAATTATGGTTTCTTAGGATGCGTGTTCTTGGGTGGAGCTATAAAAGCGCAAGGGGAAAAATAAAAAGCAAAACCACAAGGAAGTGGTTGCTCTAAGAGTCAGGATGCTTAATGATTAAGTTAAATTAGAGAAAATAAAAGAAACTGCATTTCTGTACAACTGTGTGTGTGCAGATAGAGTTATGGCCATTCCGTGCCTTGTAGCAGTGCTTTGTCTAATCTGCTTTATTTTAGGATTATGCACAGGTTTGCCCCACTAGCCAATTTATGTCCCCTGCAGTAGCAACCATTAGACTTTGTATCCCATGAGGCTTCACCCGAATTGAATGGTTTGCTCTGGGCTAACCTGCTGCAGGCTTCCTGTGGGCAGCAGCACCCCTTTATCCCCAGCACCCCTTTCTAAAGTCATGGGAAAATTCAGTGTCCGCTTTTTCTTTCTTTTTTCCTCCATCCAGGAAAACAAAAACCGAGGCTGGGCCTGCTGGAATTGTTTTCCTCACTATTCCTGCAAGAGCCCTGGAGTCCTCCTTGGGTGTCTGATGACAAGCCAATTAGGTGAAGATTGTTAATCAGAGTAATGAGGGGTCCAGAGGAAAGGAAGAGGGCAGAAATGTGGCAGAAGCAGCAATGGAAGACGGAGAGGAACACCCCTCCCACTCCGCTCTGATGTTTTATTCAGGCTATTTGCAAATGAGCCTGTGGAAACAGCATTAACAATAAATGAGATGCACTAGGCTGAGGAGAGGATGGGGAGGGAGATTTGGGATTTTTCCTGGCCAGTCTGGCTTACCGGCTTCCCATTTGGTCAGCCAAAGCAAGCCTTCTCAGGGGGCCTCACCTGCTCGCCCACCTCTGCTCAGGGCTTTGGGAGAGGCTCAGATCCCATTCAGCAAATAACGTTAAGAAATGGAGCAGACAACAGCCAACTTGAAAGGTGAATCTAACACAAAACCTGAGGGCTGGATACTCTCATTCTCATTTCATCATTAAAGTTGTTGTACTTCAAGTGGTGCTAGGTATCTCACTAAGTTAAGACAATGTGTCTATCATTTATGCTTTAATATTAACCGTGTACTTTTACATACATTGCCCCCAAGCATTTTTTACAATAACCCTCCAGGAATATAGTGACCAGTTTTATAAAGAAACTGAGTGAGGTTCTGTAGGACCTGACAGTACTCATGTTCAAGAATTCATGTTTCTGCATGCCTGTAATCCCAGCACCCAGGAGGCTGAGGCAAGAGGATCTCTGTGAGTTTGAGGCCAGCCCGGGCTACAAAGTGAGTTGAAGGCCAGCCTGAACTGCATCGTGCAACACTGTCTCCAAAAACAAAAACAAAAAAAAATACTCCAGCAAAGAATTCATGTTCCACAATTCCTTACTTTTGGACAATTTCCATGTGCTTCGGTATTCCCTACCTACCAATTTACCCAGACTCCTGTGGTTCCTTCCACTCACCTAGTATGCACTGAGTGTCTCCATAAGTCAAGGAACGAGGCGTGTGGAAAACAGGAAATCCCAGTGGCCAACAATCCTACTATGTTGTAGGCTATCAAGCTGCCAATTTCCTCTCATGAATTCTATTCTACTATAACTATTGGTTTCTCTTTAAAAATGACAGTAGTTGCCAATCATTAAGTATGCAGCAAACGCCAGATACCATGGAAAGCAATTTATGCATGCTGTTTCATGTAAAGTCTGGAATCCTTATCTCTTAACCCCAGAGCCCATGTTCTAAGCATATGGTGCAACCCGGGGGAAAGCCTTCGTGAAACCTGACTCCCAGCAGAGAGAGTCTCTATTTACCTCTCCTCTTCCCCTGTGTGTCTTCTCAGCTATCAGCATCCTGGGTAAGAGCCTCTCCAGCAAAGGGGGATAAAGGAAGACCAGGTTTTCCCCAGAAGCTTAGACAAAATCCTCCTCTAGCATATAATTGGATTTTGATTCCTACTGGCCAGGCCAGTGAAACCTGGGGAAACTTAGTGGGATACTCCCTGGCACTTACCTCTCTCTGAGGTCTCCTAACATATTCCTGATATCCCAGTGTGATGGTTGAGATCTTCAATGACCCGCCCAGCCCTCATGTTTTTGGAAGGTGAGTGGGTCATGGACTATAGCTGACTTGCTGTTAGGAGGTGGGCCTCGTTAGCCAAGGGGTATGACCTGGAAGGGTGTGTCTCCTTCCAGCTCCTCCCTTCTTCCTCTGCGACCTGCCTGTCATGGTGTGAGCAGCTTTTCCCCTGCTAGATCCCTCTGCCATGCTATTCTGCCTTGGAGCTGGACAGTTGTGCAGTAAACTGTGAGCCCAAAGAGACCTCTCCTCCTTGAAGTTGTGGGTGCTATTGCATTGTGTCTCTCTGATGGCTTCCCCAGCCGTGCTGCTCAGCAGGTGGTCCTCCTGGAGCAGCTGCATCCCCAGCACCTAGGAGCTACTTAATAATGTGCAACCTACCCCATCAGAATCTGCTCTAACAAGATCTCCAGGGGAGCAGAGCACACATTGAAGTACTGTGTGAGAGGTACTGAGCTAGAGGACGTGGGGGAGGGAGTATAGCCTAGCGCTGTGGTTCTCAAAGTGTGATCCCCAGAGACAGTAGCACCAACATCACAGGAGAATTTGTTGGGAATATACATTTTGGGGCCCCACGCCAGGCCACCTATATCAGAATCTCCAGAGGGAGGGGTCTAACTCTCTGTTCCGTAAACCCTCCAGATGATCTGAATCCTGTAAAGCTTGGAACACGAGTGTGGGGGACTCTCTTTCCAAGCCCTGCCTTCCCTGCCCCTGACATGGCACAGAGGCTGCAGACACCTCAGTGACCAGAAGGCAGGCCTGTGCTTGGTCTCCTCCTTCCCATTTGATTACAGATTCAAGTCTCCGAACAAAATCTCTCTTGCTTATAATTTAATGCTTCATTTGCATTGCCAATAATTACTGGGAGGAGAGAAGTCGCGGGAGGCCAGCAGATTTTAAGTGCTGTATTGTGTCTGGTCAGGAGCATGGCTAGGAATAGAAAGCTAAGCTCCTCAGTTTATCATCCCAAGAACCAACAAGGCCACGGGGCCAGGAGAAAGAAGGGCTCTGCCAGGTGACAGATGCGGGAGAAGGGACCAGATTTGGGGAGAGATCTGCGCAGAGGATATGGAGACACCCAGAAGCACAGCACGACTGTCTGTCAGAACACCATAATCCGCCCCAGACTCTGATAAGTACCATGCCTACCTCTCCTCTCCAGAGCAGGCACCTTCATTTCTTCACTCTGTAGTAGAATCATCAACCCAGCTGGCAGGGTTTGGGGGGGTTCCTTGGTGGTACTGGGGACCACCCTCAGCACCTCATGCACACTAAGCAAATGCTGTACCCTGAGCGACACCCTTCCAGGCACAGTGCTAGGTACACAAAGGCAGCACTACTCCCTACCTCACAGAGTAGACCTTTCAGTGAAAGAGATGGACATCAATCTCTCGGGTATATAATTACAACTTTTGGCCACATTGGAGAGAATGTGCAGTGGGAAATACGGCCTATTCTCAGGTCAAAGAAGGGACCTCTGAGGAAGGGAAATGTTTCAGTTGGGGAGCTGGAGGATGCATAGGAGTTAATTAGACAAAAGCAAATATTGGTAGCTGGAGAACGTTCAGACAAAGGGAAAAGACATGAATGGAGACAGAGAATAGCAAATCTAAGGACTAAAATGAAGAACCAAGAAGAGATCTGATCATGGAAGAGGGAAGCGTGGCATTAGATGACACAGAAATGGTGGGAAGGACCGTGTAGTGCAGATTTATAAAGCTCTGGTCTTACCCTAACATCTGTATCCTTTGAGTAGCTTTCAAAGGCTTTTTAGCACAAGAGTATCACGGACGGCTTTACATGTTCTAGTGCTCACCCTGGCTGTGTCACAGGGAGGAAATAAAGGTGGCCTGAGTATGAGTACTGGCAAGTTATGGAGCTATGACAGTGGTCCAGGGGACTCTAAGCAAATCCTGGTGGTGAAGGTGGGCAGAAGCACGCAGACTAGAGAGAGCTTAGATGAAGTCACGACCCTTCCATATGCACTGTACATGAGTAAGAATGGAGGAAGATGAACAACCTTCTCTCAGGTCACTAGACAAAAGCGGAAAACTGGGTGGGAGCCATGCTAGGAAACAGTCTTTGCATCCAGAAAGGACATGTGGTGAAGACTAGGACAGCCTGTGAGGGAATAAGATTCAGTGTTCCATTAACATAGGTGTCCAAACAACTCCCAGTAGTTCAGGTTGTTTAGCACATTGCTTAGGCTCCCGGCCCTCCAGCTGAAACACCTGGGCTTTGTGCCTTTCGCCCGCACCAGCAGGTGAACGGAGAAGGGAAGGGAGCTGGGAGCCCAGCTCACATAGTCAGGAACATCTGGTGGAGTGATGAAAAGGGAACGGCCGCCTACTTAGAGTGCCAGGTTGGTGCCGCTGGTTACGTTACACAGCAGCAGTGCTGTCCCCGAGAGGGAGGCCACACAGAAACATGATGTACGTCTCCAGCAACTTCGTGCAGCCATTCCTTAATGAATTAGTCAAACCATTATGGCGTCCAAATTGGTTCCTGTCATCCTTTCATTTCCCAGTTTGTTTGCCTTTGAAGTTTGTAACTGAATTGGAGAATATTTTTAGCTTAGGGAAAGGGCTATTTCAGAAACCAACGCTAGAGAATGGCAGAAAATGAACCCAGCTGGCAGGGCTTGGGGGGGTTCCTTGGTGGTACTGGGGACCACCCCCAGCACCTCATGCACACTAAGCAAATGCTGTACCTTGACACTTGAGCTCCTCGGTGGGCTTTCCAGGCAGGCTTGCGAAGTCTGACTGATGTGTCTCTTGGAGACGTGGGAGGACAGCAACCGCCACTGCGCTTGGGAATTATTTGTTTGGAAAAGGGAGACCAGAACTCCACTAAAATTTTGATCATCCATGTGATCTGCTTCAGGATTAAGTTAGATTTAATTTTCTGTATTAGTGGGGGTTTGGGCAGAGATCAAAGAGCACCCTCGAAAAAGATGATTGGAGATAACGAATGGACTGTTTCTGCGGGTGTGAACAAAGTTAAGCGGGGCAGAAAAAGGGCGGTACCCAGCTATGGGGAAGCAGGAACACTCCAAGGTGGGAAAGCGGGAGAGGAGCAGGGCCGGTCATTCCTAAATGGGGAGCCATCCCGCCTCTGCAGGAGAATGAGACTACTAGCAACTGTAGTCCAATAAGGAGGGAGAATGGAAGGGAAGCACCAGGTTTCTCCATGAGCAGGTGCTGCCTGCTCACCCATGCGAACCGGAAACCACTGAGCAAGCAGCCCGACTTACGCAGCCCCTGCTCACAGAGCCCACCGCCTAGGCCCCCGCCCCAGACAGCAACTCCCCCCACCCCGCACCTCCAGGCACACAGCTAGCCCCAGGAAGGTGCAGAGAGGTGGTGCAGGACAGGCAGAGAAAACCCAGCCCAAGAGCCCAGAGACTGGCTCAGATTTGCGCATTTAGTGGATCAATATATTTATGCAGATCTGTGGATTTCACTACCAGTGTTTCTCTGGTTTCCTGATACAGTTAATCCCACGCCGATCGCATTAAATAAACCAACAACAGAAGACAGACCTGCCAGCCTGGGCTGCCCGGCGAGGAGGGGAGGGAGCTGCACCCACACTCTCTGAAGTCAACTGTGCCTCTGGACACTGGCTTCTTCTCTGTCCTCCGAAAGGAGACCAGGCTTGAATTATTGATGAAGTCAGAGGGATAAGTTTGGGGGTTGCATGTCTCCGTCCTGCCTGTTGTTTGTCCAGTAAATAGCATTTCCTCTGTAAAACTTCGGCTTTCATCTCAGGGGTGCAGGCCAGGCTGAAGCGGACGGCCAAGATTCCCTTAGAGGAAACACTGTGATCCTGGCTCGCTTTGATCTGCTCTCTTCCTAGATGCAGTCAGACTCACGGAGTCTGCCAGGACATTTTCCCCTTGGCCCGTTTTAAAATTTTTTCCCCCACTACAGAGCATACTCGGAAATAGACTTTGCTTCTGGTCTTTTCCCCGGCTAAGATACGTGCTTCTGTCACTGCAATTTGGTAATTTCTGTGCAGTTAAGACATTCCCTTTGGCGAGGCAAGGAGGCCTCAGGGCCCCAGTGGAGGCAGATCCGCTCGCATACTGCCCTCTGCTGGACAATCCTGGGACTGTTCACTCTTCCCGCAGGCCTTGGGCCAGTTTGGAGCTGGGAGGATCTCAGCCCTAACTGGACTGGGGATGTTTGTGCAGATTGGGGGTTCCCGACGTAGCCTCTCTCACTGATAACCTAGACGAAATAGCGTAGACTGTCATGTAAGAAGATTTTTTTTCATGATTCGGTATCAAAAAGATTTTTAAACAAGGCACAAAAAACAAAACATGTAAGAGACTGAAAAATTTGAATATATTGAAAGCAAAAGCTCCTGTACAGTTGAAAACATCACCAAGGAAGTTAAAAGACAAAAGAAGAAAATATTTGCAGCAAAGGATCAGTATCTAGGATATATAAAGAACCACCACAGATAAAAAAGAAAAAGAAAATACCATCCAATAGAAGAATATTCTAAAGCTGTAAGATAGTAATTTACAGAAAAGGAAACAGAAACGTCCCATAATGCACAAAAAATATTCAGTTTGGTTGGTGAATAGCAAATTGGAGACATCTTTTTATCTGTTAAATTGGAAAACATAAAGAGGCTATGGGAAAAAGGGTATTTCCACATTCTGTCAGTACCATTGTAAACTGTTATGATCACTTTGCGGAGTAATTTTGCAGGATACATTGAAGTGTAAAAAGCACACAGTTTATGGTTCATTGATCCCACTCCTCCATATCTGCTCTAGACAAACAATTATCCATGAGGCCGGAGAGGCAGTTCTGAGCATGTTTGTGGCAGCTTTGTTTGGACAGTTAAAAATGGAAGGCTTTGTTAAATTGAGAATAATTTAAATGACCATCTATCCATATGGGGTTGCCTAAATGAACTGTGGCTCATTTGTACCATGATAATATATAACAAGACTTTGTTTTTGCAGTGCTAGGGATCAAACTCAGACCCCAGGCAAACACTCTACCCTGAGCTACACTCCCAGTCCCATTTACAGCAGTTTTTAAATAATGTATTACATGTACTGACATAGAAAGGTCTTCTAGATCTCATGTCCAGTGAACAAAAGTCAAGGTGCAGAATGACACTATGAGAGCTTGCATGTTAAAAAAAAAAAACCCTTTGTATATAACATAACAGAGTTTTTCCTACAGGATAGATAATTGGATCTTGAAAGTACCTAGGGACTATCAGACTGAAATGAGAGATACTTCCTGGACAGAGATAAGGACTAGAGTTAGTCATCAAAGGAGATTTCAGCATTATTTGTAATGCTTATTTTTTTTTTTATTTTAAAGGGAAAAGAAAACCTAACAAAATGACAATGAAGACAAAAAACAAAAACAACACAGAAACAACAAAAAACCGATACGTGCCCTCAAAACAAAATGATGTGAATTAACAGTGGTTGCTACTCTACATACTGTTATCTTCAACTGAGTTGCTCAGTCCACTAGATCTAAGAATGCAAGATTGACCAAACAATCAAAGATGATAACAAGTAATTAAAAAAAAAAATTGGAAACCATACGGGGCTTCACCATACAAGATGGTAGGAATTCAATAGCAGTTCTTAAGTTGCATATTGTTGTCTTCAAACCAGTCATTCTGATTACCAGATACAAGCGTGCAAAATTGGTCAAGAAAAAAGAAAATCTTAAGCATTAACTGTTCCTTTCAAGAAACCACAGACATCAGCAGTACACCTATCCCAGCTCTCCTTGTATATGCATATAAATTTTGTCTTTTATTTTAAAAGAAAAAAACAAAATAACAGAAACAAATACATAAACAAAAGAGCATAAAAACAATAACAATGATACAGAATTTCAAAACAAGGTGATAGGATATTAACAATGGCTGTTACACTACATAACGTTATCTTCAAAGTGGTTGCTTAGATAACCAGATATAGGCATGTAAGACTGATCAAACAATTACACATTAACTGTTCCTTTCAATAAACCAGGAGAAATTAGTAGTACAATTATCTTAGCTATCTTGTGTGTGTATATATACATATATTTATATACACATTTTTTCTCTCCCTTTTTTCTTTTTGCTCTCCCCTCGTTCATCCCATTTGCTCCTTCCTATTTGAGCAGTTTCCTTCCCTTTTAAAATATCTATTGTACCCTTCAGATTTTATTTACTTTTTCAGGTTCTTACAGTAGGGAGGCAATATGATGTTTACACATGTGGGTCTGATTTATCTCACTTATGGGTATGGTCTCTAGTTGCATCCATTTACCTGTGTAATGCTTAATTTTTTAAATAAAGAGAATATGTTTATGTATCATAAATGCATTTACAATGAATAAAAGCTACTCATTAAAAAGAAGAAAAACCTTCTTCATCCTTACTAAAACACCTGAAATGGCCGGGGAACCACTGAGCTAAAGCAAAATAGTGCTTTTGGTGATTTGTCAGGGGACTTGCTAAGTAGAGGGCACTGTGGTTGTCATGGAGACGGCTGTCTTCAACACAAACCATCCTGGGCATCATCAGCCCACACGTTGTCAGGTTTCTAGCCATTTCCTATTCAATGTCTTACTTGTAAATCTTGGCTCACAGACTCAATAGTAATAATATGTGTGTAGATGTAACATCTCATTTAACTCTCCTGGTTTGGTCCCCATCTATCTGAGTTTGCTTAGATTTAGAGAACTTGTCCAAAGTCAGTTAACTGATATGGAATAGGGCTTTTCCTAATCCAACAAACCATATTTTCACCATTTAAACTATACTGCAAAATCTTTGCAGCTTTGTTAGCTTCAAAATATCCCCTTCCTTTCAGAGGCTTTCTTGGGTTTTCTTGCCTTGTGTACCATAGCCATTTGCTACGTTGATCTGAATCACAATGGCAGCTGGTTCATTCAGGGAGAAAAATCTACCCAGGGTGAGGTGTTATTCAAGTCCTAATACAATTAAGAAGCTCAAAGACTAAACACACTAAAGTAACAATAAAGATTAGGGATAATCCTCAACTACATGGCCACTTCAAATATTGTGAAAATGAATTTTAGAAACAAAACTAAGCAATAGTAGCAAATGTGGTGATGTACACCTATAATCCCAGCACTGAGGAGGCTGAGGCAAGAGGATCACCATGAGTTTGAGGTCAGCCCAGACTACAGAGTGAATTCAAGGCTAGCCTGAACTATATAGCAGAAACCCTGTCTCAAAATACACACACACACACACACACACACACACACACAAGAAAGGTTAAAGTCCAACAATAATGCAAGCCTTGCAAGATTCTCTAATGGCATGCAGTTTTGCTCCATTTTCCAGATTCTGCAAATTTCTTCAGCAAAATGAAATGGATTCTACTGATGCAGGCTTGCTCTCACGGCTCACCCATTCCTGCCATGCCAAAAGAACAAAGCTGAGCGACATCAGAGGTTGCAGAGATCTGTCCCCAGCAGGGATCTGCCTCCTCTTCTTGCCGAAGGAAATGGGCTTTCCAGGGATCTTTCTGGAACGATGTATGAATAAACAGGACAGCAGGTTTACAAATTAGAGCTGTGATTTCACACCTACCCTCCGCACCTCAGTCTGAAAAAAAGAATTAGTCTCTATTTGTCTTTTTACTTAAGAACAGGTGCATCTATGAATAATACATAGCTCAGCAGGTGACACACGAGTCCAAAGGCCCAGTAGTCTGAAAGCAAATGGGACTGAGTGTGAAGACTTACAGTAGATTTTAAGTAGCATCACGTAAGCAAGGAAAAACCTGGGAGAGCTCAAAAATTGCTCTGCAAATAACAAGCACATCAAAGCCCCTGGCTACGTACACAAGCACATCTCCTTGCAGATAATGGTAATTGAAAGCCACTAGGTCCCCATATGGGGTGGGGGAAGATAAATCACGAAATGCAATCTAGAAAAGAGATTAAAACACTAGGGCTTTAATGAACAATGTTTTGGGGTACAGAATAAGGACATTTAAATCTTCTCTTCTGGGCTGTAACTCCATATTCCTACACCCAGCAGGTACTGTCCCCAGAGAAGTCTGGGGCAGGACCATAGCCGTGAAGTGGAGTGGTGTCTGCACAACTCCTGCGTTCAGCTTAGGATTTCAGTTCCCAAGCTTTGTCCACTTTTACTCTGACTGCGTCTACCCATGGAGGCCCTGAAGACGTGCTTTTTTTCCATTTGTTCAACTTGAGAAAATAACAAAGTGTCATATGGGTGGTAACCGGCAGAGTCTCGGCTTAGAGCATCTTCAGAACAATGGAAGATGTCGAAAAATGTGCCGCTGTTCAGCCCCGAGAGCAAAGGAAAGGACCTCGTACTCTAGATTAGCTCCTTCCGA
>NW_004955466.1:3947780-3952085 GCF_000276665.1 Chinchilla lanigera | reverse complement strand
TGTTGTGCAAAAAGCTTTCACAGGTAAAGGGTTTGGATGTTAATTTTTCCCCCCAATCCTTCAGGTTTGTTGTCTGGAGATAGGACAGGGTTTGTTCCTTTTGTCTCATTTGGGAAATATACAGCAACAAAATAGTACTCCACTCCCCACCTGAGTAAAACGGCCCTCATTTAGGAGCAGAAGCTATTTGGAGATGTGGCATGAGGCAAATTAATAGGTGAACTGAAAGCAGACAGGCCCTTTAAAAGTCTGCCTACATTGCAGAATTGGAAATAGATGAACTTCTTTCTTATTATAGCAAGAATACCACAAGGCAAGATTTGTTTGCATGATAATAAATTGGCAAACAAGCTGGGCCTGGGAGATGGCTCTGCCTCATTCTGCAGCCTGAGCTTGCTGAAGAGGAAAAGAAACCCGAGGTGAGTGCAGGGCCCAAGGACAAGGGGCTAGGCAGAACACCCCCACCAAGCCCCTGCCCCAGTAGCTCTGTCCTCAGGACCCTCTTTGCAGACAATACCTCCTCCTGAGTCAGCATGCCTGCAGCCAGGTGGGGTCCAGTTAGGTCAGCAGGCAGTTTACCCTTTATTCTGGCCCTCCTGGGACCATTCTTTGTAACCCAGATACCGCAGAAGAAAAAATAAACAGCACAAACTGCCATCTGCAATCCAACTTTGAGTTCTGACTCTGCTACTTGCAACTGTGTGACCTTCAGAGAAGCTGATAAACCATAGCGATACATTTACTGAAGACAGAAGATGAGCCCTGTGTGTTGGTGGTCCTAACAAACAGGCATGCAGCCTGGATGCAATAAAACAGAAAAGAAGGAAGGCTTGTTGCTTCCTGCCCTGCTATGCCATGGGGTGTTTCTTCTCTGTGATGCCCCTCTGCTGTGCCACCCTGCATTGGAGCCAGCTGACTATGGACAAAAAGCTACACCAACTGTGAGCTAAAATAAACCTTTCCTCCTCCAACTTGTGGGTGTTGGGTATTTTGTCACAGCAACAAGGAAGAAACTAAGACACCACCAAACTCATATGTGGAAGCCCTAAGCTCTCATGCCACATGCGACTGTCACTTCCCAATAATACCATGGGCTGGAAGACATTTGAAGTCCAAGCCAAAGCAAGAAGACAAGGCAGAGAAACAGGACAGTAGAAATGCTGTAAGTGGGGCTTTATCAAGGCAACACTGAAAGAGTCTGGCATGGCTGCCATAATTAAGGAAATGATCCAGAGGGGATATGCTTAAACTATGCTTTGAAGGGTAGTGTGATGTAAAGAATTGTGGGGGAAAATTATGCAGTCTTAAGTGCTCTGTTTCCCCAGCACAAAACAGATTAAGACAAGTCAGTCCTTCAAAGTGGAAGAAGAGGTAGGGAGCAGGTTAGAGAGGCGTCGTGAGAGAATTCAGCCCGCTATTTCTGGCTGGGAAGATGGACAGGGGCCAGAAGCCAAGGCATGAGGGTGCCTTCTAGAAGCTGAAAAAGGCGAGGAAATAGATATTTCTGGAGAGCCTTTGGAAAGAGCATAGCTTGTCAGTGTCTCACTTTTGGGCCAGGGAGACCCGTGTCAGATTTCTGACCTGAAGAACTGCAGGATGGTGAATTTCTATTGTTTAAGCTTGTGTTTGTGAGATTATTTTATGGCAGCATAAGAAACTAATACAGGTGACGAGGACTTCCTCAAGCTAGATTAGGTTGCATTTCTGGGGTGGGACCCAGCCAAGCAGGCTCCCTGCAGACTAAGCTGTGCCCAGAAGTGGCTGGGGAAGGTGAGTGATAGAAAGCAAATGGCAGCAGAGCAGCAGAGCCCTCCACTGCAAAGACATGGGTGGCACTGTGTCCCGAGGCTCTGCAAAGACACTGGGGCCGGTGCGAGGTGTCTTCATTTGCTCCTGCTGCTGTGATTCACTTTCTAGCACCACTCTCCTGACATTTCCCAAGACCCCCCTGCACCCTGATTAGCACTGCTGGAGTGTACCACCCGGTCATACAGAACTGTAATAGTGAGGGAAACAGTAGCAGGTGTCAGAGCTGAGAGAAGAAAAAACTCTCACTCCCCACGGAGGGCAAAGATCATTTTATGCATTTCCATTTAAAGGGAGAAGTGAAAAGCATGAAATCACTGCCAACAAGGAGAAAGCGTTTAAACCAGAGTAACCTTGACAGGAGCCGTCATCCATGGCTTCCAGGTCAAGGCTCAAGTTCAAAAATGAAGTTTTGAGGAGAAGCGGGCTATGTGCACAGGGACCCTGTCATGTGAGACCTCTGTCCTCAGCCCAGCCTCAACTGCCCCTGGCCGGCTTGACCTTTTCACTTGGAATTGCCCCAGGCTCTCAGTTCACCCCGACCCACACTCAGACTGCCATCTTTCTGCCTAATCTACTCTTCTCACATAATGACCCCTACCCAAGCAAGAAATCCAGAGTGTCCCAAGCTGCTCTCCCTCCTATGCATCCCTACCTCCTGCCCAGCCACTCAGCCTCCCGGCCCAGTCTTGCCTCTGTGGCCACCATCCCCACCGCCGATGACCTCCATGCAGCTCTTTTCATCTCTGGCACGGACTCTTGCTGTAGCCTCCTGGCTGAGCTCCACTCCAGATCTATCCAATTCAAGCTCTACTTGCTCCCAGATGTTTTTTTCCCCTTAAGATACAAATCTGATAATAGAACTTCCCTACTTAAAAATCCTTGAGTGGTTTTCCTCCACTGTTGAGATAAATTTCAAACTCAGGCTGGTGGACAAGTCATTCCAAGCCTTGCTCAGTGTAGCTATCTGACTTTATCTTTTCATCCACTTATCACTCTGGCCCCATTCTCAACTCCTTCACTCAAGATTCCAGGATATTTCCACACCCTGGGCTTTGAAGATCTCTCTTCATCTTGTCTTTCTGATGAACTCCTATCCACAGCCAGCTCATGCATTCTCTGTTTGGGCTGTCAACTCCCTCATGCATCTGCTCTTTTCACAAAGAGTTGCACTAGCACAGCCACGTTTCTGTCTTCTGCACACAGTCCTAGAGAGCAGTAACTGTGTCCTGTTCGTCCCTGAATCCTCAGGGCCCAGGACTGTGCCTGAAATAAATGCCAGAGGCATTTCCCTTGAAATGCTCGGCAGTGTGACTGCCCCCATCCTGGGCTGGAAGAGGCTATGAAGCAGACTTCTGAATGGCTGGGGGGACTTGGTGAAGTGAGGGCAGAATGATGCTTCTCCCCAGAGATGTGGAGCCCTGCCTGGACAAGTGCTGGGCTTCCAGATCAAGGGGACAAAATGAATGCCCATACTGAAATCCATCAGAATACACATGAATTCACATATACATATATATCTTGGTGGTGCCATGGGACAGAAGTTACTGCCTGCTCCTAGGACTGGAGAGAAGCCAGCTTTGCATTTCTTCTTCTTTTGGGTGGAGGTCATCTGCAGTGGGGATGGTGGCCACAGAGGCAAGATTGGGTCAGGATGCTGAGTAGCTGTAGGTGTGTAGGAGGTAGGGATGCGTAGGAGGGAGAGCAGCTTGGGACACTCTGGATTTCTTGCTTGGGTAGGGGTCATTATGTGAGAAGAGTAGATTTGGCAGAAAGATGGCAGTCTGAGTGTGGGTTGGGGTGAACTGAGAGCCTGGGGCAATTCCGAGTCATCCCCCTCTCCTCCCACCTCCTGACAGCCATAAATCTACCAACCATTTCTATAGATTTGCCTATGCTGGCAAGTTTATGTCACATAGGTTTCATCATACAACATGTTACCTTTTGTATTTGGCTTCACTCATTTAGTATAATATTTTTGAAGTTCATCTATGTCATATAATGCACCAGAACTTCATTCCCTTTATGACCTGAATATCCTATTGTGTGGATGTACCACATTTGTTTATCCATTCATCAGTTGAGGGCCATCGAGGTGGTTTATACACTTTGGTTATTATAGTTATTTAGTAGCCATAAATATTTGTGCATGTTTTTGTGTGAACTTATGCTTTAATTTCTCTTGGGCATGCACATAGGATCAAAATTGCTAGGTCAAACATTTAGTACTTTTCTTAAGAACCATTGTTAAAGACCCCTTATTTCTGAGGAAACAGCCACTTTGGCAAAGGTCCTATTGAGACTCCAGACTTCGTAACTGAATTGTCAATCCAATCGTCCAGGAGCTGGACTTACTGCAAAGTAGTCTTTCATCACCTAGGACCCAAGGCTCCTTGTGGGGCTAGGACTACAACTGAGAAGAGATTATGACCCTGTCCTAGCCTCTGTCACCCAGTAGGGGAGACAGTAAGATGAAAGACACAGGGATACAGTGCCACA
>NW_004955466.1:3942630-3944153 GCF_000276665.1 Chinchilla lanigera | reverse complement strand
CGCTTAGTCACAGGGCAGAGCAGGGAAACAGTGCCAGAGAGAATGATATAGATCCCATGAAAAAGACACCTCCATGACCTACCCAGACACCTCCAGATGTGTGCTTTGCCAAGGTTGATACAATCAAACTTAACCATCACATTCTACTCCCTTGTCAATTGGACACCCAAACACATGTCTAAACCATAAGTATCTAAACTGTACTTAATCTCTAAGTAGACACAATAAGTTCATAATGCTGCCTTACATGATACAACTATCCAACCTATGACCAAAAGTGCAACCATCCCTACTCTCAAGGTCTCAGCAGATCTAGCATTGCTCAAAAGTGCCAGTCCAAAAACTGTGATGGTCAAGGCAAACTCTTAGTTATGAGCCCCTATAACAGTCAAATAGCAAGTTACATAATCTCAAGGTGCAGTGGCACAAGGTAAACACTCCCATTCCAAATGAGTGGAATAGGGGGATAGAAAAGAATGGGACCAAAGCAAGACTGAAACCCAGCAAGCCAAAATTAAGACCTACAGCAGCTCATCTGGCCTCCAGGGCACATGGTACTGAGATGTGAGTTTCAAAGAGATTGTGAGGCCCCACCTCTATGGTGTCACTGGTTTACAACCTACATGGCCTCTCTCTTGGGCTGACTGCATTTGTGACCTGCTGCTTTCCTGGCAAACATTCCACATTCCTGGTATCTCCTGGTATTCCTGGTGTCTAATGCACTTTTAGCTTCATTCTCTCAGCTTCCCACACCCCTATCTCAAAAGAGCACATTGCCCATCTTCCCAGGCTTTCCTTTCAAATCTGAGTGGAAGCTTCCATGGCCTCACAACTCTTGCACTCCTCAACAATCAGCATCACATGTATGACACTGAGGTCTTCTTACAATGTGAGGAGTAGCCAGGCCTCCTTGAACCATGACTGTAACAGCCTCTGGGTGCTTAAGTGGGTGAGTACAGTAAAACAAATCCCATTAAGTCTTCTCTAGTAATGGAACCTAGGGGCTTTCTTCTCAAATGAAAGGTTTACACTTTTGCATCCATGATCCTATGATGTGTGGGGTCTTGCTGATTCTTAAGATGCTTTCAAGGCATCTTTTTTTTGTCCTAGTTCAAAGTACTTAATGTCTTTTTAATTTCTTCAGCAACCACACCTCCACTGGTCCCAACCTTACATGTGTTTCTTTTGGAGCCAAATTTTACATTTTTCAAATACTTTTTTCACTATTAATCTAGCTAAAAGCAGCCATCATTACTCATACCTCAGCTTGAATGTTGGGCTGCCTTGAAATTTTCTCTGCTAGGTCAATTAGTCTGTATCTCTTAACCCAGACTCTTGCAAAATTTTAAGACATGGGCAAAATGTAGACAGTGTAACTTACATGGCCTCTAAGCCAACTCCTAGTGTAGAATACTTTGTTCTCAATTGAAACATCCTGAGTCTGACCTTTACTGTCTACATTCCTGTCAGCATTTTGTTCTTCTAAGTTCCAGTAAGAATCACCCATCAGGCCAGGAATATAG
>NW_004955466.1:3932176-3942530 GCF_000276665.1 Chinchilla lanigera | reverse complement strand
TTTTTTTGTCCTAGTTCAAAGTACTTAATGTCTTTTTAATTTCTTCAGCAACCACACCTCCATTGGTCCCAACCTTACATGTGTTTCTTTTGGAGGCAAATTTTATATTTTTCAAATACTTCTTTTCACTATAAATCTAGCTAAAAAGAGCCATCATTACTCATATCTCACCTTGAATGTTGGGCTGCCTTGAAATTTTCTCTGCTAGGTCAATTAGTCTGTATCTCTTAGCACAGCCTCTTGCAAAATTTTAAGACATGGGCATAATGTAGAGAGTGTAACTTACATGGCCTCTAAGCCAATTCCTAGTGTAGAATACTTTCTTCTCAACTGAAACATCCTGAGTCTGACCTTTACTGTCTACATTCCTGTCAGCATTTTGTTCTTCTGAGTTCCAGTAAGAATCACCCATCAGGCCAGGAATATAGTTCAGCGGCACAAGTGCCTGCCTGGCAAGGGCAAGGTCCTGAGTTCAATTTCCGGTAAAAAAAAAAAAAAAAAAGAATCACTCATCTATCTCTGCTTACAGTAGTCAAGGCCTTCTCTGACTTGTTTATCCAAAATTTTCCAAACTCTTCCTTTTATTAACCACTTCCAGAAGCTTCTGAATCACATGGTTATAGTCACAGAAATGATCCTGTTTCTCTAGTACCAAGTTTATATATTGGTCAGCTTTCCTGTTTCTGGGGAAAAAAAACCTGACACACAGACAAAATTTCAAAGGAGGAGAATTTTATTTGGCTTATGGTTTCAAAATATTCAGTTCATGGTTAGTTTTTTCCAAGGTGAAAACATTATGGTGGAAGGGCTTGGGAGAGAAATTCTGCTAGCTCATGGGGCCTGGAAGCAGAGGAGAGGAATAATGCCAGAGAGGAAGGGGCTAGGGACCAGATATAGACCCCCTCATAACCTACCCAGATACACCCAGAGTTGCTTTACTAATCCCCTAAGCAGCTCCCAAGCTAATCAAGCTGACAGTTAAAACTATCTGTCATGGGTGTAAATTTTCAGGCTGCTGAAAACAGCATGTGCAAATGATGGAAGGATGCAATGAAAGGACACTTCACATTCAGAGACCTAGATGTTTTTATTATTGGTCTTCAGTTTGAAGAAGGTGAGTGACAGGCTACACAGGTTCAGACAACAGTCAAAACCAAAGCAGGAAGGGCCGTAAGCCTCCTCTGTGGTGTGCAACACTCAGCCTGTTCTTGTCTGTCACTCACCAGCCTGGTCTTGGTTCTCAGCTGAGGCTGTTCTCAATCTACTGCTTTCAGAACTCCTGCCTACCCATAACTTCACATAACATGTAACCCTAGAGTGGACCTGACAAGTTTTTTGCCTACCTGGTGCCCAGTCCTTCTGTGTCCCCTATGGCGTCCCCTTCCTATCCTGGGGAATTCTCTACTCCTTTGATTCCCACTTATAAAAACCCTGATCTCTGAGCAATAAAATGGCACCTTGGAATCTGTTATGGGTTGTCTCCTTGCTATTTGCCACTGAGATTTAGACTAGATTTTATCTTCTTTTTTCTTTCTGATGTGTGAGTGTAAGATAGGAGAGAGGCTTCACAGGAGCGTTTGTACCTGACAGACCGGGGGAGCAGAGTACGTGATGAGCCTGTGATTCTAACCAGCATTGACCCTGTGATGTGCTCTGCAGGAAGCACACCTTGAAGGCATATGACTGGAGGCTCAGAGATCAGCTCATTTCCACCCTGAGACTGTTACTTGTTCAGATTTTAGACTCTGACTTTGTGATTGACTACTTGATTAAGGTTTCACAGGGCCTGCAGGGAAAACCCCAGTGGTAGTAATTAGTAATTTAAGATCTTTGTAAAGTGAGTGACCTGAAATATAAAATGGTGCCGCTGCTGTGGAAAACATACTACAAGGGACAAAACCACCTTTGGGACAGAGGGACCCAGCCAAGAGGAGAGGATGGTACTGTAAGTCAGGGATCAGCAAACCACAGGCCACAGGCCCAACCTACCCCATCACTTGCTTTTGTATGTGCCAGGAGCTGAGAACTGATTTTACATTTTTTGAACGTTGAAAAAAATCAAAAGAATAATAAGACTTCATAATATGTGAAAATTATGTAAAATTCAAATTTAGTGTTCATAAAATTTTTAATTTTTTCAATAAAATGTTACAGAAATTTGTTTTCTCTCTTGTTATATAATTATATGCATCATATATTTCCATTTTCTTTTTGGCCCCAAAAGCAATTGATTATACAGCCCTTTACAGAAACCTTTTACCAACTCCTTCTCCCAAAAGCCTCGCTTGCTTCAATCCCATCCGCCTCCCAGCACCCCCATCCCAACAACCTAGCGGAGAAGGAAACATTTTCAGCCACCCATGACACCCCTCACTAACACTGAATTCAGAAGTCTATCTCCAGCATTTTCCCCACCCCAACACATGGCAAATCTACACTCCCCTGCTCGCCATCTCTAGGTTATCAAAAAACTCCAGAAACTACAAAGCAACTCCAACTCCCAGAAAGACTGACAGCACTTACTGTGACCAATGGTAAAGATCAATAGTGGTGCTATGGTGTCTAACTCTAGACATCGTGCTGGACACGTTAGGCACATCCCCAAAACTTGCACCTCTCTGTAACATTTTCCCCAGGGTTCCTCTTCACATACATGGCGGAAGAGAGATATTGGTTCTCTTTTGCCTTTTATTCTCTCCTGTCTTCATCTGAGTGGAAAGCCTAACACATCAAGTCACACTACCTTACAGAGAACATGGATCATGAGCATGGTGTTGTTTTAAGTCAGGGTTTCTCAGCTTTGACACTGTTGATTCTTGCGGCTGTATAATTTTTTGTTGAGAGGCTGTCTGGTGCACTATAAGATATTTAAGATGTTTAAGTATCATGAGATATTTAAGTATCCCTGGCCTCCAGTGATAGATAGAAGCGACTACCTCTCCTCTTACAGTTGTGGCAACCAAAAATGTCTTCAGACACTGGCAAATGTCCCCTGGGGGGTGCACTGCAGGGATGAATAGCTCCCTGTCAGGAGTTACTATTCTAAATATTTTATACGTAAAGTCACAGATCCTTAGCGCATCTAAGCTGTATAACTTCTCAAGGTCATACAGCTACTTACTGACAGAGTAGGATGAGAGAATAGGATTTGAATCTATGTAGTTTGACTGCTGTATGCTCTTAATGCTATCAAATTTAGCAAGGCTCAGATGCCCCTCTGCCCTTGTAGGATAGACACAAAGGTGAGGGCCTCTGACCATGGGGGGCATCAGCAAGATAAAATTGGAGTCAAGAGAGGGAAGGGCCAGAAAGAGGAAGTAGAAACAAGGCCAGGAGGCACAAAATTTTGGGTATCCATCCGAGGCTGACTCTGTGTTGCCTGACAGAAAAGACAAGCCATACTTTTACCATGCCTTGGAATATGGTGCTCACGACCATCTTGTAATCATTTCTTTCTTCCCTCCATCCCTCTCTACCCCCTTTTCCCCTCTTCTTTTCTTTCTTATTGGTAATGGGCTATATATCTACCTTTCCAGAGTTTGTGAGGTATAACATGACAAATAAAAATATTAAAGTATACTGAGGTTCAGAGCTTAATGAGGTAAAAAAACATACAAATATACACATGCACACACCACCACAGTAAAAGGACCTACAAGGACAGCTGGGGTTTTGCTTCAGTTCAGATTGCTATTGACTGCAGATAACAGAAACCAGACTCAAAGTGAATTAACTACAGAGGAAATAATTGTTCTCTCTCCTGGAATAGTCAGATGTAAGCACCGCAGGATGGCTGAGTAGTTTTCTAGTTCTGTCAGCATCCCAGCCTCCTTTGGTCTTTCTGCTCCTTACCCTTCACACCCAGTTTCATCCTCTTGTTTGCAAGAAGGCTCCTGTGATTCAGGGCATCACAACCAGTCAGACAGGAAAAGGCAAGGAGGGAAAAATATGGAAAGGTGAATAGCAACTGCATCTGTCCCTTGGGTTTGCCTGTCTTTGGCCAGGGAGTCCTCACCTGCTCACCCTTGCTGCAAGGAAGTCTGGGGAGGAGCTTGTTTTAAACAGGCATATTACTACTCTGAAAAACTACTGAGTTTCATTAACAAGGAAGAAGGGGAGAATGGGTACTGGCGAGGCATCTGGCAGTGTCTGCCATGAATTTCAAAGGCAGCCCGCACCACTGCAGGGAACTGTGCCCATGAGAGACAGAAAGAGGGCTGAGAGTACCTGCTCTGGAGACAGATGGCTGTGTTGAATCCTGGCCCTGCCCCTTACTGTTGCCTTTACTTTGAGCCAGTTGCTTTACCTTTCTGCACCTCAGTTTCCTCATCTGTAAAAGTGAAGAAAAGAATAGCACCTAATTCACAATATTATAGTAGATACAATTAGGTAAAACAGGTAAAATACTCAGAGCAGTGTCTGATGTATACTAAGCTTTAGATAAATAGCTTGTGAGGGCTGCTACTGTTCCCCAAACCTATACTACATGTCAAAAGCTCTACATGCTCCTCCATTATAATGCATGGGGGAAGCTACTGTACAGCTAGAAGTACACTTTCAGGAGTGTCCCATGTCCTACTGCCCATTATTGGTCATTTCATCGTAACTTTATTGCCTTACATCATGGAGAATCCTAATCCTTCACACTTTCCTTAAAAGAAATACCTGTAAGAAAGGTCTGTAAGGACTTTTAGCAACGATCTTAGCATTTGACACTGGGAAGAGATTGGTAGAAACAGCACACCTGGATGTTCAATGCAGAGCCTCTGCCTCATATTTTCAGTAGGTCTTGCCTTGGTTTTGGTCAAAATTTTGAGTAAAGATTTAATCTAATTCCTACTCTTCCTTGCTAGATCTGCAAAGGGGCTCACCCATCTCAGGTATTTAAAGAAATGTGTTAACAGTGCTCTGGGGGTGAAGCAGAGACTGCTGCATGTAGAGCATTCAATAGTCAAGTAGGTCAGGTTGAATTGACCTAGAAATTCAGGGGAGAGGAGCTTGGAGTGGGGCACTGGGGCTCATAGCAGATTGGAAGGATTGTTCCCCGCGTAGGACCAAACTAGGTCAGAGAAAAATCTAGTACAATGACTCAGACTTTAACTTGAGGGAGCTACCAGAAACCAACTGACTGAGGCCAGGGATACCCAGGGAGCAGAGATGAAAGAGTCAGTCTTGTGGCAGAGCTCCTCTGACAGTCCTATTGCTATGGTTTGGTTCTGGATGTCCTCCCAAAGCCTCATGTGGTCATGGGGCAGGCTTCTAGAGTTTATGATTGATTCATGGGTATGAGTGCTACACCTGCCCTGGGGAGGATAGTTTGCATATGTAAGGGAGAGAAAGAGGCTGCTTGCCGCCACTCCTCCCTTTTGCTCTTGCTGCTTTGCTATCTTCCGTAGCCATGAAATGTTGCCCTCTGCCATGTGCCACCCTGCCGTGGAGCCAGCCAAGTATGGACTGAACCCACCACAGACTGTGAGCTGAATAATACCTTCCTTCCTTCATTCTGGGTGTCAGGTATTTTGTCTCAGCAATGAGAGAAAAGTAACCAAGACACCTATCTACTGTGACATGAAGAAAAAGCCAGTAGGCTCCCCACAACACCTGCTTAAGTGAAATGATGCCTTCTGGAAATGCTCTGGAGAACTGAAAGACTCTTATCCCTATAGGACAAATTACACTTCTGGGAATATTTCATACACCAGTAATGTGCACAAGAATTTTGCCTTGTGGTACTGTTTATAATAGTGACAAATTTAGGATCAACCAAAGTAGTCATTAGTAAGGGGCTTGTTAATTTATGGAATATATATATTTAAAAACAAACACAGCCATCAGAATTTACTAACATAAACAGATGCTTCTGGAAAAAAAAAGACAATTCTGGGTTGTAGTTACCTGAAAATGAGAACAATACAAACTTGCATGTAAGAATTAAAATACTTATGTGAAAATAAAAAATATATACATGTATATTCAAAACATATTGGTAGAAAGGCAAAAACAAGGACAGAGACAAAGATTAAGATGTCTAAAAACTGTTTAACAAAGTGTTAACACTGGTTTAACTGTATATAAATTTCCCAAAGAGCTAAATTTCTTTCTGTTGGATTGGGACTTTATAGATAAGCAAGGACATGAGGCTAGAATGATCTATATGGTAGTGGATTAGAATTGGAGACATAAATAGCAACTCATGTTTAGTTTATATAGATAGAAATGGTTATATACATAAATATTTATGTATCTTTGTATACTTATGTGCTGATATGCACACATATATCTGCTCCATTAGTTGAGAGACTAATGACATTCTTATAGCAAGAAGAGCATCTAGAACCCAGATATATCTTTTTCCTTCCTTCTTTTCTTCCTTCTTCTTTATTCCCTCTCTCCCTCCCTCCCTACCTCCCTTCTTCCTTTATTCTGTGTTCCTTTCTTCCTTCCTTCCTTCCTTCCTTCCTTCCTTCCTTCCTTCCTTCCTTCTTTCCTTTATACTGTCTTTCTAACTGTTTGACATTATTATTTAAACTGATGCAGAACCTGTGACACAGTAATTTCATTCCTAGACATTCATCTAAAAGAGATGCATATATAAAAATATGTACATAAGAATATTTCTAGCAACCACATTTGTAATAGCACACATTGAAAACAACTCGTGTCCATCAACAGTGGAATGGATAAATAATTTGTGGTATGTTCCTACAATAGGACACTATGTAGTGGAAGTGAGTAAGTTAAAACCAAACCACAGAAAGTCCACTTCTTTGTATCTGATACTATTCTCTGACAAAATGAAGCAGGTTTCCTTGGGGGAAACACCTGATTCCAACACTATGGCAAGAAATACAAATGTGGAGCATCCTGTAATGGCAGCAAGTAAGGAAATACAGTGATGTACTGCTTAGTGATGGATACATTCTAAGAAATGCATTAGGCAATTTCATCATTGTGTAGACAGTATAGAGTGTATTTATGTAAACCTAGATGATATAGATCAATCACTCAACATGGAGTTTTGGTGCAATTAAGAGACTAAAAGAACACCAAATATCTGAGACTCTTGGTATCTACACAAAGCAAAATGTTTGTTATGGTTTGTGTCTAGATGTCCCCCCCTACCAAAGCCTCATGTAGTCAGTCATAGGGCTTTTACAGAGGTGGCTGAATCTCGAGTGTGTGATGCTGGGATTAAGGATGTGTGTTTAGTAAATCAGTCCACTGATTTGACATAATGTTGGTTAGGATTAAGGGTGTGAGTACTACACTGACCCTAGGCCAGGGAGCCTGCCTATAATATAAGGGACAGAAAGAGTCTTGCCTCCCTCCCTTGCTGCTTTTCCTATTTTCCGCTGCCATGAACAGTTGCACCTCTGCCACTCTGCCTTGGAGCCAGGTGATTATGGACTGAAACCTCCACAAACTGTGAGCTAAATAAATCTTTCCCCCTTTAACTGGGTGTTGGGTATTTTGTCTCACCAATGAGAGAAGGGTGACTAAAACAATATTTTACAGTAAATGTTTTTTATAATTAGAAGAAATATAATTAAATAATGATAAAATGTCAAATACATAAACTGCTGCCATGTATTATTATTACCAAGCGGTAGGTGTGGTTTATGAATATTCTTTACTTTGAAATAACTGGAAACTCCATAGGTTTGTCTACGTCAGCATCAGCACACACACACAGGTAATGTGTGGCACTGCATTATGATGACTGCTCAATGACAGGAATTTTCCAGCTCTGTTATAATCTCATGGACCACTGTAATGCATGTGATCTGTCACTGACTACAATGTTATAATTCAATGTGCAATGTAGTAAAAAAAAAAGTCCATGTTGATGGGAACATTGCAAATAAACCCAGGAACCAGCTGACAGACTCCTAATGCTAATTCTAGAACAATCTGAAGAATAGAATAAAGTCATATTGGATATAATCCAACAGCAAGATAAATATCCATGAGTCCATACTGATAAAATAAGTCTTTGATTAAATTCTAAATGCTGGAGAGGGGAAAAGAGAAATTTCCCATGCAGAAAAGTTCTACTAAATAATTTATGTCTCCACTCTGCTCTAAAGGAGCACAACCCTTCACTCCTTAAGCGTAGCTGTGCTTAATGCCTTCCTTCCAGACAGTACAGTATGGAAATAAAGATGAAGGGGAAAAAGAGACATTTTACACTGGAGAGATCTGACAAATGTCTCAGCCTGTAATCAAGATCAAGACCGACAACCATAAATCACACAGATATTCTGTAACCTTGATATGATGCGATGAAAATGACACTTTTCCTCTACGATTTCCTGCCTCAAAATCCAAAACCTCTGCCTAATCACAGAGAAAACATCAGACAAATTCTAGTAGAGGAGGATCCTACACAATTCTTGCTCAGTATTCCTCCAAAAACGTCAAGGTCATAAAAATTAAGGACAGGTTGACAAACCGTCACAGCTAAGAGGAGCCTAAGAAGACCAACTATTTGTAATTCTAGAAATAGTTTTAAAAATAAAGGTTTTTAAAAAATAAACAAAAGAATCAAAGGGAACTTTTATATTAATTTATAACAATACAGAAAATCTGAAAAAGTTTTGAAAATAAAGCTTTTCCTTTTTCCCAATATTCTGGACCAAAATCTTGCCTAGGGCTTAAAGTCAAAGTTCTTGGGCTTTTTCGAGGACACAGAAAGAGATTCGTCAGTACATCAGAGGCAGACACATCTTGATTGAGTGGAGAGCTGAAGAAAGCTTAATTTGCTTTCCTGGGTTCTTGTTGTTCTGTGTGTTTCAATCCATCTTGTGAGAGATGGCAAAGCTGAGTGTTTACAGCTCCATTTGCAAAGTTTCCTTCGGGCCCTAGTCCATCTCAGTGCTTGGCCATTGCATGTCTAAGAAATACCCATGGGAGCTTTGCAGGCCTTGGAGTCTCCAGAAAGAGCTACACAGACTGGCCAAGTATCAGAATCAAATACTCTCAGGCTTCTGAGTGACAGGATATGGAGGAACACCTCACCATGAACAATCTGGTCGACAATGGTTTGCAAAATATCCTAAAGATTTCTCTAGTACTCACTTCAAACGAGAGAGAAGGATCTTGAGCAACTACACTTCTATGAACCAAGCTGGCAGGGGCAAGCCATGGAATTGTTTTATTTCATCTTATTGATTTTGTATGTACGCAGTTTGACTAAGCAGAATTACAACAAGCTGTTTCCCCAGTGACCTGGAAAATACATTACAAAAAATTAATTCTGCATAGAGAAGCCCCTAAATTTAGCACTAGGATTTAGAAGCAAGGTCAGAAAACAGTGTCTTTTAAAAATGAAAATGACAAAAATCAATATGTCTCCTCCAGCCCACTTGCAGCTATTTATCTCCCCTAAGTCATACACCCTTAGAAATACTTGGCAAACATATTACAGATAAGACTGGACTGTCTCCCAAATCCTGTTAAGGGCCCTGGGGGCTTCTGTATTTCTATAAGAAACTACTCAAATGGGCTTAGCTTATTGAAATAAGCTATAGTTTTGAAAATCAAAACATGCTAATGATGAATGCAAATGAAAGCTCTGCATGGAGCCTAGAGACAGAAGGTGAATAGAGAAGGTCTGGTCAGGGGTTTAAAGTAGGTCCAACAGGAGCCTGACCCATATATGCTTTTCTGGTTGCTATTAAAGTGTCTTTTTCAGTGGAACTGGGACAACTTTTCCAGTTCTCTCAAAGCAGGTGCCATGTGACTAGGCAATTCTTTCTCTAAACACGAATTCACCAAAAAATTTATAATCTACTGAGAAGACCCTGGGAGAGAGGTGATCCAGAGAGGTGGGCATAAGTACCTGATTACTGAAAGCTACCTCACTGTAGATGTTCTATATGAATGTGCTTATTAGTCAGTATCTTATGCATTTGGAAACATTTCTCCTTAATGCAGACCTAGGGCACAAGTGCCTGTACTGGTGCAAGTGAACTCCCAAGCAAAAGGCTAGACATTCAGGTATGGGACAAAGATGTCTACACTAAGAGCTATTCCAAAAAGCCTGCTTGGGCAGCCTGCTAAACCTTTTAATGTTGTGTCACAGTAATTCCTTTTTTTATTCTTTATTTTAAAGAGAGTAGTAAATGAGAAACACACAAACAAACAAAAAATAGAACAGTAGCAGCATACCAGTGTCACAAATATAAACAAATCAGAGCAAGAACATTCAAAGTGATACAGGGTCTAAAGACAAAATAATACGAATCAACAGTAGTTGCTACATTACATATCGCAAGAATGAAAGATTGCTCAAACCATTAAAGAGAATAAGAAAATAATTCTTCGATGAAACATTAGAGATAATAGAGAGTAT